>NC_133771.1:157005081-157024194 GCF_003597395.2 Chelonoidis abingdonii
AGCTCATCTCAATTGATTAGACTCTTCCTGTTGGTATGCTTACTTCCACCTTTTCATGTTCTCTGTATGTATAAATATCTCCTATCTGTGTGTTCCATTCTATGCATCTGAAGAAGTGAGCTGTAGCTCACGAAAACTCATGCTGAAATAAATTTGTTAGTCTCTAAGGTGCCACAAGTACTCCTGTTCTTTTTGTGTCAAAATAGTTTGTCTTATCTTTCTCCTTTCCCATACAATGTCTTGTCTTAGAATATCAAGGTTGGAAGGGACCTCAGAAGGTCATCTAGACCAACATCCTGCTCAAAGTAGGACCAATCCCCAGGTAGATTTTTGCCCTGATCCCTAGTTGGCCCCCTCAAGAATTGATCTCACAACTCTGGGTTTAGCAGGCTAATGCTCAAACCATTGATCTATCCTTCCCCCCTTGTTTAAGTATTATTGCTAATTATTTTTATTAGGTCAGTAGGGCTTCAAGGCCCCCCAGCCATCCTTAGCACCCCCTTTTGTTAGGTGCTATACAATCACATGATAAAAACCTCTGCTCTGAAGGGTTTACAATCTAGGGCCCTGATCCCACAAAGACTTACACACATGCTTAATTTTAGGGACCTTGAATAATACTTAATACTTCAGCAAGAGAGAAGGAGAAATCAGTAGAACTATTCAGTTTGGAAAGTTAAGCACGTGTAAATTTTTGCTGGATCAGAGCTAAGACAAGACATATCTAGCAAGTACAGGAAAAAATATCCGAAGGATCCGAGAAGTTCAAGGGTAACCCTGATACAGGATTTTGTAAGGATTAGCTCCCTGCAGCAATAGTTTTGAGTCAATTATTCTTAATCATAAAAGTAAGTAAGACAAATACAGAAATCCTTATTGGTCATCCATCTAACATTATTAGTTTGGTTTTTCACATAGGCATTATAATATGTCACACTTTCTCCTCATCACTTCTTTCTTTTTGAAATGAGAATAGTAAGTGCTAAATAAGGGGAATTTCTCCATGTTAGTGCAGGACACAAGGAATAGGCCACAATCCTGGTTGCAAAATTTTGTTTCAATATCAAAATGATAATGTGGACTAAAACAAAAATACCAGTTTCTAAAATACAGAACAGCCAACAGAAACAACAGACTTTTTGTGCATAAGAATATTGCATGTTTCTTTTCATCTGATAGTTATTGCATTTGTTTCTCAACTTTTTAGGACTGCATTTTTTTATTTAAAGAATATCAAAAATGCTTTCATAAAACAAGGAAACAGATTTTGGAAGCTCTAGGGGAAAAGACATTTGAAGTATCAGAGATGTATATTTTTGGCAAATTTGAAGCGTTTTGTAAAAGGCTAGAAAAAGTAAGTAACATTTCTGTTTTTATTTTAAATTAAAAAATGTAAGTGTGCATGCCTTTAATGAGAATTTTTGTAGATTGATTAAAGAATTGCTCAGTGTGCTATATTCTTATTTCAATATGAAAAAAGATTTTTTTTTAAATGTAGTTGAAGTTTTTGGATAAATACAGCATTTCTCTTAATTTCTTAGACCATCAAATTATTATGACTTTCATAAATAATAAAAGCTGTAGTTAAGATTTGCAACTCACTATTTTGATTTGCTCAGAACTTGTTAAAAAAATCTGTGTTTGGCTTTCTATGCTTGGTCTCAGGCTAAAATTCAATTTTTTAAATGGGGTTCCGAAAAATTAATTAATGTGAACCTAAAGCTTTGTCTACACTATGCAGCTTTTAGTCATTTGTCTGTGCCGCTACAGCCATGCTGCTGAAAGGCACGCAGTGTAGTTGCTGATTGTCATCAGGAGAAAGCTCTCTTGCCAACAAAAAATCTTCCACTGCACAAGCGGCAGTGGCTTTGTTCGCAGATCACTCCTGACGACAAAGCGCCTTTCACACTGACCCTTTTTGTCAGTAAAACTTTTGTCATTCGGGGTGTGTGTGTTTTTAGCACCCCTGAATGACAAGATTGCTGATGAAGTTCCAGTGTAGACAAAGCCTAAGTTAGGTGAGCAGTGGAAAAAAAATAATAGATTTACATTTTGCCAAAATACATGACTTTTTTTACCCACAGATTATTACACCTTGTACTTAAAATCTTCAAAACATGATTTTTTTTATTATTAATGTGTTTATTTATTAAGCTCCCATAGCATTATTTGTGTTGTGCATGACAAAATATTAAGATAACACGTATCCTGAAGAGTTTATAATCTATCCAAACCCCATTAAAGTGAATGGAAAGAGTCCTGTTAATATAATGGGCTTTGGAACAAACTGTAAAAATAATAATAATAATAATAATAATGGAGAAGTGAAGACTGGGAAACCCAAAGGGAGGGTTATTTGTGTGGTTTTGTGTGTTTGTTTTTGTTATTCTCTTCCTGTGGCTTTTGTAGAAGTGAGATTTTTGGAGGAATTTGTACATGGAAAGGGAGAGTGGTAGATTAGCTCCATTCAGGTGGCCTTTTGACAGCCTTTTATCCTCAATGCCTTCTGGCAAACTCTTGTGCATGAGTCTTCAGCATTAATCAGTGCATTTACAGTATCAGTTTAGGATCAGTTCCTCCAAATTGATCCCACTTGCACAGAACAAAATCAGAAAGAAGTGTTTAAAGAATTCCCTAAGAAACCCAGGCTGGAGACTTTCATATCCTGGGTCCAAGGGCCATGAAGTAACCCCAGGTAGATCAAAGTGGTCCTTAGTCTCAGATCAATTGGTATTCTGTGTCTTGAAAGCAAAGCAATTGAGCTGGAAAATCGTAGTGAATGGGCTGCCTGTATAAAATGGTCAGCTGGTGAACTCTTCCTCAGTTTGCGTGGGGGTTAGAGTAGACTAGATGAGCATTGCAGTCCCTTCTAACCCTATGATTCCACCATCATTGCTACCTGCAAATGTCAGCTGAGATCCTCTGATTAATCCAATAAAGACTCCAGACCCAAATGCTCCCAGTATGTTGAACAGCTAGGCAGTGATTGGATCTAAGCCTCTTGCAACCAAGAAGGACATATTTCTATTCTCCTTTGCAAAGAAGGTGGACATCATTGGGGCATAGCTGGTCTTAGAACATCTTGTAAAATGAAGAGATTGGGACTGTGATTCTACAGCACTTCTTCAAAACTTTTCACTTAAAGGGTCACAAAGCCTTCTTGTTAGTACTGTTTTTAAAGCCCTGACAACTTGCTTAGTGACGAGCAAGATACAAAATGATTATTAGTCTCTGCCATGAGGACAGTGCAATCTAAAAAACAAATCATCAAACAGAGGATGCCATGGGAATCCTGGCAGAGTGAGTAACTTGGACTTTCTTTCTTTCTTTCTTTCTTTCTTTCTTTCTTTCTTTCTTTCTTTTTCTATAAACACATGTAGTGCAGTATATGTGTAACCCAAGGTTATAGATACAAGAAACAGGAAGAGGGATGTGGGAAGTAGAAAACAACTAAATAAAATAGTGTCTCCTATTACTTAAGACATATGTATCTCTGTGGAAAATGCTTCTCTACCCTGACCTAATGTTTGAGTATGACTGGAGACTAAAAACTGAAGTCTATCACCAAAACAAAGAAAAGTTGTCTACACTACAAAGTTTCGTCAGCAAAAGTTATGCCGCTTTAATTAAAACCGCTGTTACATGTCTGCACTATGCTCCTTGTGTCTGCACAGTGCATCCACACTAGCAGCTCTTGCATTGATAGCCTTGCGCTGTGGTAGGTATCCCACTGTCAACTGTCCACAGGGTGCTTTAGGAAGGGTTTGCAACGCCTCATGGGTGCAGCTTTCTCAATAATGCAACGCCTCATGGGTGCAGCTTTCTCAATCCCATCGTGCCATGGGCACCCTAATAGATTGTCAGATGCTTTTCAACTGAAGTAGGGGGAGAAAGGAGAGTGTTGTGTCTGGGGTGGGGGAGACAGCAGGCTGACCAACCTATCCTGAGGCAGGGGGAGGGGGAACCGCCACACATCAGCCCCCAGCTCTGCTCAGCACAGCAATTTCTCTCGGAGCAGCCTGCTCTGACTGCCTCTGGTTCTGTGATTCTCTAAGAGTAAAAGGGTACTCTAGTAAAAGGGTTCTCCCACAACCTCCTCAGCTGCTACGCAGATCTGTGAACTCTCCATGTTGAGGAATGTAAAAGCAGCACAGCAATCTGTCCCCTCCCTGCCCCTCACTCCCTGCAGCAGCAGTCTGGCTTCCCCTTCTGCCCTAATGCAGGGCAGAACAGGAGCATTCCACATTAATGATCTGCAAGCTCATCTGTCAGATACTTCTCCGAGCTTTGAAAGGGAAGGAGTGTATGCCTGCAGGGCAGCAGAGATCAAAACAGTGAGCAGAGCCCTCAGGGCAGGCATTGTGGGATACTGGTGGAAGCCAGTTATGTTGACAAAACAAACAGCCGCATCTACACTGATGCTTTGTTACTTTAATTTTGCAGCAAAAAGCTTTGTGCTTTTCAATGCGTTTTGGTTTTGTTTTGTAGGCAATCAGCAAAGTTTTGTCACCAAAAGTAGTTTCTAGTGTGTACACCTCTCTTGTTTTGTTGGCAAAAGCTGCGTAGACAAGGCCAAAGACTAACGTAGTTAAGTGGGGAGAGAAAGTGTCTTTAAATTACAGAATCTTTTATAAGCAGTAGAGTTATTCATAAGCAAGTGTAAAGGGGCTGAGCTGTAACATGATGAATTACTCCTGTGTTAGGCTCCAGCCAATCCACAAGCCAAGAACTGATCTAGTGACTCAGGGAAGGTATATAAGCTTCACAGATGAAACAGCAGCTCAGTCTGCTCATTATCACTTCAGGATTTAAAACTCTTCTGTCTGCTAGGGCCAATAGAGTCCCCAAGCCTTAGCCTGCTCCAGCCTTGCTCTTGCTCTGGTCTTGTTACAACTCCACTCTGGACTCCTGATTCCAATGCTGACCCCTGGCTCCAACCGCTAGACATGACTGCCATGGCTCTGACTACTAGGCCTAACTATCCTCATCATGGTTTCCAACATGAGCCACCCTAAATTCTGCCTTTTTAGCCAGAAGTGGCACAGATGTCAACCAATCTACATGCACCAATCAAGACAATGAGAAACCAGACCAAACTCATCATTAACTCCTTTAATGAAGACCCAGGGAAGGATTACATGTGATAACAAATGAAAGTCCTTTACCTCAGGACTCAGGTTCAGATCTCCCAAACTAAAAGTCCAAAACACAGTCTCTCTGTCTGGTCAGGCTAACCTTCCAGAGTTGAGGGGAGATTTCCACCTCCTGCAGGGTGTTCAACTTTCTGTCTGCTCCCCTGTAGTCAGTTTTCTTTCTCTTCCTTTTTAAATAGGTCACTAGAGCAGAGCAGAGGGTAATTTGAGCCCAGGCTGTTCTGTTGGTGAGCACCAGGCTGATCTGTTGGTACACCCCTACATAGCAAGATGGTCAGTTTTCCGGGTTTTTTTTATGTCCTTGTTTGGGTTTGATCTTGGAGCCTCTCAAATATTGCTTTTATGGCCTGGGAAAATGAGGAGAGTGAGAGAAGGAGCTTCTGCTTCTGTTCTTGGCCCTTCCCTTAATCCCCCTGCTACTTCTTTATATTCTTCTCCTAAAGAGACCACGGGGAGGCACTCCATTTCTAGTAAAAGGGTTGAATATCTTCTCCAAAGCAGAGCAAGCCTCTGCCTAGTTCCTTTTGTAAGCCATCAACAGCTGAACCGCCTACATTGGTACTGGTTATGTACACTTCATCACAGGTGTCAATGCTAGAATCTCACAGGATTGTGTGCATGCAGTTGGTGGTATTGAACACAGAATTGGTAGTTTCATTTCACCCTTTGAAATCTGAGCTAAATTCTCTGTTTGAGATTCATCCTGATGTATATGTACTCTTGCAGTGACTATTCAGAGCACATAGCCAGCCACCTTCTGAATACTTCCGTGAGACACTGTTTTATAACTTTTCCTTGACCAGATAAAATCTGAGGTATCAGATACAGAGGCGATGCTCAGATGTCACACTAATGAACACAGTATAGAATCCAAGACAGAGAAAGAGATACTGAACAAAGGTAGATGAGCCTGAATCCTGTTGTCTTTTTGATTACCAGGAAGTACTTTGAATAAAATGGCTACCATGTATTAAACATGGGGGAAGGGCTTGAAAATACATTTCATCAAGAGGATGTTAAAGAACTTCTGCATACTTCTTCAGCCTTATGTTTCCAAATAAAAGCTCACTGCGAATTGTAAATAGATAAAAAGAATAAAACTATAGTAACACTGGTCTACAATTTTTGAGAAGTCGTCTGCTTCAGAGATAAAATGTGGTATTTATTATGTATTTTGATGTGATGAATTCAAATATGACAATTAAAACAACAGATTGGCTACTGTTTCTAAGATATTTAAGTTTTTACATTTTAGATGTCTATGTGTATTGTGTAAATAGTAGAGTTTTAATCATAAATTGTAAACCTAGGTCTTTTCATGTGTTTATGGTTGCTTTACATGATAATATTTCACCTGTCCTGTTTATGTTAATACTTTAAAAATCAGCAAAGGGTTATATAAATAAAATTTATTATGAAACAAAAGGCAAAAAACTATTATGTACATAGTTTAGTCCTATTCAGTGTCTACTCGGCGCTTCTTGCTTGTCTCTTGTATTCATTAAAGGGAGCATCTCTTGTCACTGTCCAGCAAGTCTGAAAGCATTGATGGGCTCCATTTGCCCTGATGCGTTCCTCCATTGTTGCAATGTCCTGGTGAAATTGCCACCGTGCTCGTCTCACTGCTCCGCAATTCGGTGGAAAAAAAATCTAGATGAGAGTGCAAAAAATGTATTTTTAGTGACATGTTGCAACCATGGCTTTTGTAGCTTGAGGAGGTTTTCCACCAACAACCTGTAGTTGTCTGCCTGTTGCTTCCGAGAAAATTTATTGCCACTAACTGGAAGGCTTTCCATGCCGTCTTTCCTTGCCACGCAGTGCATGGTGAAATGCATCATCTCGAAGAAGTTCACGAATCTGAGGACCAACAAGACACCTTCCTTTATCTTAGCTTCACTTAACCTTGGAAATTTTCCACGGAGGTACTTGAAAGCTGCTTGTGTTTTGTCAATGGCCTTGACAAAGTTCTTCATCAGACCCAGCTTGATGTGTAAGGGTGGTTACAAAAATCTTCCTTGATTAAAAAAGTGGTGGATGCTGAACACTTTTCCTCCCAGGCTCCAATGACTGTCGGAGTGGCCAATTTTCTTGATGTAGTGGGAATCTTTTGCACGACTATCCCATTCGCAAGAGAAACAGCAGTACTTTGTGTATCCAGTCTGCAGACCAAGCAAGAGCAAACAACCTTCAAATCGGCACAAAGCTGCCACTGATGTTGGTCATAGTTTATGCACCTCAAAAAGTTGTTTCATGTTGTCATAAAGTTTCCTTCATAGGACGCATGACCAGACTGGAATTGATGGCAAAACGTTGCATTATGGCAGCAAAAAGCTTTTAAAAAACTCTCTCGACGAAATATGAACAAGTCTCCACTCAACCCCCCCCTCTGGATCGTTGAACGATGTAAGGCTGCCATCTTATCTACATCGATGTTGTTGCAGGCTACAAGATCACCTCCAGCAGAAGAATGGACAAGAATCCTTTTGAGCGGTCACGGAACATGGGAAACCCTAAACATACACTGCCAGGAGATGTCCACTGCTGTAGTCTGGAGCCCAACCAGCTAGACTAGAAGCCATCAACAATTTAAAAGCATCATTTTCGTGTCTCACAGTGACCCAGAATTAGTAAAGTTTGACTAACACTTATTCAGAAGCATTTTGGCTGTAGAGGCAGCAGTAAGAGAAAATCATAGATAATTGTCCTGGGCAAAGGTCATGAGGGGGAAAAACATATGTGATAATGCTTGCAACATGCTTACAGCCACCACTTGGATGACTCTCAGGAAACCCAAACAAAAGATGGGAAAGGTAAAAAACCAATCAACCAACCAAACCTAAAATAGGTAGAATATTGGTTCCCTTGGTTAAAGCTACTAAGAGAACAACCACAGCTTATAAAACTCTTCTGCCAAAGACAGGGTCTAAGATGTCATGCTGACTATTTGGAACAGTCTAACTGAAAATAACAGCACAAATTTACTGATGTCTTCGATGTGGAAACCTGTTTTTTAAATACCTGTTATGAACGTTGTGCATTATATGGTTATAATATGGTCATGAGTGAATATATATGGTAATGGAATATGCTTCAATGCAAAAAGGTCCTTGTAAGGTACCTTCAAAGCTTATAACTACTAGTGTGATCACCTATTTGTATAAAATGTACCACTGTTTGGTATTGGGACTAGAAAGATGAAATATAACTCTGACGGCCTATCTGTAATTATGCAAATGTGGGTGAACATAAATTGTTTAGAATCTTACCTGGCTCCCATCAACCAGAACAATTGACTGGGGGCTCTGTTTGCACAGCAAGCCTTCCTGTCAGTCAGGCTGGGAAGGAATGATGCTTGGGGTCTTACAGTGACATATGATCATGTCACATGAACTGGAATCCATCTTTAACCTCGTGCTTTTCCAGTGAGGGGGGGTGGAAACCCAGAGAGAGACAAAGGATTCCTGCCTTATGCAAAAGATATATAAAGGGGTGGAACAGAACAAAGGGGGAGAGCCATCATGAAGAATCCCCTAGCTACCACCTGAGCTGGAACAAGAACTGTACCAGGGGAAAAAATTGTGCCCAGGCCTGGAAGGCGTCCAGTCTGAGGAAAAAACTTATAGAAGCATCTTTGAGGGTGAGATTATGTGTATTCAGTTTGATTAGACATAGATTTGTGCATTTTATTTTATTTTGCTTGGTGACTTCCTTTGTTCTGTCTGTTACTACTTGGAACCACTTAAATCCTACTTTCTGTATTTAATAAAATCACTTTTTACTTATTAACTTAGAGTATGTATTAATACCTGGGGGAGAAAACAACTGTGCATATCTCTCTATCAGTGTTATAGAGGGTGAACAATTTATGAGTTTACTCTGCATATGCTTTATACAGTGTAAAACGGATTTATTTGGGTTTAGACCCTCTTGGGAGTTGGGCATCTGAGTGTTAAAGGCAGAAACACTTCTGTTAGTGGCTTTCAGGTAAACCTGCAGCTTTGGGGCAAGTAATTCAGACCCTGGGTCTGTGTTGGAGCAGATGGGAGTGTCTGGCTCAGCAAGACAGGGTGCTGGAGTCCTGAGCTGGCAGAGAAAGCAAGGGTAGTAGTAGTCTTGGCACATCAGTTGGCAGCTTCCAGGGAGGTTGCTGTGATCCAACCCATCACACCTGTAATTGCTGTTCTTTTAGTAGAGCCTTCATTCCCACTAAAGAAATAATTCCTCTTGCTTTGTCAAAAGACTTCCTTTGATTCATCCCATATTGAAAAAATTACACCTTTTTTCCTTTTAGCCACTGTAATTTACAGCACAAAATTTACTAATCTGAATCAGTTGCAGGAATAGTTTACATGAAAAAACAACAACAAAGAATGCCAAGTAGAGGGGAGATTGAGAATAGTCTATAGCAAGATTAAAAAAAAAAAGTCAGTGATTCAGAACCATCAAATTGGCCCATTTGTTAGCAAACTCATATTAGAGTATGATGTTATTCTCTTCCTCCCTTTCCTTTATGTTTGTTTTTTGTTCATTTGTGGTATCTTGTCTTTAATTTGATTTTAACTCTTTGGGCCTGGATATCTACCCATGTATTTGTCTGACTCCTAGCACAAAGGACTCTTAATCCAGTTTTGGTGCCTTTGGACAATATCATTATATAACTAACAGTGTTCAGGGGTTTTGAGATTCACTGGTGTGTTTTTCCTTGGTAATCATACAGTGCATATACTAGTTCTTGTGATCTGTCTGTTGTGCTTGGAAATACCCATTTATATATCTTAAACATTGGTACTTCAATTTTTGAGCCATTCCCCACCCTATCACTCAGATATTAAATGTAATTTAATGTAAAACTTAACTATGGATAAAACTTCCTCAAGATACCAAGAAAAACAGAGCAAAAATATTGAAACAATTTAGATTAGGTTGAGTGATGGTGAGGATTGGGGAAGAAGTTGAGGGAGCAATGTTTTGTTGTGAGTATTTTGATGAGGAATTCTGAGTGAAATAACCAATCAGAGCAGACTGGCCATTGGTCTCAGTGTAGTGTGTTTAGCCCAGGATGTAATTATTCCTTTGTCAATAAGAAGCACCACAAGTGAACTAAATGAACTGAAATAAATTCGTAATTTGATCTGAGTGTGAAAAAATATTTCTTTATTTCAGATTACAGAGATGATTACTATAGTACAAACATTTTCTGCACTTAGTATGTCTACAATTGAGGGGATAGATATTTTGGCAATAAAGTTCAAAAATATCTACCAGAGTGTTCAAAAGAAACAATATGATATTCTCGACCCACGAAAAACTGAATTTGATGTAGATTTTGTAGACTTCATGACAAAAATTGAAGGTTTAGAGGTAAGTAACATTGTTATCTGCAATTTATTCAGGGCCAGATCTCATCATTTTTATGTATTCAGAACCTCTTGGACTTCAGTGGGAGTTTTGACTGAAAAAGAACTGTATGATTTGGCTTTATTTGGTAAATGGTAGAGTTTGTTAGGAAAATAATAACAAATTTCACAACTTATGCAAAGGCTTTTATATTTATCTGATCCTTAAATTTCTTGCCTTTCTTATGGTTATTTACAGATTATTAACTGCAGGAATATACTTGCCTACAGTTTTGTCAATGATATAGGTGTCTGTTTTCCAGTTCGTGTGTACTCATAGCTCCCATTAATATTATAGGAGTTCTGTTCTAACTTTGGGAAAATGTTTCACAAATGTAAGTTTTGCTATATACTGTATACGGTGGACACCATTGAAAACTGCACATTTACCCCCTATGGTAGTTGAATTTACCAAAGTATCTGAGGAAGCATTCTAAATATAGGTAAATATTTTAAACATTGTGATAAAGATAAATATGTGGTGTTGTAAACATTCCTTATTATTGACACCCACTGATGGGCAAGAGTTGGATCAGTTTCTGGGTTGATCTCTTGCCAGAAAAGATAGGTTTTCTTCAAATGATTGCACATCTGTTCTACTTAGGTATGTGCACATCCAGTGATCTTGAGTTGGAGAGCTTTCACTAGTAGTACCCCATGCTTACCAGTGCCTTCAGCTGTGGGTTCAAAGGCTGGAGCTGCCCTGACCTTCCTTCAGTTCCTTCTCATCTTCCATGGCTAAGAGCTGGAGGTCCCCGTGCACTTTGCTTATGGTTTTTCTCGTGAGCTTTTTCACATCTTTTATTTGGCAAATGGTAGTTCACTAATGTAAATAGTTAGATTAGGATAGTTATTAAGTAGTTTTGTGTTATTTTGCATTTTTTGTCCCTATCTTTATTTTTCAAGGCCTAAGATGCTTGGTACTCACTTTAAAAGACAAAAGCCCTCATGCTTTAAACATTGCCCCTCCAATTGGGTGCCAGTGCCAACAAACAGCCCACATATTCGCTGACTGTTATGCCAGGATGAGGGACACGTCAGAGAAAAATGCAGCATTAGTTGTTCTTTTCTTAAAAGAACACAACCATCCCGGGCAGCATATCTATTCATGCAGTCCCCCTCACGCATCTTCTAATGCTGGCCCCTCACAAGTTCTGATATTTGACTTTATACCAGCAAGGAGTGCTCCCACAGCTTTGTCTGACTCCCTTCACAAAGCTGAAAAGATTGTTTCCCAGTGGGAGAAAAGGAGGCACTCCCCTTCACTAGGACCTTCTCATAAGATGCCCCAAACTGTGACTACTTCAGATCAGTCTCTAGCTTCAATCCCAGGAAGGGCTTCTTGAGCTATACAAAGGACCCTGGGGACTATTGTGCCTCAAATAAGTCATCTCAGACATTAACCGTACCAAGGTGAGTGTGTGAGCCTTGGCTTGATGCTCCCTGTTACCATCCTAAGAGAGGCTTGACCTACCGGTGATGTCAACTCCATTACTGACTCTGTCAGTGCAGTTGAAATCAGTACCCACTAATATTTGCATCCATCTCTGCTACCGACAGAAAGACCTGCAACCCCTACTGGGGATCCAAACTCACTTTCTCATTTCCCGATCAACTTCAGTAGCCTTCCTAAACAACATACTGATCACAGACATGTGTAGAGCAGCCACTTGGATGTCCATACACATGTGCACAAAACATTCCGCAATCAACAAGGGTTTAAGATTGGTCACATTGCTAGGTCTTACAGTGTTATCATCACTTACACATGCAATGCTGAATCCCCTTCTGTCCAATGAGAGACACCGCTCAACAGTCATCTGAAGTGGAACACCCACAGGGATACTCTTCAAAGAAGATGTTACTCACCCTGTGCAGTAACTGAGGTTTTTCGAGATGAATGTCCCTGTAGATGCTCCATTACCCACCCATCTCCCCTCTACTTTGGAGTTCAATTTCTGGACTCTATGGTAGAGAAAGAACTGTGGAGGGTCTGGTCACATACGCAAGGTAGTTGCCAACAGCAGCACAAGACGGGGACAACGCATGTGTGACCCAGACAAGCACTGCTGATGAAATTCCTCAGTCAAAGATACAGGGATGCACATTCACCTGAAGTGGAGCACTCACAGGGAGACTCATCTCAAAGAATCGGTTACTGTACATGGTAAGTAACCTTCTCTTCCTCAAATAAGATCTGGTCACCAGAGACCTCAGGCCCTGAGAGGATTGCTAGTGAGACTCTGAGCACTTTGGGTACTGTGAAACACATTAAGACTTCAACTAAATGCCATACCTCAGTACTAAAGGCATTAGTACGAAAGACTGCTATGACCAAGAGAACGGATTCAGTGGAATTCTTTACGCCATTGGTACCAACGTCAGCACCTCACACAATGGCTTCTGTAACATCCTCAGTGCTTTTAGTAAGTTATTTTGTGCTCCCAGGTACTGCAGGGATTCCAGTACCTGAAAGACCTCATGATACCAAATAAGCCTGAATCTCCACTCCTTGTAACCTCAAGACACCTCTAGGTATTGAGGTCAAGAGGGTCGCTGACTGCTCATGTTTTAGTGAGATTTACCTCTTCTCCATCTTCTACTATCCATGAGAAGGGGTTATTACCTCTGATTCAATATGTGGAGGAGCATTCTGGCTCAGTGTCTGAACTTTCTGTTCAAGGATCTCCAATTTATTCCAGGAGGTGTTATTCCCTAATGTAGCTGCAACAAAGACAGGACACCAGACCCCTGTCTGCTATGGTATAACTTGGTATGACCAACATTGGATATCTCCCCACGTGCCTTATGGTCTCTCTCATTGGTCTTACTGGGATCCATGGGCAATGTACTGCCAGTAATTATGAGAGACCTCAACTCAGTCCCATAGGGAACACAGAAGACTCATTCTCTATCCCTTCTCTCCACTTTAAGAGTCTGAGAAGATCTTTGAGGAGAAAGAGGCAAGGGTGGACAAGGAGGTCACACCCCTTACAAACATCTCTTTGTCATCACCTGATGAGGCAGTAAAGCCACCTCTGCCATTGTTAGCTGATGACTTTAAACATTTCCAGGACCTAATGAGTGGATTTCTGACACCCTGCACATTCCCCTGGAAGAATTCTGGGTTTTCTCTGGAAGATGGAATAAATGATGTCCGGCCGAATTGACCACTCGTGGCAGAGGAAAGACCTGCTCAGCCGATCTGCCAGGATGTTCCGGACTCCCGGGAGGAAGGATGCTACTAGGTCCACCTGGTGAGCTATGCAGAAGTCCCACAGGTGAATGGCCTCCTGACACAGGGGAGGCGAGCGGGTCCCTCCCTGCCTGTTGATTTAGTACATGGCTGTTGTGTTGTCCGTAAACACCGAAACACAACGGCCACGAAGATGCTGTTGGAATGTCTGGCAGGCTAGACGAACGGCTCTCAACTCCCGGACATTTATATGGAGGTTGAGCTCTTGGGCTGACCAACGACCGCATCCAAAAGCGACCTAGATGGGCCCCCCCAGCCGAGGGATGACGCTCCGTCGTCAAGGTCAGTGAGAGGCTGCTGTGGATGAAACGCATCCCCGCACAAACCAGGGACGGGTCCAGCACCAGTCGAGGGAGCGTAGGGGACCCGGAGGATCGTGACAAGGACGTCCATGGGGTCCCTGCTCGGGCGGAAGACGAGTGGAGCCACGTCTGAAAGGGCCGCATGCGGAGCCTGGCGTACTTGGTGACGTGTGTGCATGCGGCCATATGCCCCAGCAGAGCGAGGCAGTTGCGAGCCGAGGTGAGATGAGCGGCTTGCAAGTCCGTATAATTGAGGTGATTGCTTGGAAGCGGGTCTGGGGCAAGTAGGCTCTGGCGAGGGAGGAGTCCAGGGTCGCTCCTATGAAGTCCAGCCTCTGTGTTGGAACCAGTGTGATGTGGACTTTTCCACGTTGAGTAGGAGGCCAATCGGGCGAAGAGGTCCGTGATCATGGAGACGTGCTGACGGACTTGGGCTTGTGAGGCGCCTTTGATGAGCCAGTCGTCCAGATACGGGAAGACATGTATCTGCTGCCTGCGAAGGTGTGCGGCGACGACTGCCATGCACTTTGTAAAGACCCTCGGGGCCGTAGACAGGCCAAAGGGAGGACAGCGAATTGAAAGTGCTGCTGGTTTGATTGTGAACCGAAGGTACTTCCTGTGCGGGGGAAAATCGCTATGTGGAGTACGCGTCCTTCATGTCGAGGGCGGCGTACCAGTCTCCAGGATCCAAAGACGGGATAATAGTTCCCAGGGAGACATGCGGAATTTCAACTTGAGCAGCCACTTGTTGAGTCCCCGCAGGTCCAGAATCGGTCGGAGGCCTCCCTTGGATTTGGGAATGAGGAAATAGCGGGAGTAAAACCCCTTCCCCCTCTTGGGTAGTGGAACTTCCTCTATGGCTCCTGCGGCGAGGAGAGACTGCACCTCGTGCCAGAGGATTTGCTCGTGAGAGGGGTCCTGAAGAGGGGCCGGAAGGGGGGTGAAACGCGGGGATGAAGCAAACTGGAGGTGGTATCCTGCTTCACCGTGCGTAGCACCCACAGGTCAGAAGTAAGTTGTGACCACGCCAGAAGGAAGTAGGAAAGGCGGTTGGAGAAAGGGGGAAAGGATCCTGTGCTGAGTTTGGTACGCCGTCCCCGGGCGTACCTTCAAAAGTTGCCCTTGGCCCTGGTGGGCCTTAGAGGGTCTTGAGACTGCCCCGCGTGGGGGCCGCCACTGGCGCCTCCGCCCACCCCGCCCTCGCCTCCTGTTGAAGTCCTGCCTGTTTCGCGGCAGAAGTACGGGCGCGGCGGGGTTGGGGCCTAAAGGGTCTACGCTGGGTCACAGGGGTGTGCATCCCGAGCGACCTCATGATGACCCTGTTGTCCTTTAGGCTTTGCAGCCGAGGATCAGTTTTGTCCGAGAACAACCCCGGCCCTCAAAGGGTAAGTCCTGTATGGTGTACTGTAGCTCCGGTGGCAGGTTGGAGACCTGGAGCCAGGAGATTCGCCTCATTGTGATGCCTGAGGCTACAGTCCTGGCAGCCGAATCGGCCGCGTCAAGGGATGCTTGGAGAGAGGTCCTGCCAACCTTCTTGCCTTCCTCTACGAAAGCTGCAAACTCCTGGCGCGAGTCAGGGGGCAGCAAGTCAGTAAAGCGGCCAACCCGTCCCCAGGTGTTGTAGTTGTAGCGGCTTAACAGAGCCTGCTGGTTGGCCACTCGGAGCTGTAGGGCACCTGCCGAGTACACCTTGCGCCCCAGCAGGTCCATCCGCCTAGCCTCCTTGGATTTCGGGGCAGGCGCCTGTTGACCATGGCGCTCCCTCTCGTTGACTGATTGTACAACTAAAGAGGAGGGGGGAGGGTGGACATACAAGTGTTCGTACCCCTGGGAGGGCACCATGTATCTCCTCTCGACCCCTTTTGCCGTCGGCGGAATGGAGGCTAGGGACTGCCAGAGGGTATCGGTAGTAGCCTGGATAGTCCTGATGAATGGCAGGGCCACGCGCGTCGGGGTATCAGTGGCCAGGATGCTGACTACCGGATCGTCCACCTCCGGCACTTCCTCTACCGGAAGGTTGATGTTAAGAGCCACCCTACGAAGGAGGTCCTGTTGGGCTCTTAAATCTATCGGCGGCGGCCCCGAAGAAGAGGAGCCTGCCACGGCCTCATCCGGGGAAGAGAAGGAAGATATCCTGGGAATGAGAGGGTCCTGGATGGCACCCTGCTCCTGTGGTGGTTCCTGCTCCCGCTGCTCAGGGGAGTCCGGAGGATGGGTGACATGCTCCTCTGACTCTTCCAGAGATGGGTGGGATATGGTGGCTTCCGGCGCCCTGCGTTCCAAAGCAACTGTAGGGGTCGGGACCAGGGGAGCACCCTGGGCTTGATGGTATGCCCAGGGTGTCCAAAAGCACCACTGCTGAGGCCCTACATCATGGGGACGTGTGTCTTGGAAAAGTCCCGTGGGCATCTCAGTATCACGGTCCCGGCTGTAGTAGCTATCCACCTGCGAGGAGGCAGACTCCTGTTCGGACGGCCACGGAGGGGCAGCAAACGTAGGCACTGAAGTGCCAATAGACCTCGCAGCTCAGGGTCGTGGGGACCGGTGTCGGTACACATAACGGTACCGCGAGCCTGACCGGGACCTGCGACCGGCTCAGTGCTGGGAGGTCGACCGGGACCTCGAGCCCCTATGGCGAGATCTGCTCCGGGAAGAACGGTCCCTGTGACGGTGCCGGGAGCTCGACTGGTGCCGCGAGTAGCGGGACGGGGAGCGAGAGACGGACCAGTGCCTTGAGGGCGACCGGTGCCGCGAGCTCGACCGGTGCCTTGGGGAGCGGTGCTGTGATTGTGATCGGTGCTGTGGCGAGCGGTGCCAGGGTGAGCGGTGCCGGGGTGAGCGGTGCCACGAAGTTGAGCTGTGGCGGGAGCGGGAGCGACCCCGCGATGTTGAGCGGCGATGAGAGCGAGACCTCGAGCGGCGGCTGTCCGGAATGGTGACAGAGGGCGGCCTAGGTAAGAGTGGCTTGCCCCTGGAGAGACTCCCGCATACTAGCGGTGCCGGGGGCACGGGAGGTGCCGGGTCTGTCATGGCTATTAGGTCTCTTGCCGCTGAAAACGTCTCCGGCGTTGATGGCAAGGTCAGCTCAACCGCGGCCGGTGCTGGGGAGCTTCCAGGCGCCGGACTCGACTGCCTGCGCGGGGCTGGAGTCAACGGAGCCGGTTTAGGCAGTGCCGCAGCCGGGGTCGGTGCTGGGCGTTCTGCCTTAGCCGCAGCCTCTGTCTGCGATGCGGGCGTAGAGGAGCCCGTCCGAGGCTTAGCCGACTTCGACCTCGGAGAGAGGGAGCGGCGCGGAGTTGCCTTCGGTGTCGTCTGCAGCCGGTGCCCAGGAGCCTTAGCGGTACTGACCGTGCTCGGTGCCGGGGGGGCGGCCTCGCTCACCTGCTGGCTTGTACTCGGTGCCAGCGAGGGTGCTAACGCCGCTTCCATGAGGAGCTGCCTGAGTCTAATGTCCCGCTCCTTCTTTGTGCGCGGCTTAAACGCCTTGCAAATGGGGCACTTAGACGATAAGTGCGATTCCACGAGGCACTTAAGACAGGAGTCGTGGGGATCTCCTGTCGGCATTGGCCTATTGCAGGCCGAACACTGCTTAAAGCCCGGCGAGCCAGGCATGGCTACGGTACCAGGCGCGGGGTAGGGGGGGAGCCCCAGACCCCGCGAAAACTATACTAACAATTATACTAACAACTATAACTCTAAACTGTCACTAATCTAATTAACTATGTAAAACAAAGAACGATTAAGGTAACAAAGAATGAAGATAAGCGAGTAGCTAGGGAAAATGTGGAGGTCAGCTAAGCCGCATTCCACTGTTCCAACGACCGACACGGGCGGTAAGAAGGAACTGAAGGGTGGCCGGGTCGTCTGGGGTATTTATGCGACGCCATGGTGGCACCACTCCAGGGGTTGCTAGGGTGAAAGTTTCTCCGACGGCTGTGCACGCAGCGCGCACACACCTAACTGGAATGGATATGAGCAACACATCTCGAAGAACAACAGTTACAAAGGTGAGTAACCGTCTTTTTCCCATCGCAAGCTCCTGGATATAGTGCACAGCTCTTCCTCAGCACTGGTTGCACTGCGAATTACTGAATCCCTCCTTGAGCTAGCTTAGTCCATCTAGTAAACTCTAGCAATGTCCCCCACATACATGCAAGCAAGCTGAAAAAAAATCCTGGCCTTGATTCTCTCACCCAGCACCAAATTCTTTTGTTGTCGCCCCAGTCAATGAAAGTGGCAGGCAACATTCCCAAAAAGCCATCCCTTATAAGGACCAGAAACCTCCAGACCTTTTTGGTTGCAAGACCTACTTGTTAGCAACATTACAGTTCAGGAAAAATAATCACGAGGTGCTGATGTCAAAATATAACTAACTGAACTATGAGACATTTAATGCATTTATTGACCATTTACTACAGGAACATCCAGAACAGTTCAGTGTCATAATAAAGGAGGGTCAGCTCTTGGCAAAAACTTCACTGCAGGTTTCACATGATGCTGCAGATACTGCAGCTAGGTCTATTTACAACACAGTAGTGATGAGGTGAGCTTTCTTCTTTCCGTTTTCTGGTTTCCATGAAGATTTACTTTTCAATGGCCAGAAGCTTTTCACAGATTCCACAAACAACTCACTTAATACCCTAAAGGACTCTATGGCAACACTTAAATCTTTTTGGATATACACCCCTGCAAATAAGAGGAAGTTTAACCGGTCTCTTTTGGCACAAAGATCCTGCCCTGCTCACTCTTCCACCTTCTTCAGGCCACTGGAACCACCAGGTAAGACGTTGAGATTTTCAAAGAAAAGACCTGCAACTACCTAGATTGTGTCATTCCAGCCTTCAACATTCATAGATTCATAGACTTAAGGTCAGAAGGGACCATTATGGTCATCTAGTCTGACCTCCTGCACAATGCACGCCACAGAATCTCACCCACCCACTCCTGTAACAAACCCCTAACCTATGTCTGTTATTGAAGTCCTCAAATCGTGGTTTAAAGACCTC
>NC_133771.1:157026186-157259658 GCF_003597395.2 Chelonoidis abingdonii
AAGGGTGCGAGAATCTCAGCAAGTACCATGCCCCATGCTGGCAGAGGAAGGAAAAACCTCCAGGTCCTCTGCAATCTTCGCAGGAGGAATTCCTTCCTGACCCATAAACTATGTCCTCAATCAGTTAAACCATGAGCATTGTGGGCAAGGATCCCCAGCCAATCACCCCCATGCGGCAGAGGAAGCAAAAAAAAAACCGCCAGGGCCTCGCCAATCTGCCCTGGAGAAAATTACCTGATCACGCCGTCCCAATATGAGGTGATTCAAGATAAACCCTAAGAGCTGTGGGCAAAGACTCCCACCAGCCAGCTGCGGGGGGGCGGCCTGCCAGTCCCTGCAAGGGTGGCAGTCAGCTGCTGTCGGTGGCTTGCCTGTGGGAGGTCCACTGGTCCCGCAGATTTGGCGGCAATTCAGCAACGGGTATGCAGATTCGGCGGCCCTCCTGCAGGCGCACCGCCGAAAGCATTCTGACTGCCGTGCTTGGAGCGGCAAAAAAGCTAGAGCCGCCCCTGGGCCAATGCCAAGTGCCCTAGAGGGAGTAAACCTAACAGGTAATGATCAAGTGATCTCTCTCCTGCCATCCATCTCCACTCTCTGACAAATGGAGGCTAGGGACACCATTCCTTACCCATCCTGGCTAATAGCCATTAATGGACTTTAACCTCCATGAATTTATCCAGGTCTCTTTTAAACCCTGTTATAGTCTTAGCCTTCACAACCTCTTCAGGCAAGGAGTTCCACAAGTTGACTGTGCGCTGTGTGAAGAAGAACTTCCTTTTATTTGTTTTAAACCTGCTGCTTATTAATTTCGTTTGGTGGCCACCACCTCCCTAGGTAACCCCTTCCAGTGCTTCACCACCCTCCTAGTGGAATAGTTTTTCCTAAAATCCAGTCTAGACCTCTCCCCCTGCAAACTGAGACCACTACTCCTTGTTCTGTCATCTGTCATCACTGGGAACAGCCTAGCTCCATCCTCTTTGGAACCTCCCTTCAGGTAGTTGAAGGCTGCTATCAAATCCCCCCTTACTCTTCTTTTCTGCAGACTAAATAAGCTCAGTTCCTTCATAAATTATGTGCCCTAGCCCCCTAATCATTTTCATTGCCCTCTGATGGTCTCCCTCCAATTTGTTCACATCCCTTCTGTAGTAGGGGCCCCAAAAGGGGATGCAATACTCCAGATGTGGCCTCACCAGTGCTGAATAGAGGGGAATAATAACTTCCCTCGATCTGCTGGCAGGGCTCTTACTAATGTGACCCAATATGCCATTAGCATTCTTGGCAATAAGGGTACACTGTTGACTCATATCCAACTTCTCGTCCACTGTAATCCCCAGTCCTTTTCTGCAGAACTGCTGCTTAGCCAGTCAGTCCCCAGCCAGTAGCAGTGCATGGGATTCTTCCGTCAGAAGTCCAGGACTCTGCACTTGTCCTTGTTGTACCTCATTGGATTTCTTTTGGCCCAATCCTCCAATTTGTCTAGGTCACTCTGGACACTACCCCTACCCTCCAACGTATCTACCTCTCCCCTCAGCTTAGTGTCATCTGTGAACTTGCTGAGGGTGCAATCCATCTCATCATCCAGATCATTAATGAAGATGTTGAACAAAACCGGCCCCAGGACAGACCTCTGGGGCACTCCTCTTGATACTGGCTGCCAACTAGACAGCGAGCTGTTGATCACTACTCGTTGAAGCTGACGATCTAGCGAGCTTTCTATCTACTTTATAGTCCATTCATTCAATCCATACTTTTTTAACTTGCTGGCAAGAATACTGTGGAAGACCGTATCAAAAGCTTTGCTAAAGTCAAGGTATATCAGGTCCACCGCTTTCCCCATATTCACAGAGCCAGTTATCTCATCATAGAAGGAAATCAGGTTGGTCAGGCATAACTTGCCCTTGGTGAATCCATGTTGACTGTTGGGTCACCTTCCTCTCCACCAAGTGTTTCAAAATGGATTCCTTGAGGACATGCTCCATGATTTTTCAGGAAACTGAGGTGAGGCTGACCAGTCTGTAGTTTACCGGATTCTCCTTCTTCCCTTTTTTAAAGATGGGCACTATATTTGCCATGAATAGGCATGAAGAGAGTCTTCAGACACTGGACGTCAGATGGGCCCTCTCTTTTTACATGGATGGGATGAAGTTCTTTAGTACCTCACCTCAGCTATTTGTATCCTGTGCAGAGAGAATGAAGGCAATATCAGCTCAAAACTTTCTAATCGGATAACTGCTTGCATAGCTCTTGGTTATGAGGTAGCTAACACCTTACTTCCATGTAAGCTTTCAGCTCATTCCATGAGAACCCAGGCTCCTTCAGTGGCTTTCTTAAGAAATATACCTCTATTGGACATCTGTAGAGCAGCAACTTGGTCTTTGGTACATACTTTTGTCAAGCATTATGCCATCACCACTACCTCCAGAGCTGATTCAGACTTTGGGAAAGCTGTGCTGCAATATTCTTTAAAGTAGACTCCAAGTCCCACCAAAAAGTACCAGTTGTGAGTTACCTAAGTAGAATAAACATGTGCAATCACTACGCTTTGTGAGGTGTCATTTGAGAAGTCATGATCTCTTGAACATTACTATCTTGTTGAATAATGTGTTACCATTGTATGTGAAGTTATAAAGTTTTGCTCTGTGTGTTACTGAAATATGTTTTGAGTCTGAGATGCCTACAGCTGGCCTTTTGGTGGCAACAAGGGAGCAACTAACATCCCCAAGACAGATTTACATTAGGACTACTCTGAAGGCTACAAAAACACTGGGAAGAAAAAGAGTTTGAAGTGTGGAGTTTGGTCCCAGACTTAGCAGGGAATTCAGCCTGTGTATTAATAACTGTGACTTGCTTAGAACACATAGAAAAACTGCTTGATTCAAATCTTGCTTAGTCTGACATAGCAGTCTAAATTCTAAACTTTTTTATTTTTTATTTCTCATGTAACCATCTCTGTCCTTTACACCTAGCACTTATAATCACTCAAAATCTATCTTTCTGTTGTTAATAAGCTTATTTTAATGTTTTATGCTTACCAGTGAGTTTATTTAAAGCGCTTGAGGAATCTGCTCAGATTATAAAGGCTGGTGCATGTTCACTATCCTTTGATGAAGTGGTGAAATAATTAATGAGCTTGCATTGTTCAAGAGAAGGTCTTGAGCTCCATAAAATGGTATATTTCTTGGGTGCAAGGGTTGGGGGGGTTGCTGGTGTCTCTCTCTGTATAGTTCATGAGTGGCTTAGAAAGCATTCATGCAGTTTTGCTGGGTATGTCCCTGCACGTTGTTGGCTGAGTGATCACAGCACCTAAAAGGGTTTATTGCTTAACACAGCAAGTGGAGTTGCTCTGCCTCTCCTTAGGAAGGTTTAATGGCTTTAGAATTCCAACTGCTAGAATTATCTTCGTTGATAGGGTGCCATCTCTTTAAGATCAGGGCAGGTTGGATGCCCTCCCAATGATAGATAACAAAGTTATCAGAGTTTTGGTGTAGGTAAGACTTATAGGTACTGCAGTAATGGGTTTAATAAGGGAGCTCAGTTTGGATGTATGGGTTATGTCTCGTTTTGCTGTTATTATTGCTAATAAACTTGGCTTTGGCTTTGTGGCCCTTGAGTCTTAGCAGGCTTCAGGATCTGAGCTCTGGGGTCCAGAAGACTCTATGTTGCACTTCCAGTCACATATTAGGAGCATGGACGCAGGAGTTAAGATCTATTTTATTTATAACTCACCTATGGAGTTACTGTGTTACAATTTCTGCTATCAGTAAATACTCAGAGAAAATATTCAGAGACAATTATGTATATGTTGAACATGCAAATATATATGATTTGAAACAACATAGAAACAACCATGATTTCTTGTCTTGATCTTCCTTGTTTTCTCTTTCTAGATTGTCATAGTGGTCTTTCTGTGTCTTTTTATTACATTAAGAAGGTATATTTTTTGTAAAATACTCTTATTAAACATATAGGAAAGCTACAGTAAATTAATACAGAAATATGTAGATTACTAGTCATTAGTCACATCCATAAAATTTAATATAGCTGGAAATACTCATATTTGTCTTAGGTGCAGATACAGACATTTATGAATACTTGTTTTGGAAGAATTTTGTCTTCACAACATTCAGTTCAGCTACTTCAAAGGTAATGGAAATTATGCTTACAAAATATTTTTAAGTAGTAATGTTAATTTAAAAATGAATGACCTAGTGTAGTACAATGTATTTGTGTCTTTATGGACCATGCAGACTTTGAAAGCCCATGGATGAATACTGGTTTTCTAGCATATTTTAAACATTCCTTTGTTTCTTAGTTTAATGATAATCTCAGACAGGTTTGGCTAGGATTTATCATTTGAGCAATTTTTTTTGTCACACTCTAGTTTTTGCATAGTGCTCATATAACTTTATATATCCCAAAGTTCCATCCTAGGTTATTAGATCTGCAGAAACATTATTTAAAGGAAATCACTCTAATTTCTTGAATTTGAATATAATCTAATATAGGTTTCAGAAGCTGAATATGCCATGTCTTCAGCAGGAAATAGCACATACTGTTGAACTTATTCTTCAACATTACGTAGCAGAACTTGAAGCTACTAAAAAGGTAATTCTTTTTTGTGTAATTAGACATTTCAAATAGTGTGTAAGTATAAAATCTCCAATATTTAAATATATTCTAATCTAAAGAGTTCCTAGTTTATTTTTTAGCCTATTTTATTAGTCTCGGTTTATTATATTTCTTCCTGCATTCTACCAAAAAAAACGTCCTGTCTAAATGTGGGCACACTTTTCCTTTGTAGGCACATCTGGGGGAATGCTCCCTCATGAAAATTTTGCAATTTAAAACACACCAAAACATTATACTATTATTACATAGGTTGGCAAAATGAAAATATATAATCATTTAGCAATAACCATACCTTGGTTTTACACATCAGCTATTAAAACACAAGACTACATTAGCTGTCCAATACATTTTGCTTAGATATAACGTGATGTTTATAAATCTAATTATCGTTTACACAAGGCTACTTTATACTGTTTTGACAGTGTAAAAGGGCTTTAATTATATTTACATCCCACTTTATATCTGGCCCCTTTACATGACTAAAGTAGTGCAAATGAGAATCAGGCTGTAAGTGTCTAATTGAGTAAACTATTATCCACTACACAGACTGGTTATAACTATTAAATTGGTGTCACTGGTTAGCTCTTTGATTGTTTTAAGGCAAACTATTTATGAATCAAAAAGAGCTTCCCAGTAGAGAATTGGCGGTAGGGAAGTCCATCCCTAGTTTGTCCAAGCCTAGAAAACATGGAATATGATCAAGTAGGGCCAGATTTTACTTATCTGTAATTTAGCCATGCAGGGAGCAAGGCTTCCTTCCTTCTCTGCTTTGGCACAAAAGAGAGCATGGACTGCCTGTGTAGTACTCCCCGCAACCAGAAATATTGAAACTGGTGTGTACAGAGACATTGGAGATTTTTGTTATCAGTGCCCATTTGGTCAGTGTATGCTTTTAACTGGTACTGTTCTGTTGTGTGTCTGAGTTAATGATGACTCAAGATTGTCAAATAACAGGCTCAATTGGAATTATTTAATCAAAGATTATTAATCAGAGATTAGTACAGCACTATACAAAACACACAAAGAATAGATGCATTACCACCCTTTGATGTGATAAAGAACTGGGTCTGTGTCTCTTCTTCACTGCAACCGGAGGGATGTGCAGTTTCATCCCTCAACTAATTCTAACACCAGTGTCATTATATAGGATTTTTAAACAAAGAAAACCTTTTTGCCATAAAATATATATATTTTGGTGTAATTTCTATATATTCTCAATTTACCTGATTTATGTGTGAAGGCATAATTATTTACAGCTGAGAGGACTTCAAGATAATATCTTTCAGGGGGGTTTTCTTCCCCCAGAATCATTCTTCCCTATTGATTCTTTAATAGGAAACATGTACAGTAACAAGACTATCTACAGTTCTATAGACATGGAATTGCCATGGATTATTAGATACAGTCTAACACACAGAATTCCTGAATGGGATTACTTATCAGTCAAGGACCAGTGTTCTGGGCCTTACAATTCAACATACTCTTTGTTAATATCATAAAGATTCTAGAGAATAGTGGATATATAAATGAATCAAATATACAGAAAGAAAAGGACTAAAAGAGTTAATATTTATGAACAGATACTAACACTTCCAACTCTGGTACTGGTTTGGTATATGGTACTGGGAAATGAGGGTTTATAATGAGACTGAATCCCCTTTACTCTCAGGGAGATTGCATTTGGTACCAAGGTGAGACATGATGCCTCTGTCAGTACTGTTCTCTTCCCTAGCACTGTCTTTAAATTAGGTCTTTCCTTACTGCTCCATTTCTAGAATCAGGGATATGATATTCTTTCTTTGACTCCCAGCATAGTGGAAATGCATCATCTGAATATTCTCCCTGAGACTGGTCTCCAGAAGGGACCCAGATAAATTTAAGGCATGGTAGTATTCTAGATTTAGGCCTGGATTTTTTTAAGGTATGTAGGTGTGCTGTGCTCAGCATTGCAATGCCCATCTGATTTAGTAGCCTAAATCTCACTTTCAAAAGGGATTTAGGCAGTTATGAGTCAAAATCCCATTGACAGTCAATGGGATTAAGATGCCTAAGTGCCTAAATCCCTATTTAAAATGTGATATTAAAGGTTTGTGTACATGGTGCCACAGACCAGTCGATGGGGGTGTGAACTGGATAATTCTGTAATGTGTAGCACTTGTGATACAGCAGGGCTGGAGGGCAGCAGAAGAGTGATAGATGGGAGGTGTATAAGTCCCAGGATGATCAGAGCCTTATTCTTCTTCGAGTGATTGCTCATGTGCATTCCAATAGGTGTGTGCACGCTGCGTGCACGATCACTGGAAAGCTTTTCCCCTAGTGGAACCCATCGTGTCAGCTGTGGAGACTCCTAGAGTGGCACCTTTACGACAGTGCATATATGTCCCTGCCTACCTGCTGCCTGCTCAGTTCCATCTTACTGCCTGGGATGGTCATTGGAACAGCTCAGTCTCTTGCATATGCAAGTGTCTTACCTAGTTGTTCCTTGTTTTTGTGTAAATAGTCATTAGTTAGTTGTTAATAGTTGTAGATCAGTTTAGCTTACTTCGGGGGCTTCCCCCTTTCTACTCTCCCTAGCGCCGGGGTATGCCTCAGTTGCAGGGGTTTAAGGTGTGCGAGAGGTGTGCGAAACCTATGCCCACAAGGGATCCACACACTGCCTATCTCAAGTGCCTCGAGGAGGACCATCAGACAGATAAGTGCCCTATTTGCAGGTGCTTTAGACCCAGGACTAAGAGGGAGCAAGACTGTCGTCTGAAGCTCCTTCTGATGGAGTTGGCCCTTCAGCCAAAGCCACAGCCAACACCAGCATCCTTGGTACGCAGTGCACTGGCCTCGGTGTGGGATGTCCCGGTATTGAGGAAGGGCTCCACCAGGGAGCACCGGCACCGTTCCCCAGCCCACAAGGCCAGTGCCACCAGGTGGCACTGTTCGCAGTCCTCAGTGCCACATAAGAAAAAGAAATGAGACAGGGGACATTCCCCTGGCAAAAAGCCGAGGAGGGACTCCAATGAGACAACCTTGGTCTGGTCCTCAAGAATTGGCGCTGTTGACTCTGGCCCTAGTGGCAGAGCTGTTGAGTCAAGCAAGAATGGACTCCCCTACCCGGGATGATTTGGAGGAAGAGCTTGACCTCCCTTCCACTCAGGATACATATGAGGCAGCTTGAGACCTCATTGCCATGACAGCGCAGTACCTGGCTCTGCAGATGTGGGGCCTGGCTTAACAAACTCAGGCACTGCCAGTAGCACCAGTGACGGCACTCACTGCGTCGTCATGCCCAGCACCGTGGGCAGCTCTGACATCCATCGTGGCACCAGTGGCGGCAGTGATGGTGGCACTGCTGTTGTTTCATCATTGGGGGAAGCCCATGATGTTGCAGTGCCGATCTCCATCTTCCCAGTACTCCTCATCGGCACCATCGGGTTCTGCTCCCCTGTGGTCAGGTACAGAATACTCATCAGAGTCAGATGCCAAATCTTCTGTCTCCCAACAGAGCCACCATTGCTCCTGGTCCTGGGACTGATCCTCGTACTATAGGCCAGTGGAACAACTGACATCAGCCATCCCATGGCCACCCAAGGACCCCGTGTGAGTCAGGTCTGCTAAGCTGCCACAGGCAAGCGCAGCCCCATCTCCACCGACATTGGTGGCACCTGAACCTCTGGTCACAGGGAGCTCCGAGATACCTGACTCAACCTCCGGAGAACCAGAGGGGCAGGAAGACCCCGCCCCAGTAACCTCTTCCTCCTCCTCACTGGACGAGGTGGTTAGACTTGGGGCCAGGAGGCTGTTTGGCTGAACCCTGCCCTTGGCCCAAGGAGGACTGCAGTGGGTGCCTCGTATTATTCCTGCCCCTTCTCCTTGATGGATCTCGTCTAGGATGCCCAGGGTAGAAGCGGGATGGGGGCTGAGGTCTAAAGGGCTTTCTCTGAGGCTCTGGGGTGTGTAGGCCAAGAGTCCTTTAGGCTATGCAGGTGCGTGTCTGTTTTGAGCAAACAGTCAAAGGGGAGGTCCTGTATGGTGTTCTGGACCTCCAGTGGGATATCCAAAACCTGGAGCTACGCACTGTGCCTCATTGCAATGGTGATGGCCATGGTTCGAGTTGCAGAGTCTGCCGCATCCAGTGCTGCCTGGAGCGTGGTCCTAGACACCATTCTACCCTCCTCAAGGAGCAAACCAAACTCCTTGCGAGAATCGGCCGGGATTAACTCCTGGAACTTATTCAGCAGCTTCAGGAATTAAAAGCGTATTGGCTAAGCATTGCCTGCTGATTCGCTACTTGAAGCTGGAGCCCACCAGTTGAATAGACTTTACGGCCAAAGAGGTCCAGCTTCTTGGCATCCTGTGACTTAGGTGCAGGGCCTGGCTGTCCTTGCCGCTCCTTGTGGTTTGCTGCATCCACCACCAGAGTCCACAGGCTGGGGGTGGATAAAAAGGTGCTCATAGCCCTTTTGGGGCACAAAGTATTGTCTCTTGACACCTTTAGCCCTTGGTGGTATAGAGGCCGGGGTTTGCAGAGCACTTTCGTGGTATTCTGAATTGTCCTTATAAGGGGCAATACCACTCTAGAAGGACCCATGGGAGTGACGAGGTCCACCATTGGATCCGAGTCCTCTATAACCTCCTCTACCTGGAGGTTAAGGTTAACTACCACCCTCCTAAACAGGTCTTGGTGGCCCTGGGTCAGCAGGGACATATATACACCCCCATAAAGGCACCACTCTAGGGGTCTTCACAGCTGACCCGATGGGTACCGCTAGGGGAAAAGCTTTCTGGCAATCGTGCACACAGTGTGTGCACACCTATTGGAATGGACATGAGCAACACATATCGAAGAACAACAGTTATGGGAGGTAAGTAACCATTTTTTCCCTGTGGACTAAGGCGAGGTTACTACAGGTTAATTAGAGCACTTGGAGGCTATTAAGGCCCTGCCCAAGACCTAAAAAACCCCCATGCTTCAGTCAGATAGGAGGAGGGAAGGAGAGCTGACTGTAGTTTGGAGGTGTACTGGTGTTGACCAGAGAATCAGAGTACTGGGGAAGGGAGACCCTGCCCAAGCAGGGAAGACGGACTTCCCCAGTACAGAGGACTGAGAGAAACCCTGCCCAAGGGGAAAGAGGGTAAGAAGCCTGTGAAGCTGAAGGAGCTGGGAGCAGAATAAGGGGCAGACCTGGGTCCCTTCCCTGCTCTTCTCTCCCACTCCAGGGCACTAGCGGAGCCCAAGAATAGGGGCAGGGCTCATGCCCTGACCCACCACACCAAGCAAAAGCATGGGAGCCATCACAGTAGCATTGGCCATTTGCCACACGCTCTAACTCTCCGATGTAGATGCTGCTGCCATGAACTGAAGGGTATCTAGTGTATGTTTATGTAGTCCTGCATCCATCATACAGGAGTGTAATCAGTGACAAGGATTAATTTACTTCTGGGAAGGTAATACTGGAGTGGCTGTCTTGCCCATTTCACTGCTTAGCTCTCTTTTTCTATAACGGAGAAAGCCTTCTCTCTTAGGAATTGTTTGTGGCTCAGGGAGAGTTCCTTGCCATTGACCACCTGGGATGAGACAGCCCCCAACTCAACTTCTGAGGCATCAATTTGTACAAGAAATTTCTTGGTGAAGTCTGAGCTGTAGAAAGCAAGCTCCCCACAGAGGTGATCCTTTAGGGTTTGAAAGGCCTTCTCACAAGTTTCTATTCAGCAGATCTTTCTCAGGCTGCTGTCATTGAACAGATCGATGAGAGAGGCTGCAGTAGATGATATTCCTGGCACAAACCAGTTATAGGATCCTGCCAGTTCTAAAACCTGGTTATCAGGACTGGGGCCTGGGCGGCCTGAACTAGGAGTCAGTGTTAGGCATGGGTCCAGGGACCAGAAGCCAATTACCAGCAATCAGGTTGGGTGGAATACCAGAATATCAGAATCAAGGGACCAACTGGCGGGCAGGAACTAGGAGGCAGTTACCAAGAGTCAGGCCAAGTCAGGATACCAGAAGGTCAGGATCAGAAGGCAGGAGCAGATGAACACCAGACCAGCAGTCTGTGGCAGGGTGAAGCCCAGTTGTACAGACAACTTCCTGTTTCCTCTTCTGGCTCAAATCCAGAAGCATTGGAGCTCTTCTAATCAGAATGTGGGGGTGGGGCTAGTGTCCCAGTTGGGCTCCATGAATCCCAGTCCCAGATGTTGTCTGTTAGCTGCTGGGCGGAGGATTGGAGCAAGAAGATTCAGAGGGCCACTGTGGACTCGGCTTCAAGACCCACAGGGCCTGACACTCATACTTCCTTGAGGTGGCAACAAGGCAGGCCTTTGAGGCCTGTGCCTTGTCTATAAGAAGTATCTGTCCATTCCCCAATGTATATCCCAGGTAAGTAGTTTTGTCTATGCTTATACAGCATTTTGTGGTGTTCTGCTTGAGGGACTGGAGTATCTTCTTCACAGTGTCCTCCTAGTTCTGGCTATATAAAGCAATATCATTGAGGTAGGCCATGACATTACTATTGTCTAGCTGGGTGACCTGGTCCGTTAGACATTGGAACAGTGGTGGGGTCCCATGTAGCCAAAACAGCATGATCTGAAACTGATGTAGGCTTTGTGTGTGAAGGGGAAGACTGTTTTTTCTCGAGACTCCAGAGTTAGTGGGATTTGCCAGTATCCCTTTGTAAGATCTAGGGTGGTAATATATTTGGTCTCACCTGGCTTGTTGATGTGAAGTGGACCTCTTGAACTCTTGTGAGGGAGAACTCAGGAGGAGCTCTTCTTCAGGCCAGTAGAAACTCTGTCTTTGTCTTGGGTTTTAGACACAGCTGGCGCAAGTCCTGCAGTTTCTAGGCCTGAGGAATATCATTCTTCATGAAATTGCTGGTGGAACATTTCTGGGATATCCAACGAGTCTAAAATGGCTGCTTTGACTTGGGCATAATCCCATGCTGTCACTGGGTCTAGTACACAATAGGCAGCCTCTGTTGTCCTGGTCAAGTGTGGGGCCAGTAAGTCTGGCTATTGCTACAGTGACCAGTGTGCTGCTCTTGCCACCCATTCAAAAGTTTCAGGAAAGGCCTCTGGATCATCTTCAGGCCCCACCCTCATGAGTTTGGCCAGCAGCAGAGGCCCCACTGGGTCCCACTCCAGAAAACCCATAAAGGAAGGCCCCCAGCCATTTCTCTCAGCAATCTGGGCGTTTAATTCCATTTAGAAGCTATATCTGTTCAGAATATATTATTATTTTAGTGAAGAAACCATTACTGGCTGCTCCATTATTTCCCTACATTTTGGCCAGGGAAGAGATATTAATCTGAAATATTAGAGGAAACCATTTTAATTTTTCAACAATTTTATATCCTTGCATTTACTAATAGTGAATTTATTTTAGCTTTACCAGGCTCAAAAAGATGACCCTCCTCTTGCCCGAAACATGCCCCCTGTAGCAGGAAAGATACTGTGGGTGCGGCAGCTTTTCCGGCGGATAAGTGAACCAATCAACTTTTTCTATGTAAGCTGATCATTACTGATGTGAGGGAAAATTATAGATTTAATAAACAATCCATACTTGGTTTACTTGTGATCCAGTGACAAGACCACCTCTGGCTGTGAACTTATCACTTCTCATGTGCGAGGCAACATCAGTATTTGCATGTGAAATTGCTAGGAAAACACTGATTCTGCAAGAAACACTTCTGGGGATTCAGGTAGTGGTGGTATTTGACTCAGTATTAAACAAGTGCTCCAGCATTGTGGTAGCAGGCATTGAATTATTGGGAATGCAGTCAAAAGAACAGAAGAATGGCCATACTGGGACAGACCAATGGTCCATCTAGCCTAGTATCCTGTCTTCTGACATTTTCTGGTACCAGATGCTTCACAGGGAATGAACAGAGCATGGCAATTATTTAGTGATCCATTCCTTGTCATCCAGTCCCAGCTTCTGGCAGTCAGAGGCTAAAGGACAGCCAGAGCATTGGGTTGCATCCCTGACCACCTTGGCTAATAGCCATTGATGGTCCTATCCTCCAGGAACTTGTCTAATTCTTTATTTAACCCAGTTATACTTTTGGTCTTCACAACATCTCCTGGCAATGAGTTCCACAGGTTGATCATGCATTGTATGAAGTACTTTCTTTTGTTTGTTTTAAACTTGCTGCCTGTTAACTTCATTGGGTGACCCCTGGTTCTTGTGTTATGTGAATAACTCTTCTTCATTCATTCTTTTCACACCATTTATGATTTTATAGACCTCTAATATTCCCCCTTAGTTGTCTCTTTTCTAAGTTGTGCAGTCCCAGTCTTTTTATATCTTCTCATATGGAAGCTGTTCCATACCTCCAACTATTTTTGTTGTTCTTCTCTGTTCTTTTCCCAATTATAATATATCTTGTTGAGGTGGGGTGACCAGAACTACAAGTAGTATTCAAGGTGCAGGCGTACTATGGATTATTTATAATGGCATTATGATACGTCTTATTATCTATTCCTTTCATAATAGTTCCTAACATTCTGTTAACTTTTTAACTGCTGCTACACACTGAGCAGATGTTTTCAGAGAACTGAGTAAATGTTTTCAGATCTTTGAATGAAGTATCATTTGAAGATATATTTGATCATTACAGGTAATAGCACCTATGAGGCAGGATGAGACCAGTCAGTAAGAAAGGCCTTAGTGGATGCTCTGTCCATCATCTAGCAAAGTGCTATCCTGTTTGGCTTTCAAATAATATAAATAAAAGTTCTCAATCAAATTAAAAATACCACAGCATCTTGATATTTGATTAATAACTTTGTATGTGACATTTTTTGTTATCCAAATTATTTATAATTTGAATAATTTAATTGCTTTGCATGTAATTATTTAAAGTAATCATAAAAGTGAAATTTGTGTGTGTTTAGCCTCAAAAATCTCCTTTATTCAGATTAATCCAAATCATGAGCAGTGCTGAGAATCCATTTCAACAGAAGTTATAAGTCCTTTGCACAATAAAGTAAAATTGTCACTTTTTAAAGTATTATTTAGAAAAAAGGCAGAGGTTGTTTTTTTTTTTTTTTTTATTACTTAGGCCAATCTCCTATTGATTTCAGCAGGCCATATATTTGGATGATGCTATACTTGATAGCATGCTTTAAATATAAATTTAATTTGAGATTTAAAGCTTCAAAAATTCATAGTAAATAATTTTAAACAATTTTCATTTGACGTCAAGTTGGAATCTGTTTGATATGTTTATAATTTTAATTTGCAATGTTTTAATAGAAAAATTCAGATATCTTAACAAGTCCAGAAGGTAAAGCAGTGGTTCGAGTATTCAATAAAATTTCCTATGTATTGGTGGAATTTGAGGTACTCTATCACATGGCTTGGGTGAAGGAAATTTCTCAGCTACGATATGGTGAGTAGTTACGTATGTTAGACGTCTAATAAATGTGTGTAAGTTTTTCACGTCAGCCTTGTTCTGCCTGTTATAATGTTTTATTGCAATTTGTTCTAATGTGTTGTTGACAACTGCTAGATTTATAGAAAATCAACTTAAATATTTTTTTAATATTTTAGCCTTTAAAATGCAAATTATAGTCCTGCTTCTGCAAGTATACATGATAGCACAGACCCCTCCATCTGAATGACTTTGTGGGTGAAGGGGTTTGCGTTATGGAACTACTTGCTGGGTGGGGCCAATGATTGATTTATTTGTAAAGCACAATTATCTTGATATTACTTTACATTTTTAGTTATGTAGGTTATATTGAATAAGAATTATAGTACAACTAGCTAAAGTAGTAATATATAAAAGAAAAATAAAATCTCTCAGATATAAGATAACATGACTTTTTAGCAATTAAAACATTAATTATTATTAATTTGTTTGTTCACTGAGCTTCAAAAGTGTGTTAGGCACCAAAAACAAACCAATCCATCTCTGAAGAGATTACAGTGGAAGGCCCTGATCTTACAAAGGATTAAGCACATGCTTAACCAAATGGTCCCTGCTCTGAAAAGCTTACAACCATATTATAGATATGGTGCAACTTGAAAGCAACAGATAACTGTGTTTAAATATATGACTATGAATCAGGATACCTCAACATACCTTAAATGCCTCTAAACCATGTTGAAGTGCCCTGATTCACAGTGATATCTTTTAAGCCTAGACGGGATCATTATGATCGTCTAGCCCAAGTGTTCTCAATCTTCATTGCACCATGACTTCCTTTTGACAACAAAAATTACTTCACAACCCCAGAAGTGGGGACCAAAGCCTGAGCCGTCCTGAGCCCCACCGCCCCAGGCGGGGCAAAGCCAACGCCCCAGCCCCACAACCCTGGGTGTGAGCAAAGCTGAAGCCCAAAGGCTTCAGCTTCAGGCAGGGGGCCTGTAACTTGAGCCCCGCCACCCAGGGCTGAAGCCCTTGGGCTTTGGCCCTGAATGGTGTGGCTTGTCTTTGTCTTCAGACCCGGGCAGTGGGTCTTGGGCTTCAGCTTTGGACCCCAAGTAAATCTAATGTCAGCCCTGGTGACCCCATTAAAACAGGGTCATGACCCACTTTGGTGTCCTGACCCACAGTTTGAGAACCGCTGGTCTAGCCTGATCTCCTGCATAGTGCAAGCAATAGCGCCTTCCTATATTAATTTCTGCTTCCGGTTCAAAAATTGTGCTTGAACTAGAGCATTTTAGAAAAAACATCCAATCTTGATTTAAATATTTCCAGTGTAAGCGGTTCCTGGTAAGCTGTTCCAATGTTTAATTACCTCATCGTTAAAACATTGTTCCATATTTCTGGTCTGAATTTATTTAGCTTCAACTTCCAGTCATTGTTCTTGTTATGCCTTTGTCTGCTGGACTGAAGATCACACTATCATCAACTTTGATTGTAAAGTCTGCTATCAGAGACAGAAAATAGGATGAACCACTGGGCCTTACCACTGAAAATAGATCCATGCAAGTAGAATTTTGTGCTCACATGGAGCCCCCTTGAAGCCAACAGAACTCCTTATGGGAAAAAGTGCCCACATGTATGGTCTGATTGCAGGATTGGATTTTAGCGTTTTTCTAGCCTTACATTTTGGGTTTTATTTGGCTTTGTTTTTCCTTGATCTTCCTGTCTCAGTATTATCTTCTTCTTGGACTTGTTCCTGCAAGAAATTGAGCAGCTCCTGAAAGTGCTTTCATCCTTGCAGGATTGAACCCATAATTGCCTCATGCCCAATCATTCACATTTTCTCAAAAGTCTAGTAAGGACTCACTATACAATAGAAACACTCAATAGTTTATGAATATTTTTTTTAAAATATACTTTTATTTACTTGCAGCATTACAAGCTACACTACTGGTACGTCATCCTGAAACTGGGAAGTTGCTTGTTAATTTTGATCCCAAAATTCTAGAGATTGTCCGAGAAACTAAGTGTATGATAAAGATGGGTCTTGAAGTACCAGAGCAAGCAAAGAGGGTAGTAAAAATAGAAAATACTCTGAAGGCAAACAAATTGTATTTGGAGGTAAGTTTAAAAACCTACCATTTATTTTTAAAAGAAATAACTAATATTGTCTAGAGTATAGTGCCATACTCTGCATACTGGTCTTTTAATACCACATTTCGAGTCTTGACTGTATGTCAGTACAGGTGAGTCGCATCATACGCGCATTTAACTTACACGCATTCAACTATATGTGCTCAGCAAAAAAAAGAAAAACAACACGATACCTGTAAATAGTGAGGGCAATTCCACCCACCATTCCACAAAATGAGCATATGCCCTGGAGTGAGCTTGAGATGGGAAATGTGAATCCAAATGTGAAACCAAATGTTCCCTCAGTTGGTCTCAGTTCCCATGTGCCTCTCATAGCATGAGCATCTTGCCGTGCTGAGTGTGATTCTAGTGTTTAAAGATACATTTTTTCGTACAACATGACCCTAAATGCAAGCCAACTAATTCAACCGAAGAAACAGCGATCTGTTCCAACGCTGAAGGAAAAACTTGCTGTGTTGGACTTACTGAGAGATGGTATGTTGGTCTCCAGTGTGGCACGAAAATATGGCCACAACTAATCTAGCATCCGTGCTATCAAGATTTGAGAGAGAGAAATTCATCAAGCCGTGGCATCAAGTGCTCCAATAACTGCTAAGGTGATGAGCCAGGTGCATGATAAGACTTCAGTGAAGACAAAAGGCATTAAACTTATGGCTGGAAGACATGAACTATAAACGTGTGCCTATTGATGGCAACACGTTGTGAGAAAAGGCTCTTAGCCTCTATGTGCAGTTCAAACCTCCTGCTGAAGATGGATAGCCTTCTGATGAGAAGGAATTCAAAGCCAGCCAAGGTTGCATCACTTAAATTAAACAGGCAATGGAAGCAATCAAGCCTGAAACAGTCAATGCATGTTGGCGAAACCTATGGAAAGAATGTGTGAATGATTTTAAGAGTTTCTCGAACATTAACAGAGAAGTGAAATGCATTGTTCAGTTGGCCAGGCAAGTGGGAGGTGATGGCTTCGTCGACATCCTTGAGGAAGAAATTGTAGAATTAATTGAGAGCCATAGAGAAACATTGACTAGCGAAGAGTTAGAGGAACTGATAAAATCGTCTGCAGAAAATAAAGATGATGATGATGAACAGGAAGAGCCAGCAAGTTGGAATCTTCATAAATTTGCTGAAGTGTTCCAAGCAGTGAAACACTTGAATGATTTAATTTCTGAATACAATCCCTCTATGGAACGTAGCCTCAAAATCACATGCAATATTACGGATGATTTGAGACCCTATCAAGAAATGTTTTAGCAGCTCAAGAGACAATAGCAACAGTTGCCGATCACCATGTTTTTCAAGGAAAAACAACCAGCAGCAGATGAGCCTACGCAATCAACTTCTCGAGCTGAACCAGAGCCAACCACTTCGTCTACAACTCGCTCTCCGTCACCCAAGCTCTCCATCACTTCTGTCTCTTGGATCGACATCAAGCCCTGACGACCCCCTGTAATTAAAAATACAGTACAGTAAAATTATATTTTGCATATGTATTCTTTATTATATACTGTACATTACTGTATACATTATACATTTATACATATTAGTGTACAGGGTTGTATACACAAAACCATGTACAGTATGCTGTACTGTAACAGGGAGCTGGCCAAAAGGCACTGACCCAGCCCCTGTTAGCTCAGAGCCTCCTAGCTCAGCTCCCAGTAAGGGGAAATGATTGGAGCTGACAGGGTGTGGCTAATTAAAGCACTAGTAGAGAATCATCTGTGAGCTTGATGGGGGAAGGCCTATAAAGCTGGCAGGAAGGAAGTAGAAGGGGAGAAACAGGAAAGTGAGGAGTGAGGGCCTGTTGCTCTCAGGTAGCTGGAAGAGCAAGCTGTTCCCCAAGGGGCTACCTGATTGATACTGAACTGTATATAGCTGTATATAGGTAGAGGCGGGAAAAGACAGAGAAATGAAAAGCACTGGGGTTTGCAAAAGAATGGTCTCCAGCTAATTTGTACCGCGAGCGACAAAGGGCCCGTCTACATGTACTTTATGGGCAGTTTAAGGGATTTTCAAGAGTAATTTTGACTATATGTGATTCTCGCCTTACGCACTGACTTTAGAACCTAACCTTTGTGTAAAATGCGACTTCACTGTAATATTAATTAAGAAGAGCCAGATTTTTTGAAATAATCCAAAGAATCGTTTCCCATTTTTTATCACCAATTTTCAGGAAAAAGGTTGATGAATAAGACAGTTTGACAACTGAGGTGTTTTTGTGTTAAGGGGAAATTTGGTTTTCCGGAAGGTTTTGTCTGCTTCTGTGAGTGGTAAGATTGGGGATCATATAATTTAATATAGACAGAATGGATTTGGTGGGACACACAAGTAGGAGGGGAAATTTATCTTTATTCATGGCAATTTTCCAGAGCTTCTTTCTTACTCTCCTCTATTTTGGTTGTAGCTCCCTGATCTTTCTTACCTTAATTCTGATCTTGGGCCCAATTTTTTCAGTGTTGGTCCATGGTGCACTAGCCCTTGGCATCTTTATTTGAATTTTCAGAGCACTACAGTACTGTGGATTATGCAATACAATCTGGAAAGCTTTATAATCATTTGTAGAGTAGCATATGAAGAACACAGTGAGGAATGCCTGTGGACAGGGAAATAGTCCATTCAGATTTCAACATTAAAACATGTAGATTGTAGGTCTGAATTAAGGTGAGGATAGGGAAAAAGGGAAGAGATAATAGGGAGCTTTTCCATAGGATGAAAGACTGTGGAGAAGTAGGAGAGGATGCCAGATGGCTGATTTTACTGAACATAGGAATTGCCATCCTGGATAAGACCCGGATAAAGCTGTTTCCAATAGTTTCTAGTAATGGATGGTTCAGAGAAGGTTCAAGGAACCTTGCCCATAGAGAAAGTTTCTTCGTGACTTTGGTTATAGTTTTCCTTATGCTCTGAAGCAAGTGTGTTTATAACCCTTTCAAAATTCTTCTTTTGTTTTGTTTTTAATCCATACTATTTTAATTATGGGTGTTATCATTACCCATATAAATGTATAACTTTTTAATCTTGCTAATATTTTTGCCTCCGTGATATCTTATGGCAATGAGTTCCACTAGCTAATTGAGTACTGTGAAAAAGTATCTGATTTTATTAATTTTAAATGTGCAACCTTTCAATTTAATTGAATATCCTTCTGTTCCTGAGATTATGAGCTACAATATATAGGCTGGAGAAAATGTCTCACAGTGAAAGACTTATGGAGTTCAATCTGTTTAATTTATCAAAAAGAGGATTGAGAGGTGACTTGATTACAGTGTGCAAGCTCCTTCGTGAGAAGAAAATACTGGGTACTAAAGACTCTTTAATCTAGTAGAGAGAGGTATAACAAGAACCAGTGGCAGAAAGATGACACCAGAGAAATTAACATTAAAAATTAGGCACAAATTTCTAACAGTGAGGTTGATTAATCACTAGAACAAACTACCGAGAAATCAAGACTGGATGCCTTTTTGGAAGATATAGGTTAGTCAAACACAATTTATTGGGCTTAGTTTTGGGGTAACTGGGTGAAATGTATTGGCCTGTTGTATGCAAGAGATCAGAGTAGATGATCTAATGATCCCTTCTGACCTTAAGATCTATGAATCTATGAAAATAGAAATGTCCAGTCAACCTTCTCCATACCATTGTTTTGTTTTGTGTATGTCATCATTGTGATGGGTGTGGAGATGCTATGTAATCTGAAAATACTGAGATGTAATAATTTTATGACTACTGCACATGACTTGTTCAGTGAAGTAAAATTATTGCCACTTCTTTTAGTGGCCTCTGCATAGTCTCACTCATGGGATGCACTGACTGGTGCAGCTTTAATGGCAGAAACTTAGCTAGCAGTGCCTGTTGCAGCACTTGTGCACCCCCTTGTTTCCCTCACTTCATTATTCCTGAAAGTTCTTCAGGCAAGGCTATAAAAGAGGTGTGTGGTGCTCTACCTGCTTCAGTTTGTTCCAACTGCTGTGAGTGATTGTTTAGCAACCTCTCTGGATCATTGGTACAGATCCTTCTTAGACTAACTAAATGCCAAGTTTTCAACACATCTAGATTTAGTTAGCCTTGTATATAGTTACATACTTAAGATTTTAGATAGGAACCAATACTAGGAAATGCCTATGTGGAAGATACTTCAATGGCCGATCCGAAGATCAAAAGACCAGGGTTTAAGTGTTGTGCTTCCCGCCCAATAGCCTTTCTAACATCAGATGCACGCTCACAAGACACGTCCACACTACAAAGTTAAGTTGACTTAATGTAAGTTGACATCCAGCCATGACAGTAATTAAGTTGGTTGTGCATGTCCACATCATGGCCATTGTGTCAGTGGGGTGTATTCTCACTAGCGTTGCATTGATGAACAGAGCAGTGCACCATGAGTAGCTTTCCCACAGTGCAGCTATCTGCAGGGTTGATTTAGGAAGGGCTTGCAATGCCTCATGGGACGAAAATATTGTCGCAGGAGGGAATGGGAACATGGCTTCAGCCTCCCATGATGCAGTTTCCTCCCTCCCTGTTTCCCTACCCTGATACCAATGGCAAACAACTCATACTTTCTCATGCTTTTTTCAAAAGCCTGGATTAGCCATGTGCATGCCAGAGCCCAGAAGCATTGTCCCCGCTCAGCTGTGCATTCTTGTGGTGAGCATTACAAACACCCCACACCTTATCCTGCAATATTTCCAGAGCTGAGATAGGAGATATTGTGTGAAACATTTCAGTGTCGTTCAAGCAGCCGTGCTGCAAACCATAGAATAAAACAGCTGAACATGGTGGAGTGCCATTTCTGGTTCTGGGAAACAAGCACTGACTGGTGGGATCGCATAAGTCTGCAGGTATGAGATGATGAGCAGTGGCTGTAGAACTTTTGAATGCAGAAGGCCACTTTCCAGGAACTTTGTGAAGAGCTTTCCCCAGCCCTGAAGCACAACAACACTAAAATGAGATCTGCTATAACAGTGGAGAAGTGAGTGGTGATTGCTCTGTAGAAGTGTGCAATGCCAGACTGCTACCAGTCAGTGGGTAGTCAATCTAGAGTTGGTGAATCCACTGCGGGAGCTGTTATAATCCAAGTGTGCAGGGCCATTAATCAACTTCTGCTAAGAAGGGTAGTGACTCTGGGTAATGTGAATGGTACATAGTGGATGGTTTTGCTGCAATGGGGTTCTCTAACTGCATTGAGGTCATAGATGGCGTGCATCTCCCTGTCACCAGGCTGCCTAGCCAAAGAGTACATAAACCATACTGTGGCCGGGGCTGGCAGAGTACTTGTCAGGCCCTATGGCAGTGACTGGGACAGATCGCTCCACTGTCTCCATGGCTGAATCCATGTCAGAGAGTTCGCCTAGGGCTGTGGCTGGGGCAGAGAGCTCCTCCAGCCCCTGGGCTGTGGCTACAGCAGAGGGCTCCTCTGGCCCCGTGGACAGAGCAGATATCAACTCAGCCCAATGGCTGTGGACAGGCCAGAGAGCACCTCGGTTCTACAACTGTGGCCAGAACAGAGAGCTCCCCCAGGGTTGTGGGCCAGGCAGAGCCCTTCTTCGTCCCCAGGGCCACAACCATGGCAGAGCACTCCTCTGTCCCTGGGGCCATGGTGGAGCAACAGAGAGCTCCTTGGCCCTAGGGCTATGGGGGCAGGGCGAAGAGAGTTCCTCTGGCCTCCAGGCTGTGGTGGAGTGGCAGAGCACTCCTCCAGTCCTGGGACCATGTTGTGGGGGAGGACAGGGACAGAGAGCTCCTCGGGGCTGCAAGTGGGGCAGAGAGCTCCTCTGGCCCCAGGGCCATGGCCCAGGTGGCATAGTGCTCCTCCGGCCTTGGGGCTTCAGTGGGGTGACAGAGTACTCCTTCAGCCCTGGGGCCACATTGGAGGTGGGGTGGGACAGAACTACTTCAGGTTGCAGTGGGGTGACAGAGCGCTCCTCTGGCCACAGAGGGTAGAGAGCTCCTCTGGTTCTGGGGCCATGGGCAGGGCAGCAGAGCCCTCCGACCCTGGGGCTGCAGCGGGGTGGCAGAGCCTCCTCCAGTCCTAGGACCGTGGCTGGATTCCGTATTGTTGTTTTGATTCTAAAATTCCCTCTGCATTTTCATTAATGTAGATTCATTAGGCTCTATCTATTGGTGCTCCGCGAACCATGCTCCTCTCCTCTACTTCAGAGTTCTTAATGTGGGGGCTCCATGGTAGAGAGGAAACCGAGGATGGTTTGCCCATGCAGCGCTAGTTAGCCTTGAGACAGAACACAAGGAGGAGATAGTACATGTATGGGCCAAATAGATGCTGCTACCAAAGATCTCTGATCAGAAGCACAGGTCGCAGACACACCTACAGTGGAGCACCTATAGGGACAGAAATCTTGAAGAATCATTGTTACTGTACAAACTGAATAACTTTTTTTAAGCATTTTTTTTCTATTTAAATTTTCACAGTTGTAGGAAATTATGGTAGGGGCAACAGTATGAAACAGACAATTATTTAATAGCAGAAGATGTTAAAATTCAAAAAGTTAAACCTTTGTAACTTTATATCCGTTGAAACACAAATTGTTGACATCACATAAAAATGTACAAAATAAATATCTTTACATCAAACTCTAATAAGTTCTCAAGCAGCGTTTTTCTTACTTTGTATATCTGTACATTTTAATTATTATCAATGGAAATCATTCTTCAGTTCATATGCATATTTTAAAGTCGACACTTACTGATAAAAATTGAATCCTTCCAAGCCTCCGCATAACATTAATATTAAGAGTTCTGATTTACACTATGGAGTCCTCCCAAATTCAGTCTAGTACCTTAAAATCATTCTTCCTCTCTCTTTTTATTTGTCATGCCCCCGGTGCTGGTAATAGACCTGAGGGGAGTGATGCTGGAGTCTGTATTCTGGCTGTGCAGCATCAGAGGTTCGTCTTTATACTGGGGCCAGATATCCCAGGTTAGTTTTCACAGATTTGGTACTGCATTACAACAGATTTAAGTCAGTCCAACTCCATTAAAAAACAATCCAGAATGAAGTTGCACTGATGTAAAACTGAAGTAACATAATGCTGAATTAGATCCTAATATCTTAATCTTAATTAACCTGTATGACAGATGAATAAAGTTGTCCTAAATTTCATGTTCTTCTTCGAGTGATTGCTCATATCCATTCCAGTTAGGTGTGTGCATGCCATATGCACGTTCATTGGAAGACTTTTTACCCTAGCAACACTCGGTGGGTCAGCTGGGCGCCCCTGGAGTGGCGCGCTATGGCACCGGATATATACCCGTGCCAGCCCAGCCACCCCTCAGTTCCTTCTTACGCCCGTGTCGGTGGTTGGAACGGTGGAGCGCAGCTTAGCTGACCTCCACTTCCCTAGCTACTCGTAGTTCTCTCGTTCATTATTGTGTACATAGTTGTAAACTTTTTATATAGTTATACTTAGTTTATCTGTTTATAGCATAGTTAGTGTAATATAGTTAAGAGGGGTTCGGGGATTAGCCCCTTCCCCGCACCCAGTGCCGGGGCCCATGCCCGGTTCACCGGGTTTCAAACTGTGCTCGGCCTGTCGCAAACTGATGCCAACAGGAGATCCACACGACTCCTGTGTGAAGTGCCTTGGGGAATCGCACCTGACGGCTAAGTGTCACGTTTGCAAGGCTTTCAAGCTATGAACAAAAAAGGAGCGGGACTTCAGACTTAAACAGCTCCTCATGGAGGCGGCTCTCACCCCTCTACCTTCGGCAGCAAGCACTGGTCAATCGGCGGGTAGAAGCACCTTCTCGGCACCGGACCGCGCCGGTACTGCCAAGGCCTCTCGGCACTGGCTGTCGCCGGTGCTGAAGTCGGCTCCAAGCCACTCCCTCTCCCCAAGGTCGAGAAAGACTAAGACTCCTGCTGCTTCTGTGCCGTCTGCACCTCAGCCAGAGAGCTTGTCTAAGTTGGATCACCTGGCACCGACACCTGCTGTGGCACCGATGACGTCGGCACCATCGATTCCGGTCCCACAAGGGCCGTCGAGTCTGGCACCTGTTAGCTCCCCGGCATAAGCCACGGTAGAGCTTACTATCCCATCCATGCCGGAGATGTTCTCAATGGTGAGGGATGTGATTACCATGACAGAGTTGGCGCTGTCTCTACCCCTGGCACCACCGGTGTGGGTAATACAGTCTATAGGCAAGCCAGCCTTCATAAGACCACCTTCTGTCGGCACAGCAGACCGGCACCGTTCACGTTCACGGTCCCGCAGACACTCTAGATCCAGACGGTGCTCCCACTCCCGACGCCGCTCGCAGTCCCGGCACCATTCTCCTCCTTGATACCGGTCACACTCACGGCACCGGTCGGTATCCCGTTCACCAGCCCGCTACTCTCCGGACTGTTCTAGCTCCCGGCACCACTCTAGGCACCGAGACTCCCGTAGCCGCTCCCGACATCGAGCCTCGAGATCTCGGTCAACCTCCCGGCACTGCTCTGGTCACAGGTCCCGATCTCGTTCCCGGTACCGGTATGCCTCCCGGTACCGGTCTCCGGTGCCGAGTAGAGCAAGGTCCGCCAGAGACAGAAACTGCCCAGGGCTTCTCCGCTCCTCCATGGTCATCCAGACACACTTCAGTGTCGTCCCACGCTTACAGCTCATGTGCTCAGGACCACGATTCTGATGTGCCCACCAGAGTCTTTCAAGAGGCCCAGACCCAGGACCAAGGCCCACATTAGTGGTCCTTCTGGACACCTTGGGCATACCACCAGGCCCAAGGTGCTCCAGTAGTTCCATCTCGCTCTGCCCCATCAGAGCACTGAGTGCCAGAGGCTACAGCTAGCTGTCCCCCTCTGGCTGGTATGGAGAAAGCACCAGTCCACCCACCGGTCTCCCCGGTCCCACTGGAGCAGGAGGCTGCCCAAGAGCAAGAGGCCACACAGGACCTGCTCGTCACCGGCATTTCCTCTTCCTCTTTTCCAGATGAGGCGGTGGCAGGAACATCCTCCTCGGGCCCTCCTCCAATCGACCTAAGAGCCCATCAGGACCTCCTCACGAGGGTAGCACTCATTATGAACCTCCAGGTGGAGGAGGTCCCAGAGGTAGAGGACCCGGTAGTGAGCATTCTGTCGGCGGATACCACCACCAGAGTGGCTCTACCATTTATCTGGACCCATCCAAGCCAATGCCGACACTAAATGGCAATCTCTGGCCTCTATCCCTCCTGTGGCCAGGGGAGTCGAGCATAAATACATGGTACCCTCTAAGGAGTATGAGTATTTGTATGTCCGTCCTCCTCTCTGCTCACTAGTCGTTCAGTCCATTAATGAGAGGGAGCACCATGGCCAACAGGCACCAGCCCCAAAGTCGAAAGAGACTAGGCAAATGGACCTGCTCGGCCGCAAACTGTACTCGGCAGGCACCCTACAGCTCCAGGTGGCAAATCAACAAGCCCTGCTCAGCCGCTATAATTACAACACCTGGGCGGAGGTGGGTAGCTTTACGGAGCTACTCCCTCAAGACTCCCGCCAAGAGTTCGCTGCCTTCTTGGAGGAAGGGAAAAAGGTGACCAGAACTTCCCTCCAGGCCTCGCTAGATGCACCCGACTCAGCAGCCAGGACTCTGGCCTTGGGTGTTACCATGAGACGCATCTCATGGCTGCAGGTTTCCAACATTCCACCGGAGCTGCAGTATACCATCCAGGACTTGCCGTTTGATGGTAAAGGTCTTTTCTCAGAAAAGACTGACCCTAGACTGCAATGCCTGAAGGACAATAGGGTCATAATGCATTCTCTAGGCATGCATACACCGGTGACCCAACGCAGGCCTTCCCGTCCCCAGCCTCACCGCCCGTACTTTGTGCCTAGACACAGAAAAGACTTTGACAGGCGGCGCGGACAAGGTGGGCGTAGATGCCAGTCAGGACCCCAAGGGAGCCAAAACCAAGGTCCCTCGAAACCACCACTGGGACCAAAGTCCAACTTTTGAAGGTGCACCCGAGGACGGCGTACCAGTTACAGGCCAGGATCCTTTTCCTCCCTTCTCCAACCATCTCTGTTACTTCCTCCCGGCGTGGTCCCACTTAACCTCAGATCTCTGGGTCCTACGCATGGTGAAATATGGATACCACCTCCAATTTGTTTCAACCTCGCCCTCTCACCCTCCAACCCCGTCTCTCTTCAGGGACCCCTCTCACGAGCAATTCCTCTTGCAAGAGGTGTGGACGCTCCTCCCCAGGGAGCAATAGAGGAGGTACCAAAGGACAAAAAGGGCAAGGGGTTTTACTCCCATTATTTCCTAATCCCCAAATCAAAGGGAGGTCTCAGACCTATCCTAGACCTGCAAGGACTCAACAAGTTTATGATAAAGTTGAAATTCCGCATGGTATCCCTGGGGACCATTATCCCGTCCTTGGATCCTGGAGACTGGTATGCCGCCCTCGATATGAAGGACGCATACTTTCACACCGCCATTTTTCCTCCGCACAGGAGGTACCTTCGCTTCGTAGCTGACCGTCAGCACTTCCAGTTTACGGTCCTGCCCTTTGGCCTTTCTACAGCCCCAAGGGTATTTACAAAGTGTGTGGCCGTAGTCGCTGCATATCTCCGCTGACGTCGGATACACGTTTTTCCGTATCTGGATGATTGGCTCATCCGAGGAGCCTCCGAGACACAAGTCACCCAGCATGTGGGCATCGTCAAGGACCTATTCACACGTCTAGGCCTGATGATCAATATGGAGAAATCCGCTCTGGTTCCCACACAGAGGTTAGACTCCAATCTAGCCAAGGCCTACTTACCACAGCCGCGATTTCAGGCAATGGGAACAATCATCCAAGGTCTACAGAATTTCCCAACTACCTCAGCTTGTCTCGGTCTCCTAGGTCACATGGCTGCCTGCACATTCGTGACCAAATACGCGAGACTCTGCCTCCGTCCTCTCCAAACTTGGCTCAACTCGGTATACCACCCGGGCAGAGACCCAATAGACACAATAGTCACCATTCCCCCGAGCACCCTAGGCTCCCTAGACTGGTGGCTGACTCCCTCCCTGGTGTGTGCAGGGATGCCATTCCATCTGTCCCAACCTTCAGTGTCCCTGACGACAGACGCGTCATCTCTCAGCTGGGATGCTCACCTCGGACTCCTTCGTACTCAAGGCCTCTGGTCATCTCAGGAACTGGCGCTACACGTAAATGTCCAAGAGCTGAAAGCAGTCCGCCTGGCATGCTAGGCGTTCCAGCAACATTTACAAGGCCATTGTGTCTCAGTGTTTACAAACAACACAACGGCCATGTATTACATAAACAAACATGGAGGGACTCGATCTTCCCCCCTTTGTCAGGAGACCATCCGACTCTGGGACTTTTGCATAGCCCCCTCAATAGACCTGGTAGCGTCCTTTCTCCCAGGGGTTCGGAACACTCTGGCAGATCAACTGAACAGGTCCTTCCTGCGCAACGACTGGTCGATACGCCTGGATGTTATTCATTCGGTTTTCCAGAAGTGGGGATTTCTCCACATAGACCTGTTTGCTTCCTGCGCCAACAGGAAATGCCAGATTGTCTGCTCCTTCCAGGGTCTTTCACCGGGATCGATCTTGACGCATTCCTAGTGCCGTGGAAGAACCGGCTGCTCTATGCCTTCCCACCGTTCCCGTTGGTTCACAAAGTCCTGCTAAAACTCCGCAGGGACAGAGCGCACCTAATCATGATCGCTCCAGGCAACACTGGTACACCACACTGCTCAACCTGTCGATAGCCAATCCAATTATCCTGCCACTCCACCCAGACCTCATAACAGGACCATGGCAGTCTTTGTCACCCAGACCTGCAGGCCCTTCACCTCATGGCGTGGCTGCTGTGTGGCTAAACCAGTCGGAGTTGCCTTACTCTGCTTCAGTACAACAAGTACTCATGGGTAGCAGGAAGCCTTCCACTCGGTCAACCTATCTGGCCAAGTGGAAGCGTTTCTCCTCCTGGTGCGGAACGCAGAATGTTACTCCCACTGAGGTCTCGATCCCTACCATCTTGGACTACCTCTGGTCTCTTAAGCAGCAAGGCCTGGCGGTATCTTCATTGAGGGTGCACTTGGTGGCCATCTCTACCTTCCACCCGGGGGAGAGTGGCCGCTCCGTGTTCTCGCACCCTATAGTTACTAGATTTCTCAAGGGCCTGGATCTCCTATACCCCCAAGTACGCCGCCCTGCCCCTACCTGGGACCTCAACCTAGTCTTAAACAGACTTATGTCTCCACCATTCGAGCCGTTGGCAACTTGCTCGCTGCTATACCTGTCCTGGAAGACAGTTTTCCTTGTAGCCATTACATTGGCCAGATGAGTCTCTGAGCTTCGAGCTCTTACGGTAGACCCACCGTATACTGTCTTTCACAAGGACAAGGTGCAGTTGCGACCACACCCAGCATTCCTCCCTAAAGTGATATCAGCCTTCCATATCAATCAGGACATCTTCCTTCCGGTCTTCTTCCTGAAGCCACACTCATCTCGACAGGAACAACAGTTGCACTCCCTAGATGTCCATAAGGCGCTCGCATTTTATATCGAACGGACGAAGCCCTTTCGTAAATCGCCCCAACTCTTCGTTGCAGTGGCTGACCGAATGAAGGGCCTACCTGTCTCCTCCCAGAGAATCTGCTCTTGGGTGATGGCGTGCGTCCGCACTTGCTATGACTTGGCTCATGTTCCCTCGGGTCATCTCACCACACATTCTGCCAGGGCTCAGGCTTCATCTGCTGCCTTCCTGGCAGGGCCGGCTTTAGGCCTATTCCACCAATCCCCCCGAATCGGGCCCCGCGCCTAAGAGGGCCCTGCACCCAGTGAGAATCCCTTCCCCGGCTAGTGGCGTCTTTTTTAATTTTTACTAACCTGGCAGCGCTCCGGGTCTTCAGCAGCACTTCGGTGGCAGGTCCTTCGCTTGCTCTGGGTCTTCGGTGGCACTTCGGTGGCGGGTCCGTCAGTGCCGCCAAAGACCTGGAGCGAGTGAAAGACCTGCCGAGTGAAGACTCAGAGCACCGCCTGGTGAGTACAAGCCCCACGTGGTTTTTTTACATTTTTTTTTTTTAAAGTCATCCCTGCCGGGGCCCTGCCGAAACTGTTCGAATTGGGCCCCGCACTTCCTAAAGCTGGCCCTGCTTCCTGGCTCATGTACCATTCCAGGAAATATGTCACGCAGCTACCTGGTCCTTGGTCCACAGCTTTGCTTCGCATTATGCTCTGGTTCAACAGTCTAGAGATGATGCAGCCTTTGGCTCAGCAGTTTTGCATTCTGCCACATCACACTCCGACCCCACCGCCTAGGTAAGGCTTGGGAATCACCTAACTGGAATGGATATGAGCAATCACTCGAAGAAGAAAAGATGGTTACTCACCTTTGTAATTGTTATTCTTCGAGGTGTGTTGCTCATATCCATTCCAAACCCACCCTCCTTCTCCACTGTCGGAGTAGCCGGCAAGAAGGAACTGAGGGGTGACTGGGTCGGCAGGGGTTTATATCTGGTGCCATAGCAGCGCCACTCCAGGGGGGCCCAGCTGACCCACCGAGTGTTGCTAGGGCAAAAAGTCTTCCGACGAATGTGCACGCAGCGCGCGCACACCTAACTGGAATGGATATGAGCAACACATCTCGAAGAACAACAGTTACAAAGGTGAGTAACCGTCTTTTATTTTCAGGTCTGTGCTTGTTACAGGTTTTTTTGTTCAGTAGAACTTTACTTTGGAATTTCTAAGTTTCCTAATGTTTGTGGGTTGCTTTTAGAAAACTAAAATGTTTAATTTATTTTTGCTGAAAAAACCCAATTTGTTCTTTAAACCAGAACTCAGGGTTAACGAATATTTTTGCTTGGGAATTTCCTTAAATATGTTTAAAGTTGTATAGTGTTAGAATGCCTTGCAGGAGTTTTAGGGACTCCAGTAGACCTGGCAAACCTTCATTGGACCTTGCAAGTGTGCATGGACCCTGGTGGATCTTGCTAGCTTCCCAGAAATGAACCCTGTTCTATCCCAGACAACCACCCATCTCTGCATTTTTACTTCCTTCTTCTTGTTTTCCATGTAGACATCTAATTCCCAGTATAACTTTCCCTTTTTTATCTCCTTCTAGACTGAATCTGACAGCACTACAAGTGGTTCCCTACCTGACAGTCCTCCAATCTATGCAATGCACTCTTTGCAAAACATGCAATAAACAGATGCATGCATTACTATATATATTATTTAAAAGATACAAGTATATACCTGTTATAAAATACATCTGCCTATAACTTTTGTGGTTTTTTTAAATGTATATATGTGTGTTTTATATTCTGGTGATATTTAAATATCTCTGCAATCTTTTTGTTTGCTTTTTCAAAGGCATTTCTACTTGTTAAGGCGTTTTGGAGAAGCACTTTGGCATTTTTTTGTAAATCTGTTTTGGAGATATTGTGAGCCAAAAATGCAATCAGAAAACCTCTGAAAACTAAATGTTGGAAAACCTTAACATCTTCTACCGACGAAGTGGGTATTCACCCACGAAAGCTCATGCTCCAAAACGTCTGTTAGTCTATAAGGTGCCACAGGACTCTTCGCAGCTCTAACTTCTTGTGACATTTGTTCCAAACTTGCCAGAAAACTTCTACCTTTGGGATGAGATGTAGCATGTGAAATTTCATGATGGTTTGTTTTTTGTTGAAGATAAGGGACAGGATGGGAGGTTGCTGAAAAATGGATTGATAGCAGGAAGTGAGTTTTAACTTTAACTATTATATGCAAGAACTAGGACCTCTAGTTCAGTGAGGGCATGGCCCTGCCTCTCTCTGCTCCCTATTGGGGGGGCTACTGCCACTTCTGATACTAGTCTTGAGCAAGGACTGGTGTTTTGTGTTTTCTAAGCACAAGGACTGGTATTTTGACTGGGACATGTGCCTAGAGACTAGATATGTAAGGTAGGAAGTATCCTTTTTTCCTTTCTTTCTCTTTTGCCCTCACACACCCCATACAGGAAAACACAATCTTGCTCTTTTTCACTGATGATAACAATTAGATAAATATTATAAGCGTTCATGTCAGATTTTGCATTTAGAAATATTCTGGGGGAATATGTCTAGTACTATTTTCCTGTTTCCTTATGTCCATTATATTGATTTGTTTTTATTTCTACTGGTTTGCTTCTATGAAAATCTTCAATAAAGAAAAAATATTTTAAAAATATTGCTAATGAAATTGTCATTTTTTAATATTAACAGAATCTTCTGCAATGTTACGAAGATTTGTGTCAGGAAGTACCAACAGTGTTTGTAAATTTGATGGCACCGAAAATGAGAAAGGTTGGTAATGCTAAATATATTTTAATTTGAATATACTGGAAGTTAGTGTAGCTTTAGAATTGTTTGTAATTTTCTTAACACTAAGATTCCAAATTAAACAATTCTTCACAGCTGAATCTTACTGATTCACACTAATGCCTGAGAGACCCACTGCAGATTATGTAATGTTGTGATTTAGCAAGTGAATAACACAGTGCTCCAGATTCTAATTTACAGTCAGGCCACTGTATACCACTCTAGCAGTATAAAGATTGCTTATTCCCACTTTGAGGCTTGTTTACATTGCCAAAACAGTGTGCATGTGCAGTATAGGAATGTAGGCCTGGAAGGGACCTCCTGGGTCACTGAGTCCAGTCGCCTTATATTGCAGGTGAGCTGTGTTCCCTCTAAGCTGCATGATCACACGGCCACCCAGGAGTGAATCAAGTGCCACACAGTTGATTAGCAGAGGCAGGTATGGTGGCGTGTGTTCTGGTTCCCCTACCCGCCTACCCCCGCTGCTCTGCAGCCATATTGCTCCTGCCCTCTGCCTTGGATCTCGTGGCCAGCTGCTATCAGGACCCTCCTGATTGCTGTGCAGAGTGAGAGGGGAGAGGAGACACTGATGTCAGGGTGTTCCCCCTGCCTACGTACCCCATATCCACAGAGGGGGGATGAGAGGACAGGATTCAGGAGCAGGAGAGCTGCTGGCAGGTGCTGTGGTCTGAGCTGTCTGTTGAGTGCCTTAAAGAGACAGCTCATAGATGGAGCCCTACCAAATTCACAGCCATGAAAAGTGCGTCGTGGACCGTGAAATCTGGCTTCCTATCGTGAAATCTGGTCTTTTACGTGCTTTTACCCTATATTATACAGATTTCACCAGGAAGACTAGCATTTCTCAAATTAGGGATCCTGACCCAAAAGGGAGTTGCACGGGGGTCACAAGGTTGTTTTAGCAGGGTTGTGGTATTGCCACCCTTATTTCTGCACTGCCTTCAGAGCTGGGCGGTTGGAGAGTGGCAGCTGTTGACCGAGGGCCCAGCTCTGCAGGCAGCATCACAGAAATAAGGGTGGCAATACCATATCATGCCATCCTTACTTCTGTGCAGCTGCTGCTTGTGGCTCTGCCTTTGCAGCTGGGCTCCCAGCCAGCAGCCACCGCTCTCCAGCTGCCCAGTTATGAAGGCAGAGCCGCCATCAGCAGCAGCGTAGAAGTAAGAGTAGCTGTACCACAACCCCCCCTACAATAACCTTGTGACTGCTCCACAACTGCTTTTCGGGTCAGGACCCCTACAGTTACAACACCATGAAATTTCAGATTTAAATAGCTGAATTCATTAAATTTATGATTTTTTAAATCCTATAACCGTGAAATTGACAAAAATGGACTGTGAATTTGGTAGTGCCCTAGTCATAGACTTCTCCAGGAGCCAGCACACTCTCTTTCTCTCTCTCTCACACACACACACACTCTCTCTCTCTCTCTCTCTCTCACTCTCTGACACACTCACCTCCCAGCCCATACTTGAGTTGTTGTTGTTACTTCTTGGTACTTCCTCCAATGCACATATATTCTCTGTAATTTTATTCCTTCAGAGTGCTGTTATTTTAGTTTTTTGACTTGTCTATGCATTTCACAATTTTATTTCTCTCTTATGCTTAAATTTAATTCTTTGAGTAGCGAGTTCTAAAATGCCTAACCTGTCCTAACTGAAGTAATTATCCCTATGGTAACTTTTAAAAATATATATTATATCTAGGTTTTTTGTTTCTACTGGTTGCGCACATCCGCACACTAACTGATATTGGTGCACATAACAAAATTCATTCCTCACATGGATGGAAAAAATTAGAGTGAACATTGTAGGTGACCCTGTCCTATTAATACAGTTCATAAACTGATCAAGCTTTATCTTAAAATTAGTTAGATTGTTTACCCCCACTACTCCTGTTGGGAGGCTGTTTCTAGGGTGACCAGATGAGAAAGATGAAATATTGGGACGGGGGCGGGCGGGGAGGGAGTTGGAGAAAAAAAAAAAAAGCTGCCAGAGCGCCCGCTGTTCTGCCACTGCTGCCAGGCGGCACAGCCCCGTCTCCACCCAACTCTATGGTGGCTGCAACAGCTGAGCACGCCCTGGCCCAGAGCTGCCAAACCCACGTGCTGTGCTAGATCCCCGGGGCAGCCTGGCTCGCTTCCTGACCACCCTCCTTGCCTGGGCCAGGCCGCTCTGTGAGCCATGGGCACAGCACAGGAGGCCGAGGCCTGCCTCACCTTCTACCGGGGGCTTGGGCGGAGGGAGCCGCTGTGGGATATCTGCCAGGCCATGCTCACTTTCCTAGAGAAACTGGACTGGAGCAGTTCTCAGGGTGAGTGCTGGGGGCTACCCACTCCCTCCAGGCTTGCGCCGCCATACAGCTGATCAGCGCAAGCCTGGGAGGGAGGAGGAATGCGGTGTGCTTGGGGAAGAGGTGGGGCCATGGCAGGGATTTGGGTAGGGATCCACTGGGGCGGGACTGAGGGTGGGGCCAGGGTGCGGATTTGGGGAGGGATCCAATGGGGGAAGGAGGGGGTGGGGCTGAGGGCAGAGGAGGGCGAGAGACCCTCCAAGCTCCACCTGTGTGCCGGAGCGGAGGGCAAAATTGCTTGTTTATCCAGTGTCCTGACCGAACACCAGTCGGGACACGGGACAAAATATCTGGACAGTCCTGTAAAATCGGGACATCTGGTCACTCTAGCTGTTTCAGAAGTTCACTCCTCTGATTATTAGGAATCTTAAATAGCTTTTCTCCATCCCTGATGTTTACCCCTCTCCCCAATGTTTTTGCAGAGAGCAGCTATTTCTTCTTTGAGTAGTGTCTCTATGGGTGCTCCACCATAGTTATGTCTGATTTCCTGTGCTGATGATTGGAGAACTTTGGTAGCAGTGTCAGTTGGATCCACACATGCACTGTCTCTCCTTCTCAACTGCCCTTGGCTAGAGACAAAGCTTTAGCTGTCCATTCACAGATCATTAACTCCTTTACAGTTGCTAATTTTTAACTTCCCTTAAAGTCTCTTTTCTTCATTTGTTTTTCCTTTGGCCAATGCCTTAAAAAAAGGGAGAGAAAAAGAAAGGACTTTGTTCTTTTATCAACCCTAGGTATAGGGGGACTCCCTCCCCCCGACCAAGGGTATGCCCCAGCTCCCCGGGCTTCAAGAAATGCTTCACTTGCAGCGAGGTGTTCCCGGTCACTGGCAAGCAATCTCACTGCATCTGCTGCCTTGGCGAGGGCCACATCCAACAAAATTGTTCCCTCTGACAGCAGCTCCAACCAAGATCCCACAAGGACAGAGAGCTGTGTCAAAAAATTATCTTCATGGAGCCATCTCTTCAAACTCAACCTTCTGGCAGTCGTGAGTCTCACTGTAGGGATGTGGACTCAGCCCTGCAGCGCCTCCTGCTGGTTGTCCTTGGGAATTAGCTCTTTTTCTAGCCAGGGGCGCCCTCTGCAGGCCGGTGACCCGCTATCACTTGGCCCCGCATCTCTCCTGGACCCGGTGCCCTGTTATCTGGGGCGCTGCTCCCTGACAGTAATCCCTCAGTCTTAGGGTCTCCCTTTCCCGGGGAACCCCCACCCACTATCTCCATCTCGCCTCAGTATACGGCTATTGCCAGTCATTGTCTAGCCCCCACACCCTGGGGCCGACTGCAGTATCAGACTACTCATCACTGGCAAGGCTGGGTTTGGACCTGCTGCCTTTGCCTACCCCGGGCTGCCCTGTGCAACCCCCAGTACCTATTTGCCTTCTGCTAGGCCACAGCATGGGGCTTTCCAGGCTGGAGCTCCCCGGCTCCTCTGCCTTTCCCCAGCCCTGCTTCACTGAGGTACCCTGTCTCTAGCTCCCTGCAGCCAGGCCCATCTCCCTCTACAAAGAGAGAGAGTCTGTTGAGCTCCTGGCTCCCAGCCTCTTATATACAGGCCAACTGGGGTCTGATTGGAGCGTGGCCCAGCTGCGGCTACTTCCCCAATCAGCCTAGCAGCTTTTGCCCCTGCCACAGCCCTCTCCCAGGGCTGTCTTTAAACCCCTCAGGGTAGGATAAGGTGACTACCCCGCTACACTCCCCCACAACCTTCAACCTTGAAGGACAGTGGATCAAGGAAGCAGTCTGGGACTCCTCTCACAGGTCTAAAAAGAGAGTGAGAAGTCCCCTCAGCAAGCCTAGGGGTAGCTATAAGCAATTGCCATCTCACTCAATATACTCAGCACTGCTGACATTGAGACCATGTGGCCTCATGGTGACTGTCAGTATCTGACCAATGGACCCTTTTTGCACGGCACCAAATTGTCATCACCAGAAGATAAGGGCAAACACCCTAGAAAGATGTTCGTGGTACGCGAGTCGACCTCAGTACTGTCAGCAACAAGAGTCCACCTGGCACCAGAGAGATCAGTGATGGTTTCCTCTCCCCTCTGGCAGTGACACCTGGATGATCGGTACTGATGGAATTCTGTCAGACCAGAGACCTCCACATTCTAGAGGCATCCGAGTCTTCACTTCTCCATACTGAGATCATGGCACTGAACCTTTGCCAGGCATGGGGGATATCACCACAATCATGACATGCCCCTCCTTTATCTAGTGAGGGGTTGGACAGTGAGTCAGAGGAGATCTCACAGTACTCCTCGCAAGCTCCATATGAGAACCACTGTCAATAGGGTCCAAGAATGTACTTGCAGATCGCACCACTACCATCTTGGTATGGCCACCCACGAACATCTCCACCAGGCCCTATACCACCACAATGCCCATACGGGGATCCTTGGATGGCACATCGACAGCTAGCCTTACGAGCATCAAGCATCACCCAACAACCTTTTTGGCTTGCTCCTTCAGCCACAGCATCTAGGGCCTCAGAGCCTCCAGAAATGGAGGAACAAGAAGCTGACACAGAGGAAGATATAACATCTAAGCCTGTATCCTCCTCTTCCCTGGACAAAGTGGTCATGCCTTCACCACCATCAATGCAGATGACTTCTGTCTGTTTCAGGAGCTGGTGAAAAGAGTAGCAAATGCCTTCCACATACAACTAGAGGAAGTCAAGGACATACACTACCAGCTCATTGATATCCTCTACTCTTCAGATTCCCTGAAGATTGCCTTCCCAATTAATGAAGCCATCTTAGACCCAGCTAAAATGGTGTGGCTAACCTCAGGATTGGTAGTCCTGACGTACAAGCATGCAGGCAAGAAATATGTCCCCGCAAAGGAATCAGAGTTCCTTTTCTCCCATCTGCTACCCAACAACATTTTGGTGGAAGCCATGAATTTCCATGGTCAAGAGCACAATTCCAGGCCAATGCCCTACAAAAAAAATTGAAAATGCCTTGATCTCTTTGGCAGGAAGGCGTATTCCTGGGCCACCTTACAATTCCGTGCTGCCAACTATCAGATACTCATGGTAAAATACAATTACATTAATTACAATAAGCCGAATGACTTTATTGATAAGCTGCCAGAGAGTCATTGGGAATCCTTCAAAGCCATCATTCAGGAGGGACAACTAGTGGCAATAACATCACTACATTTGGCCCTCGATACCACTGACACGGCGGCCAGATCTATCTCCACTACTGTGGTGATGAAACAGGTGTCATGGCTCCACGTGTCAGGATTTCTGAAGAAGGTGCAGACCATGGTAGATCTCCCCTTTGAGGGTGTGAAGCTCTTTACAGAGAAGACTTATGCCTCCCTTCATAACCTGAAGGATTTCAGGGCCACTCTCAGGTCACTGGGAATCTATACACTGGAGCAAAAGTGAAGCTTTAGCCCCCCCAATCACAGCACAGGCCATATACAACTCAATTCCCATCACAGCGCCATTATGAGCCACAGTGAAAAAAAAGGAAAATTCCCAAAATGCAAGCTGCGCGGTCCACAATCTTTGACCCAGCCCTAGCTCTAACCATCACTTTAGATAGACGGGTCAAGGTGTTGCAAGACAACTCCCCACAAATGACTATGGTTATGCGTGCATTTGGCCACTATTTTGCAGCATTCTGTGGTGCCTAGGAGTGCATAATGTCAGATAGATGGATCTTAGAGATCATCCAATCTGGATACTCCACACGCTTCACGTCTCTATCCCCTCCACACCACCCTTTCTCGACCCTCTTCAGGGAGTCTTCTCACAAGAGTCTACTATGAAAGGAAGTAGGTCAACTGCTCCAGTTAGGATCTATAGAGCCAGTATCTCAAAATCTATGAGGCAAGGGGTTCTTCTCTCGTTACTTCCTAATACTCAAAAGAAAGAGAGATTGGAGACCCATACTGGACCTCAGAGCTCTCAACAAGTTTATCAAAGCTCAGAAGTTCAAGGTGGTTACATTATCAACGATTATTCCATCACTGGAACAGGGAGACTGTTTTCAGCTCTCGACCTACAGGATGCCTGCTTTCACATTTCAATTCTACTGACTCACAGATGATTTCTCATATTCTTTTTGGGACATGACTATTACCAACATGGAGTCCCCCCCTTCAGACTCTCATTGGCCCTGAGAGTATTTTCAAGTGTTCTCTCAGTGGTAGCCTGTCTCCTCAGAGCTCAATTGCTCCAGGAGGCTCATCAAGGCCTCAACACCACAATACATTTGTTTACAGAACTGGGCTTTCAGATCAACACCTAGAAGTCAACTGTCATGCCAATGCCACACTTGGAATTTATAGGGGTGACCTGGATATCCTACAGGCCAAAGCCTTCCTACCTCAACACATGTTCCTATCCCTGGTCTCACTCATAGACACAGTTCAGCATACTCCACAAATACCTGCTAGACTCTGCTACCTCCAACTGTTGGGGCATATGGCGATGAGTACGGCAGTGACACCATATGCCAGACTCCATATGTGATGCCTCCAACTATTGTTCAGTTTAGTTTACAGACTGAACAGGGACAGGGTGGAGAAACCTCTGTCACTACCAGGATCAACAACTCCTTAGACTGGTGGAAGGACTGAGCCAATGTGTGAAAAGGGATCCCCTTCTTGCACGTCACCATTGTTGCTCCTTACTACTGGGTCATGCACTTAAACAGCCTCACTACTAAGGCAAATGGTCACTTACAGAGATATCTCTACATATAAATCTCCTTGAACTGAGGGTGGTCAGGAATGCCTATGCCCATTTCTTCCTGCTGATACCAGTATCTCATACAAAGATCCCAAAAGACAACATAGCCTGCATGTACTACATCAAACACTGGGGTGTGGGAGGTTGCCCTCCATATGTGTGGAGGAGGGGTGCACCCTGCTGGGAGTGGTGCCAGGTCTATAGCAAGCCTGGCAGGGCAGACTGCGTCCTTCCCTGCCTGCCAACCAGAGCGGCGCGGAGCCCTCCTGGCAGGCGGTGTTATGAGCGCTCCGCTGAAGGAAGCCCTGGCCGCCCTCCTTCTCTCTCTCTCCCCTGCTAGCCGGGGCACGTCTGCAGGGCCGAGCGTCCCCCTGCACCCACGCTCTGTCTGCCCTGCAGGTTTTGTTTTTGTTTTTGTTTTTTTTCCCCTTCACGGCTCTGGTCGCCCCACAGGTTTGTTTTTTTTCTTCCCTTCGCCTCTCCAGCCAGCCTGCAGGTTTGTTTGTTTGGGTTTTTTCCCCCTTCGCCGCTCTGGCCGCCCCGCAGGTTTTTTTTTTTTCCCCCTTTGCTGCTCCGGCCAGCCCAAAGATTTTTTTGTTTATTTTTGTTTTCTTTTGCTTGGAGTGGCAAAAAAACCAGAGCCAGCCCTGGCTCCTGGGAGGAGGAGAGACGGGGCCAGGCCTTGGGGAAGGGGAGGAATGGGGCCGTGGGGGCACAGGAGCCATGAGCTGTTCAGCGGGGGCGGGGAATCATTGCAGAACCATCAATCAAGGAAGTTTTTATGGCTCTGAGTTGCTGATTAGTGTGGCTTGTGTAGTGGGCAGTGCTGTTTAGGTGTTCTTTGGCCACCAGCCAATCAGCGAGGAGAACTCTGCTCCTGGAGCGGGGCTGAGTGACCCCACAGGTGCAGCTCCGCCTCCTTCCCCTACCTGCTTCTCCTGGGCAGCAGGCTGCTTTCTGTGGCTCTGCAGCTGAGCAGCTCCCAGCCTCGCTTCAACCTCTCACCCAACTTAAGGCAGCCAGTAGCAGCAGCTGAGCTGGTAAGTGTATTTCAAAGGGGTTCTTTGGGGGTGGACTGAAACCCCTTCCCAGGTGGCTGTGCTGAGAGCTGGCACCTGGCTGCTGGTGGGGTGGCTGTCTGCATAGTGGGGGGCACCAGCTGCCACCCAGCTCTCTGCATTTGGCAGGGGTCTCAGCCAGAGGCATCTCCGGAAACATCCCCTGCACTCCTGCAACACAGAGAGACTGAGAGTACCAGCCCTTGCCGGGCAGCTTGATCAGGATGGGCATGGGGGGGGGCATCTCCTGGGGATGGGGAGTAGGAAAGGGAAACTGAGGCTATCAGGGGAAACTGTCATAGCAGTGAAATCTTTGCCTTGGGATGTGGATGGAATTGTCTCCCAAGGGAAGACTAGAACTATCTGCTATTGTAGTATGTGTTTAGTCCATGTGCTCTGGCAAACACAAGTTCAGGCACCATGTTGGGGGTGAGAAAGGAGATAGGAAAAGGAAACTGAGGCTATCAGGGGAAACTGTCCTAGCAGTGCAATCTCTGCCTTGGGATGTGGAGGGAATTGTCTCTCAAGGGAAGGGCTAGTGATCATGTTGGCGGTGGAGGAGAGGGGGGGCATTGCTGAGTCCTGGGGTTGAATAATTCTCTGGTGATGAGCATTGAATTGCTAATTGTCATTCACTTGCTGCACAATGGCTGGTGATGGTTATTTAACATCCACCCAGCCATTTGGTCAAGTGCCTTGTTTCTGGGGAGTTGCCTTCTGGGGTACACACAAATTTGTAGCATATTTCATTCACACCATACAGTACAATCTCATAACTTTATACACTTTTAATGATATACATATTTTGACAGAACAGTGGGTTTCAGCAAATGATAACCTTTCCCATAATACCTTACATGGCATGCTTTATATGAAATATAAAAAATGTATACAAATGATGAATATGGGGCTTGCAGTGCATAGCATGCTGCTCCCCTGAGGTATATAGCAGTGGCTCTCAAAACTTTTGTACTGGTGGCCCCTTTCACACAGCAAGCCTCTCAGTGCGATTCTCCCTTATAAATTAAAAACACTTTATATATATTTAACACCATTGTAAATGCTGGAGACATTTGGGGTGGAGGTTGACAGCTTGTGACCGCCCAAGTAATAACCTTGTGACCCCCTGACAGGTCCCGACCCCCAGTCTGAGAACCCCTAGTATAGATTGTCACAGCTAGAAACTCCAAGGCTTGGGACTTTTAAAAGGAGACTGGACAAAACATTCAGTAAGGATTAGCCCTGCATTGGCAGGGAGATGGATTGAACCAGGATGATCACAGAGGGCTTTTTCCCCTGTAACTTCTATAATTCCATTCCACTCTCCGGGGAGTACAAATTCTGGTACGAAATACCTGGTACCTGGATCCCCTATTGCCTTGCACTGGGATTGGGAATTAGTGCCCTGACATGCAACTCCTCCTGTGGTGCCAGTTAGATCCTGCTGTTTGTACAGCTATTTGCAGGTGCCCTTGTGTTTAGCTGATCCTTTGGACTCAGTCCCTGAGTGTATCCCCATTAAACTGAGAACTAAACTGACACTTCTGTACTATCCTGCTGTGTGGATCCCAGTGTGCTTGTACTGTGAATTTTTGGCATGCACATGTGACTATATTTATCTCATTCTGGTAGTGCTACTTCCTTGGTGTGATAATGGCATTATGATAAGATGAATCCTGAAAATAGTGTCCTGGTGTGATAGTGGTCACTCTGTGCTGTTCATGTGAATCTTGCATTTTTGTATGCTGTGTTGTTGTAGCCCTGTTGTTCCCAGGAAATTAGAGCAACAAAAGGTGAGTGAGGTAATATCTTTTATTGGAGTAACTTTTGTTGGTGAGAGAGAGAGAGAAGCTTTGGAGCTTTCACAGAGTTCTTCTTCGTGAAGAAGAGTTCTGTGAAAGCTCAAAAGCTTGTCTCTCTCGCCAACAGAATCTGGTCCAATAAAATATATTACCTCACCCACCTTTTTTCTCTAATGTGTATAAATATGCTGAAAACAGCCTCCCCCCAAACTGGCAGAGGTGCTCGGAGGAGGGGGCGGAGAGGAACGAACAGTGGGCGAGGGGAGGAGCAGAGTGGGGGTGGGGACTAGGGAGGGCACCCCCCAGCAAAACCAAAAGTCAGCACCTATGCCTCCAGCCCCCTGCTGTGAGTACCCCATGACCTGAGCCCACACACCCAGCCCCCTTCCCTGACTCCTGCACCCCCACACATACCCAGTCCCCCATGCCCTGACTCCTGCACCCCTCCCCACATTCCCACCCCCACCCTGAGCACCAAATGGGAGCTGCTGCACCCCTCACATCAAACAGGAGCTGCCCAGGTAAGATTCCACATCCCCAACCCTGAGCCCCCTCCCTCAGTAACCCTAAATCCACTACTGGCGATCACATCACTTGGGCTGGGGATATTGTGTCAGCTGATCCCAACAGTCTCCAATCTACCTGGGCAGTACAGCAGACATGGCCCTGCCCACTAGCTCCTCTCCACTCCCTAGCCCACCCACTACTTGCTCCCCCCTGCTTAAGGCTTACTATTAAAAATGGTTGCTTGCCCCCCATCTCCCCACCCCCCCAAGACTTTTCTGGCAGCCCTGTTGCCAGGTATCCAGTGTTAGACTGGAAACTCTAGTAGAAAACGGGACCAGAGTGTCCAGTTAGCAGTGCTGACTGGAAAGTAAAAGTCCAGTTACAGGAGTAACCACATTAGCCTCTGCTCCTTCCACTCCCAACACCCACCTGTGAGGGCAGGAAGAGAACCTGTCTTGCTGCTGTGGGAGGAGGGGCAGTTCAGTGCAGAGAGAGAGAAGAAGAGAATAGGCTAGAACCAGGCGGTGTGGGGGGGGGGCAGAATAAAACATACATTGTATTTACAGCATCATTTTTCATGTTAGTCTTGCTTCAGATAAATAATTAGTATGTTACATAGCAAGCATTAATGTGAGTAACTTACTCAACCAAACCACTCTGGGTAGCTATTGTTAATAAAACCTGTGCAGCTATGTCTGTGTCAAAGACAATTTCTGTGTCGATCTCCTGTCTTTTACAATCATTCCCTGGGGGGGCCCACAAATATGTTTGGCATCGGGACCACAAATAGTTAATCTGTCCCCAGCAGCGGCCAGTATGTCCTTCGGCCTGCGCCGCTTCCTGCCTCCCATTGGCCTGGAGCAGTGAACCGCGGCCAGTGGGAGCCGCAATCGGCCGAACCTGCAGACACGGCAGGTAAACAAACTGGCCCGGCCCGGCCTGCCAGGGGCTTTCCCTACACAAGTGGCATCCCAAGTTTGGGAAACACTGCTGTACAGAATAATTAAAGTCTCATTCTGTGAATAATGTCCTCATGGGTGCTTTACTTCAGGTGACTTTGAAGCAATACTCCCCAATGAAAGTGGGTGCTTTTGAGCCCCATCTAAGACTGTTTGTAGAACTGCAGTACCGAAGGAGGTGACTGCTCTAGAGGCATGTAAGAAGGTATGGACCAAAGCCCACATGGTAGCTTTGCATATTTCTGCAGTGGACGTGTTCTTCATCAGGGCAATGGAAGTAGATTGTGGTTTAGCAGAATGCGCTATAACTAAGGCTGCGAGTCTATCATGGCTATCATGGAAGTCACGGATTCCATGTCTTTCCATGACCTTCATGACTTCTGCAGCGGTTGGTGCTGGCACAGGGGCTGCCTGAGCCAGGCAGCCCCTGAGCCGGCAGCAGCAGTCTGGGTGTGTGGGAGGGGGCTAAGGGCAGGGATTTGGGATGTGTGCTTACCTGGCGTGGGGCATCCCCCTGCAGGTCCTAGGGGCGAGGGGGTGGTCTTCGTGCTGCCTGCTGCTGGCACCTACAAGCCCCGCCCCTGCAGCTCCCGTTGACTGCGTTTCCTGGCCAATGGGAGCTGGGGCAGGCAGCACTTGTGACGGGAGCAGCAGAAGAGCTCCTGCCCTGGTTCCTACCTCTGCTGCCTAGGAGCTGCAGGGACGCGGAGCCAGGTAGGAAACCCCTGCCAGCCCCACCAACCCTCCCTACTCCAGTACCAGCAGGGGTCCCGGGTCACCTCCCTCAGCATCTGTGGTGTCCCCAGAGCGCCCCCCCCCCCACACAGCACCCACGACCCCCGTCTAAGTTTTAGTCACGGTGGGTATTTTTAGTAAAAGTCATGGACAAGTCATGGGCCCATGAATTTTTGTTTATGACCCGTGTCCTGTCTATGAGTTTTACAAAAATACCTATGACAAAAACATAGCCTTAGCTATAACCATAGGAGGGGGCTGGACATTTGCAGTGTTTTAGCAAGAGGGGATACAACCACAAACCCATTTGGAGAGAGCCTTTGGATCAAAACAGGGACCACTTTAATACTGGCCATGAAAGAGACAAACAGTCCTCAAGGGTTTAGTCCTTTCCAGATAGAAAGCCAACACTCTCCTGACATCCCAGGTGTGAAGAGTGGCATCTTCCGTAGTCAGATGAAATTTAGAATGAAAAATGACAGCTGAATGACCTGATTGATATGCAAGTCTGAGGTTACCTTGGGCAAAAAAAAGGGATGTGGCTGGTGAGGAAAGCAAGGATTTTAGAAATAGTATAGGGAGTGCAGCAACAGGATTTAGTGAGAAAGTGGATGTGATCAAAAAGGAAAGGGAAGAGTCATAGGAGCTTCAGAGGTGTGATCTCAATCTGTCCACAGTGATGGAGAACTGCAGCAAAGAATAGGGTTTAGTAGAAAATATAGAGAGTTCAGATTTTGTTTAGTTTAAGGAAGTAACATCCATGATGAGATGTTAGAGGACTAGCAAGAGATGCGAGACTGGCCAGGAAGAGAGAGGTCAATGGTGGACAGGTACATTTGAGAATTGTCAGCATAGCAGGGAATATGGCAGTGGTATACATAAAAACCTAAATAAACATTGAGTAAATCTGTGCAGTTTTCCTTGAAATAACAAAACATAGATTCTGTTAGTTTGCATCTGTTTCTTTCAGTAATGTGCACAGAACCATTGTTTATTTTTGTAATCATCAGTCCCATTGTATGTTATATTCCTAACATATTTATTTTTTTCTATATTTAGTTATCACAATTTTTTGTTTTGTTTTATTGTTTGTTTGTTTGTTTAGGTAGAATCTGTGTTGAGACAAGGACTTACTATATTAACTTGGTCATCTCTGACATTGGACAGTTTTTTTCAAGAAGTTGATGAAGTTATGAATATGTTTAAGCAGCTTTTGAAAAAGGTATGCATATTTGCCAAATTAATTAAAATGACATTTTTTGAAGAAATTTCAAATACACTTTCATTTGATCTTTGAATTTTTTCACAACAAAAAAAAACTTGTGCTCAGTTAATAATTTGATTTCTATTCATATGTAAGAAACTTCTTAGTTAAGATTAATATTAAATTCTTAAAATTTAGTGATAACCTTTTGCAACATTGAAATAGATCTCTGATTTTTTAAAGCAAATGTTGTTCACATGCATTTCTTTTGGAAGAATGATAAGGTCCTGCTAGTTTCTCCATATTTACATCCCTGCTACCGCCCTTAAAGCCTAGATTTTAGCCTCTTTTTGTCCAGTTGAGTTTGTATCAAGTCTCACTATTGTTTGTGACTAGCACTCTGTTTGCTTGTCATAACGGGTCTCTAATTTTTGTCAGTGCCCTCCCCTTCAGGTTTGAAGAGCAAGGTAAGTATTTCTTATTTCTCAGACCACTACTGGGGTAATTGTGCCAATCTACAGAGGCAACTGCATACTCCTTCGCTGCCCTTTCTAAGCTCCTCCTGCTGGACGTGGCCAATACTGCACTATCCCCAGTCATTGCCTTCATTGGTGAATGAGAAGTATCTTCAACTCTCCTTCTGGAGAACTGCTTTGATAACTTTGCCTAAGGTTGAGGAATTCCAACTTTTTGTCTAAGCCATTAAGAACAACTTGGGAACCCTGAATGTCCCAGTTGTATTCCAGCAGCTATTGAAGCTTCCTCCTCTCCAACAACTCTATTCATTGGCCTTGCCTGCATCTGTTATAGAAAAGAAGTCAGTTCAAGTGGAAGAGTGTGCAAAATCACATGACACTATCAGTTCTTCAGGTGGTTGCAGATGTGTATTCCACTCAGGCAGGGCAGCTTTAGGCACTGCGGGGCCCAATTCGAAAGAGCTGCCGCCGAAGACAGCAGCGGGACTTCGGCGGCAGCTCAATTGGCTGCTGGTGCCTTCGGCGGCGCGGCAGTGGAGGGTCCTTCTTCCACGACAGCGGTTGAGCTGCCGCTGAAGACAGCAGCGGGACTTCAGCGGCAGCTCTATTGGCTGGCAGTGCCTTCGACGGCACGTTAGCAGAGGATCCTTAGGGATGTTGCGGGGCCCTCTTAGGGGTGTGGAGCCCGATTCGAGGGAATCAGGTGAATCGCCCTAAAGCCGGCCTTGCACTCAGGTGTGTGTGCACCCAATGCACAGAAGCCAGAGAATTTTGCTTAGCAGTACTTGTAGGGGTGGCACTCTTGCCTTCTGGCCGCATAGCCCCTCCCCTGGCAATTTAAGAGCAGCATTGCCCCAACCATCCTCACTGCCCAGGGCTTGAGTTGGAATGCTCAGTGTGATTTTTACCTTATGCTATTTCACAGAGTTTTTTGTATATAGCTGTTAGTTGTAGTTAGTTTAGTGGTGTCTATAGGTTTAGTTTATTCAAAATGGTTGGATAGGATTTTGCCTGGTGTGATGCTCTCGCCAGCATTTAAACATTGCCCATCATGTGGGGTAGTTAGCTCTGATAATGCCCCTCCTCCCACACACACACTCAATGTTTATTGTGCCTTTGAGAAGGGCCCGTTAAAGAAAAGTCCTTCATCTGCAAGTCATTCAAAAAGAAAACACATGTGGACAGAGACTTATATTTGAAGCGGCACCCTCAGGAGCAGACCATGAAGCCTGTTTCAACACTGGCGATCTCTGAAGATTGTCAGGCCCCTCAGAAGGCATCTGAGCTGGCACAGGCTGTTATTAGGCCAAATTCGTATTCTTCTTCCTCACAGAAAAAAAAAAACAGTTCTTCCTCTGGTTCTCCTAGAAAAATTTATCACAAAATGGACTGGGGCCATTCCATAAGAACATATAACGTAAGAACATAAGAACGGCCATACGGGGTCAGACCGAACGTCCATCTAGCCCAGTATCCTGTCTACCGACAGTGACCAATGCCAGGTGCCCCAGAGAGAATGAACCTAACAGGCAATGATCAAGTGATCTCTCTTCTGCCATCCATCTCCATCCTCTGACAAACAGAGGCTAGGGACACCATTCCTTATCCGTCCTGGCTAATAGCCATTTATGGACTTAACCACCATGAATTTATCCGGTTCTCTTTTAAATGCTGTTATAATCCTAGCCTTCACAACCTCCTCAGGTAAGGAGTTCCACAAATTGACTGTGCGCTGCGTGAAGAGGAACTTCTTTTTATTTGTTTTAAACCTGAACTGGGAGATATTCCTCCTCCCCTTCCGAGAGGAGTGCAGACTTAGATTATGATTCGTCCCACATGCACAATAGAGCAGGGCTATTTGCTCTCTAGTGCAGAGGTGACTGGACTCTACCAATGACTCAGGTACCATCCGTGGGGCTTCCTCTGAGTCCAGTACCAACAACTTCAGTTTCAGCATTGACTGTTTCCACAGCAGTGGTGTATCAGGCTGCATCGGAGTTGCTTTGCCTGGCTGTTCCTGACCCTCCACTAATTGAGGAATGTTCAGCTGTGGAGGCTTCTTCAGTGTCCTTGGTGCTGTCTGGACTGGTTGCAGACCTGCCATTATTATTGGAATCTCTTTTGAACCTCTTCCAATTCAGGGTGCAGAGTTGAAGTCACCTGCCTTTTCGGTACTGAGAGACTTGTCAACACAGCTATTATCTTCAGTGCCAATGATGATCCCGGTGCATACTGCATCTATGGGTCCAGTGCCAGCTTCGACTTTGGCACCAATGTCTGCTTTTACTGAGTGTGAGTATGAGGTCTGTGTTAGTGGTTAAAGCCAGTGATGAGCCGTCAAAATATTAACAACTGGTTCCCTCCTCACCCCACGAAGGGGTCATGCCTCCCCCGGGACTTCTGCCCCATCCAACCACCCACGTTCCTTGACAGCCCCCCCGGGACTCCTGCCCCATCCACCCCCCTTCCCTGCCCCTTGCCGCCCCATCCAACCCCTCCTCTCATTCCTGATGGCCCCCCGCCGGAACCCCTGCCCCATCCAACCACCTCTTCTCTGTGTCTCCTGACTGCCCCTGGAACCCCTGCCCCTGTCTGCCCCCCACCGCCCCATCCAACCCCTGCTCCTTCCTGACTGCCCCCCCGGGACCCTTGCCCCCATTCAATCCCCCAATCCCCCTGCTCCCTGCCCTCTGACCGCCCCGACACTAATCCACCACCTCCAACTCCCCTGCTCTCTATCCAACACCCCCTCCCTGCTCCCTGCCTGGAGGTGGGGGCTGGGCCGGGGCCGGGCTGGGCCGCTCAGCCGGAGTTGGGATCGGAGCCGGGTCACTCGGCCAGGGCCGGAGTCGAGGTGCCCAGCTGACTGGGACCGGGACTGGGTCGGAGCCGTGCCTCTCGGCTATCCCAGGGGCCAGGCCGGGCCGGAGCCGCACCGCCCAGCTGGCCAAAATCGGGTCTGAGCTGAAGCCGCACTGCCTGGCTGAGATTGGGACTGGGCCGGAGCTGCGCCGGCCAGGGATGGGGTCAGGGGCCAGGCTGGAGCCATGCGGCGCCTGGATCCCTTCTTGTGCCCCTGCCTTCTTGCCACAGATCACCTGCAGGAAGCCGCTGCTTCCTTCTCAGCCCTCCCAGGCTTCCCGTGCGAACAGCTGATTGGCGGGAAGCCGGGGAGGGGGAGGAGAAACCAGGGGAGCATTCAGGAAAGGAGGCAGAGGCTGAATGAGGTGAGCTGGGGTTGGGGAAAGGGCAGGGAGCTGCTGGGGCTTTTGTTAAATTTAAAAGCCCTTTTCGAACCAGATGTCCCTTGTGAGACAACCGGTTTTAAAAGGGCTTCTAAATTTAAAAACCAGTTCCCGCCAACCGGTGGGAACCGACTCCAGGTCACCACTGGTTAAAGCACCAACTGCTTTACCGTTGTCAGTACTGATGCATCCTGTAAGCTGAACTTTGGATAAGGCTGGATGTTTGTTGGACTGGTGGCTCCTTCATTGCCTATGGACTACTCTGGAGATTCCTCAGGGTTAGGCTTGGAGACATCTTCCTCCTCTCCCTCGCCTTCTCAGTATCGCTCTCAAAAGTTGTTGAGTCTTCCAGGGGATCACCACTGGTACCAAGATTGGCACCACATGCAGAATGTAATACAGATCTGCATTAACGTCTCAAAGAACAGCAGTTATCGTACAGGTAACTAACAGTTTTTTGCTGTGATAGGGCACTTTTGACTCAACTGCCCCCTCCACATGTACAGAGAAAGTAGTGGTCTGGGTTGGTCTCTGTGTATTTAATCTTGTGGGATGCTCCCCATCAGTGCTGCAGAGTTTCAGTGACCTTCTGCAAAACTGCCCTTTGGGCTTGCTCAGAGAAGTATATATTAGTTTTGGAAGACTTGCCTTGTGAAGGTCATGAATTCTTCAGTTTAAAGACTGATGAGTCTCTGCATAGTAGCCAGACATCAGTCCTAGACACACCCCCCCAAAAAAGGGAAAAGCTGAGGTGGTATTAAATTGATAAAGAATTAAAGGCTAGGAATAGAATTATTGCCAGTCAACATGATTATATGAAAAATAAGTCTTGTCAAATAATCTTGATTTCATTCTTTGATGAGATTACAAATTTGTTTGGTAAGGTAACTGCATAGATGTAATATACTTAGACTTGTATAAGGAATTTGACTTAATACTGCACAACATTCTTGTTAAAATTTAGCACACATTAAATAGATCAAAAACTGGCTAACTGACACATTTTAGAAAGTAGTTGACATTGGGGAGCCATCATTAAATTGGAGTGTGCTTTGATTGCTTGCATATGTCCATTACACTATAGTTGAATGTGTGCCTTGAGGACCAGTGCTGGGGAGTTTTCTCTGATGGTACCTATAAGGGCAGCACCGCTCATTGCCAAGCTCCTTGTGCTGCAAGTAAGAGTATAAAGGTCTGAGTCCATCTTTCAGTTCCGTCTTTCCATCTGTCATCAGAGCATTTGTGTTCTTTATGAACAAATACTTGATCTACCTAGAGCTGCTCAAAAGTCTTTTGACTTTTATTTTTTTCTTTATTAATTGTATAGTTCTATGTTTATTTCTTTTTATTTGGCCCTTTTTTGGGGATTTTTTCATTGTTGTGGGTCTCTAGACCCTGCCTGGTACTGGGAAACCTGTGCCAAGGTCCCCAGAGTTCAAACCTTTCGTAGGCTGGCCTCAAAAATGCATACAGAAGTCAGCATTCAGTTCCTCGAAGTCTAGGGTGTGGGTATCTGTGAAGTTTTCTGGGGTACCCAAAGTTGCAAGACAATTCATACCACTCCCCCTTAGCATGAGAAAACCTTGTCTGTGCCTGCCAGGAGGTCAGCTTTCCAACTCCAGTGGCCACAGTTAACACAAATACTCCCCTGTAGGCCTTTGCAGGCCCTGCTGTCTCTCTGCATGTTAGTGACAGGCAGATTACAACTGCTGAGACCTCTGAATGTCTTCCAAGAGGGTCCAGTCCCTGTTCCATTGGACATTCATATTATTCACAGATACGCTGCTTCCAAAGAAACAGTACACCCCAGCTGACCAGTTCCACCCCAGATCACTACTCTGTTTAACACACAGCACTTACATGTGTTTATGCGGAAATCAAGTGTAAATGTATTTAACATAGCATAGAGAGTCAAGTAATAGCACATAGAAGTATTGGAAACAAATGGTTATACATCAAATCATTATGCATTCTAGAGCCTAGACTTTATTAACAGGATACTTCCATGTCTAATAAAAGATTGCTCACCAGTGCTTTACAATAAGGCTGGCTGTGACCCCCTTTTCATAAGACAAACATGCTGTTAGGTTGCCTTCTTAGTGAAGGATCCTGTGTGTTTCTTTGCATGCCCTGATACACCAGACTAATCTTAATCATAAACAGGACACCCCCCAGCTGAGTGTTTTTTTCCTATAGGTTTTCTCTCTTGTAGATTTCCCAATTTTTTGATTGATATCTGGCTTTGTTTGCAAACAGGCATCCATTGTAAGGCGTACAGTACAGAATATACACATAGCCAGAGAGATACATATCCGTTACCATCTGCCTGAAAGGAACATGTCCAAAGTCAGTGACCTCTTAGTGATCTGCCTTTCCTCCCATACTTTAAGAACATACTTTTTCATATAGATACACAATTACTTAAATATTGTCCATACATACATTTCACAGTGATTATGATGATCGTTGACTTATTGGCTCTCATTAGAGACCTCACATGCTACCCATTTGTGGACAATTATTACTCCTGGGGGAACTTTGTGCCACTGCACAAGTGCAGAATTCATGTCCTCCACAGGTTTTACCCTTTCTTGAGAGAATAACTGATTCATAGGCTCCTTCTGGGCAGCGGTCCCAACCAGGCGCATCTGGTCCAAGTGTACGGAGCTGCCGGGGGAGATGTAAATCACTGACTCGGGGCGGGGTGGGACTGGGCATGAATGTAAGACTCTGTCCCTCTTGCTTGCTATTGCAGTGCGCCAGGAATCCGGGGGGGTCAGGGCTGAGGATGACCCGGCCAGTGGCTGCTACTGTGTGCCAGACTTCAGCTGCTAGTCCCGGATGGGCTGGGGAGGTTGGGACTTCCTCTTCCTTTGCATGGGCCCTCCTGAGGCTGGGTGAGACCCACCCTGGGAACCTCCCCCCGCTGCAGGAAGCTCCACACCTGCACCCTCCAACTTTCTGTCCCCATCACTCCCCAGCCACAGGGGGAAGGGGTCACTGTACAGGGAGCTGTGCTATTGTCCACTCAACACACATGCATCCAACCCCACCCCCAACACACATCCAGTTCCCTGCCAACCCCCACCCCCTGCATCCAGGTGCCCCCCCAGACTCCCTCACCAAGCCCCACTCTCTCCACTCTTCTCTCCTGTTGCCCTTCTAATCTATTGTCTGCAACAATTTCAGTTCTAGTCCAGTGACTGTATAGTGACATGCTGAGTATTACTTAGTCATGCCAGTTAGTGAGACCCCAATCTGGTAAAATATTAGTTTCAATGGGGTTACTCAGGTGCTGAACTTTATGCACATATTTAAGTGCTGTGCCAGATCATGGCCTAACTTCACTCCTAAGGATATGCCACCCTTTAGGGTATGTTTACACAGCAAAGAAAAACACATGTCTGGCCTGTCCCAGCCAACTCAGGCTCGCAGGGTTTGGGCTGCAGGGATGATTCACTGCTGTGTAGACTTCTGGACTGCGACTGGAACCCAGGCTCTAAGACCCTGCAGAGTGGGAGGGTCCCAGAGCTAAAGCTCTAGTCTTAGCCCGAAAGTCCCACAGTCCCAGCAGCCTGAGCCCCACAAGCCTGAGTCAGCTGGCATAGGCCACCATGCTTTTTCTTTGCTGTGTAGGCATACCCTTAAAGTCTTCTTTGCTTAACATACACGAAAATATTAGTATTGTCATCTGCTCTGTGGAGCCATATAGATGCGCTAATATGCCTAGTATGGAATCTATTTGTCAAAAAACATTTCCTGAATCTTTTTTGTTGTCTGTATTGTATTGACATAAACTACCAAAATAATTGAAAACGGCATGATTATATTGTGTTATTTTGACAAATAAAATATGCAGAATTCTGCAGAGTTTTTAATTTTTGGTGCAGAATTCCCTCAGGAGTATATTATGCATATGTCTGATGCAGAGGATCCCTGAAAGTTCCCTGTGTGCCTCCTGTGCCTTCTGCCAGCTGGCACCAAGAAGTCTTTGCATCACAGACCCATTCCACAGAGGATCCATCAGGTAATAAAAGTAAAGCATGCTCTTTGGCTTACTGCTTGCTGGTACTGACTCATTCAGAGAGACCTTAATCTTTGACTCTGGTGCCCTCTCAGGGACTGTCGAGTCTGGCTACTTCTTTGATGCCAACAGAGCAGTCTTTCCTGATCACTGCAAGTCAGCAGCCCTATTGGTACCGACTACACCACAGGTTTAGACTGTGGGTAGAGACTTAATATACCTGTTGGTACTGCTATTGTCTTTGCCTCAGGGTGAAGAATCTTATCTGGCAACTAAAGTAGCCTTCTAGATCATCTGCACTGGGTTGCTTGACCATGGCACCAACTTCCTCTGAGTTGGTACTATCCCTTCCACAGGACCGTCTCCAGATCCCACACACCACATGTTACTGACAGCCAGGAAAATGTGCATGCTGTCCGCGGTACCATGCTCATGGCATAGGTACGGTTCAAGGTCTCCAAGGACCCCCTCAGCACCACACCATCCTGGATCTCTAGGTACTCAGAGTTGTGATCAGACTCTGAAGATGACTCATATTCCCTGGTATTTATAGCCTAGGGCTCACTCATGTCATTGCTCTCATTACATGTCTTTGAGAAGAATTTGTCCAGAAATTGGAACTCATGGGCCATACAAGCCAGGAGCCTGGTACACTATCAGTCCCCAGTGGCCCTATTGTTTTCCTTGTGGGATGCCTCCAGCACCCACCTGTACACTGCCTTACATGACTAGATCTTTTCCTATCAGCTCAGAGAGGCTGATAACAGTTCGTACCAATCAGACTTCTGATGCCCATGTACTCAGCTCACCACTGCTGGCTCTGGAACATCTGCCAGTTCAGCCGGTACCAGTACTGGAAGACCAACCCAGAGAGTCATTTCTCTTGCCTCCATTTCACATCTCTTCTTCGTCATGTTGAGGCCCTGATACCAGAGACATCATCCTGGGGCATAGTACCAGATGACTTTGAAGGATATCAGGAATTACTCAGGAGAATGGCAACCTCTCTGGACAGCCAAATGGAGCTTGTAGAGGTTAATATACACAAGATCTCCTGCTCACTGCAGAAGGGAAGGTAACCCTGCCAATAAAAGATGCTATCATTCATGCAGCCAAAATGATCTGGCAGACCCCTTCCTCCATTTCTTTGGTGGCCAAATGAATGGAATGGAAATACCAGGTTCCATCCCAGAGTTTGAGCAATTCTGTCTACACCTCCCCCCCCCCTCCAGCTTATTGGAGTGGCCGCAGTGAATGAGAGATGTCATCAGGGCAGGAATAAGGCTACCCCCAAAGACAAAGATGCAAAAAAGCATGACCTTTTTGTCAGAAAAGAAAATTATTCCCTGGCAAATCTAAGACTCTGGAATTGCCAAACATCATACCCTGTTGTCACAGTATGACTTCTCCAATTGGGAAGCCATATCCCACTTTGTCACCAAGCTGTCTGTTGCTCATTGCTGAGGGATGCTGTCAGGGTTCCCTCCCCAGTCCGAACTTTAGGGTACAGATGTGGGGACCCGCATGAAGACCCCCTAAGTTTATTTCTACCAGCTTAGGTTAAAAACTCCCCAAGGCACAAACTTTTTCTTATATCTTGGATTAAGTAACGCTGCTGCCACTAAGTGATTTAAACAACCATTTAGGGAGGGCCACTTGGAGCTCCACCTTCCCTAATTATCGCCTCCAAGTCCCTACATCCCTTTTCCTGGGAAGGCTTGAGAATAATCCCCTCACCAATTGGTACAGGTGAACACGGACCCAAACCCTTAGATCTTAAAACAATGAAAAATCAATCAGGTTCTTAAAAGAATTTTAATTAAAGAAAAGGTAAAGGAATCACCTCTGTAAAATCGGGATGGTAAGTACTTTACAGAATAACAAAAGTCTCAAGAACATAGAGGATCTCCCCTCTAGGCAAAACCTTAAAGTACAAAACCTGGGATAAACCTCCCTCCTCCTACAAAGAAAATCACAAGCCAAAATAAAAGTAAGCTAACACATTCCTTCGCTAGTACTTACTAATACTAATGGAGTTGGATTGCTTGCTTTCTTGTTCTGTCTCTGGCAAGCACACAGAACAGACAGACATAGCCTTTCTCCCGTCCCCCAGATTTGAAAGTGTCTTGTCCCCTTTTGGTCAGATGTCAGCTAGGCTACCTGAGCTTCTTAACCCTTTACAGGGTAAAGAGGGATTTTATGCTACCTTTAGCTGTATGTTTATGACAGATGTCTTGGCCCACGTTCAGCATTTCAAGCTTCCCTGGACGTGGTGGACTCTGCTGCCAGTGCCATGGTGACAGTTGTAATGATGCACTGATCCTCCTGGTTGCATACTGTTCAAAACAAAGAACAATCCTTTCTCATGCTCTATCTTGTTTTGATTTAATAAGTCAATGATATTTATAACTAATTTATCACTACTAGGGTCATCTGTGACCACAATTAGATCTTAATGCTTAGACTTCAATCCATACCTAATTGTTTTGCTGATATATTGATTATAGAACACACCTGCTATACCACGTGTCTTGTCTATTTTGTCATTTATTAAGTTAATCAATTACAGATCATTTATGGGCATCCTTTATCAGTTACACATTTTGTCCACTAACACATACATCTGTAGTAATGTAACCCTTCTGTCAGGTGGAGTTGGCAGCAACAAGGACCAGGTTCAATATCTAGGGTTTTCTCTTAACAATATAAAACAGAACCGGCTCAAGCCCCTATCCAGTAATCTGGGAAAACTTACCACCAGCCTGGATTTCTCTTGTAAGCAATATTTCCTCACTCACAAGCACTGAGTCTGTGTATAACAAAAGAGAAGCTTTATTAAAAGGGAAAGGAAGCCCAGCATTAATGTAGGGGAAAAATGGTTACTAACCTTTCCATAACTCTTGTTCTTTGAGATATATTGCGCATGTGCATTTCATGTAGGTGGGTGTGCATTCCAGGCACAGTTGCCAGATTTTTTTCTTCTAGTGGTATCCATCGGGTCTGCTCCAGTGTCCTCTGGTGCTGTATGTTCATAGTGCTGGTATAAAGGGCTCTGCTGACCCAACTCCCCTTCAGTTTCTTCTTACTGACTGCCTCTGATAAGGGGGTTTGGGGGCTTGGTTTTGGAATGGATATGTGCAACACATCTTGAAGAACAACAGTTATGAATGTTAGTAACTATTTTTTCTTCTTCAAGTGCTTGCACATGTCCATTCCAAGGTAGGTGACTCAAGAAATTGTACAGCAGATGGGTGTGGAGTTCAAGGACAGGCTGACTGCAAGACTGCATGTGTACCAACAACAAGGTTGCTGCTCTGAAGATGTCCTCAATAGGGACTTGCACTACGAAGTCAGCAGAGGAGGCCTGAGCTGTCAGATTAGCTGTGGGCAAGATGTTTGTTAGTTCATAATATGCTCAGATGCATGAAGTAATCCAAGATGAGATTCTCTGTGTGGAGAATTGTCTCTGCTATTGCTATGAACAGCTGAGTAGATCTGCGGAATGGTTTGGTCCTTTGTATATAGAAAAGTAGGGCCTATCTAACATCCAGAGAGTGAAAGCACTGTTCCTCTCTCTTCGCATGTGGTTTAGGGTAGAATACCATCAGGAAGATTGGAATTGTGAGGCCATAGTATCTACATGATATAACATGATTACATGGGTGGAAGTTGGAGCTAGAGAAATTCAGACTCGAATTTAGGCATAATTTTTTGACAGTATGTGTAATTAGATCTAGGGATCATAGTGGACCACAAGCTAAATATGAGTCAACAGTGTGATACTGTTGCAAAAAAAGCAAACGTGATTCTGGGATGCATTAACAGGTGTGTTGTAAACAAGACACGAGAAAGTCAATTCCTTACCGCTCTACTCTGCGCTGGTTAGGCCCTCAACTGGAGTATTGTGCCAGTTCTGGCACCGCATTTCAAGAAGGATGTGGAGAAAACTGGAGAGGGTCTCAAGAAGAGGCAGCAAGAATGATAAAGTTGAGAACATGACGCTATGAGGAAGGCTGAGAGAACTGGGTTTATTTAGTGGAAAAGAGAAGACTGAGAGGGGACATGATAGCATTTTCGGTAATCTAAAAGGGTGTTCATCGGAGGAGGGGAAAAACTTGTCACCTTAGCCTCTAATGATGAGCAAAAGAAGCAAATGGGCTTAACTGCAGCAAGGGAGCTTTAGGCAGGAACATTAGGAAAAGTTTCCTAACTGTCCAGGGTAAGTTAATACACTGGAATTAAATTGCCTAGGGAGGGTTTGTGGAATCTCCACTCTGGAGATATTTTAAGCGTAGGTTAGATAAATGTCTATCAGGGATGGTCTAGACAGTATTTGGTCCTGCCATGAGGGCAGGGGACTGGACTCGATGACCTCTCGAGGTCCCTTCCAGTCCTAGAGTCTATGAATCTATGAATTAATAATTGCAACAATTTACCAGTGGTTGTGGTGGATTCTCCATCACTGACAATATGGAGATGAAGATTGGATGTTTTTCTAAAAGATATGTCCTCAGAATTATTTAGGGAAGTTCCAGGGCCTGTGTTATACATCAGGTTAGACAAGATGATCACAATGGTCCCTTCAGATCTTGGAATTTATGACTCTATCAAAGATCCAGTCTATAGTTCTTAACATGATCATCAAACTAGCTGCTTCCTTCCTGATGCAGCAGGTGCTGATTCAGATGACAAAGAAAGCCTCTTCCTGGAGTACCACGGCTTTTTCTTAGGTGGTTTATTAGATTTTGATACAGCTTCTGGACCTGAAGAAAGACTTCCTCTTTCTGGCAGATGTGCAAAGTGCAAGGAACTGCAATTTTGTCCTGGAGTCATCTCCAGTATTCATAGATTCAGATTGTTTAAGCAAGAGGGAACTGTGGTCCCAAAATCTTTTTCAGAGTCACTGCTTCTGAGGATAGAATCCCCAGTCCTGTAAGTAGGCCCAAATGCTTTGTTCCTGGAAGTATACATTTACATTTAACCATATTAAAATATATATTGTTTGCTTGTGCTCAGTTTACCAAGCAGTCTTTATCACTTTGAATCAGTGTCTTGTCCTCTTCTTTATTTACCATTCCTCCAATTTTTGTGTCATTTGCAAACTTTATCGCTGATGATATGTTTTCCTCCATGTCATTGATAAAAATGTTAAATAGCGTAAGGCCAAGAACCAATCCCTTTGGGACCCCACGAGAAACAGTCATGCTCGATGATTCCCCATTCACAGTTATATTTTGAGACCTATCAGTTAGTCAGTTTTTAAACAATTGAATGTGTGCCAGGTAAATTTTATATCATTCTAGTTTTTTAATCCAAACATTGTGCATCATCAAGTCAAATTCCTTATAGAAGTCTAAGTATATTATGTCAACACTTTTACCTTTATCAATCAAACTTGTAATCTCATCAAGATATTCAAGTTAGTTTGGTGACATCTATTTTCCATAAATGCATGTTGATTTGAATTAATTACATTATCCTTGTTTAATTCTTCATTAATGAAGTCCCATATTAGTAGCTTCATTATCTTGCCTAGGATCGACATCCAGCTAAGATGGCCTGTAATTAACTAGGTCATCTCATTTACCCTGCCTTCACTTCCCTTCTAAACCAGGTTGATTTTTTAACGAGCGTAGCCTTCTTCCTCAGTTGTAGGACTGTGGCTTTTTGGGCATCTAGTAAGGTGTTCTTAATGATTCCCAATTACCATTACAATTCTTCTGATTAAATTCTCCCAAATGATTTGGCTCATAATTGTTTTCAGCTTTATAAAATTAACCTTATTAAAACACCAAGTATATGAATTATTGTTCTGGACTTTATTCTGCTTGCACATGCGATCAAGTAACAATCATTTGTACCTAAGCTACTATTAATTTTTAGTTCTGTGACCTCTTCTTCTGTATCTGTTAGGACAAGGGCTAATAAGGAATCTCCTGTGGACTTTCTTACTTTTTTGGCATGTAACATTTTTTATTTCTTTGCTGCATTGAGAGGGATTAACACAACCAGATTCTCAATAAGCAAACAAGATTACACCATCGAATTCCACTCCATGATGTCTTCCATTCCCCTTCTTGGTCCCCATTAGCTGTACTGTGGGTAATGTGGGAATCTCATCTGGGACTCCTAAAGATACAGAACTGCAGAAAATCTCTACCCCCAAGATCCCTCTGTAAAAATGTCCTGCAGCTCCATGAAATCTGTCTAATTTAGAAGTTTTTTTTAAATCAAATGTTGGGCTGGCCTCTCCACAAATCTTGATAGACAACACCACTACCATATATCATGTCATATAGCAAAGGAGGGCATGGTCAACTCTTCTCTGCCTTGAAGTCTCAAGATTTTAGAAAAAGTAGATGACCGCTATAGCTCTTATCTACCAAAACTGGATAATGACCCGGCCAACAACTTCAGCAGACAATCAGTCCACTATGTGTGGACCTCAAAGCATTCCTCAGGAGCACCAGGGGCAATTTTGCCTCAACTTTTGCCTTGTGGCAGGCCTGGTACTACCCCGCCCCTTTGTGGCAGGGGTGAGATGGGGTGTCGGAACCTTGCCACTCTCAAGTTCATGTGCCCGTCTCTCTGTGGGCAGCCAGTTGCAGCCTAATGACTACCTTGGTTGTGTATTGGGCCTAGTGGCCAGAGTCCACATAACTCACCCCAAGTGTCAGGGCAGTGTGGCCCAATGGCCAGGGTCCATATAAATTGCTCCCCGCATTAGAGCTGTGCGGCTTAATGGCCAGAATCCATCCAATCCCCCTCGCAAGCGGGGTAGTGTGGCCTAGCGGCTGGAGTCCAGGTAACTCGCCCAAAGTTTCAGGGGAATGCGACCTACTGGCCAGAGTCCATACAATCCTCGTGATGTGGGGGAGTGGTGGTGGGGGACCCGAGCCCACCCGGGTAGCGGCAAGTTCCCCTTGCCACCAGCTCGGCAGGGATCTGCCTGCAACATGCTGAGCATCTGTACGGTTCTGATGCTGTTTGCCTCTGAAGTTCCCCTGTGACACTTCCTACCATAAACACTGGATTCTCCGCTTCGGGGGGTCCTCCAGTCTGTTCCTCTCCTGTGACGTACTCCGTCTGGGCATCAGGGTGTGTCTCGGCTTGGCTGGCCTTTGGATCCTGGTGTGCAGGCTGTCCCTCCTCAGGAGCTGGCGGCATGTCTCCTTTCCCTCCAGTGGTCAGCCCAGACTGAGCAGCTCTGCAGGTTTTTATATCTGTTTTCCAGTTGGAGCATGCCCAGCAGAGCTTCCGGGGCATGGCTCCTTCTGCTAGGAAGGAACGGTTAACCCCTGCGGTACCTGTGCCCCATCACACCCCTAGAGAATCAGGCATGTCAGCACCCCTTCCCTGTCCCCAATACACCCTAGCTGTTGGAGTAAGTATTTGTTTGGGTCGGTGGTCTGTGCCCATTGTATTCTTCTCTTGCTACACATCAGTCTTTGGTATGGTGTTGACAGGCCTCCCAGAATACTGACTCTTGGAGTAAAATCTCTTTGAGATCTGTCGGAGGGTTCATATGTTTCAGAACTATTGTTTCAGGCTAGCTGCAGGCTCGGGTAGATATTGCTGTTTTGGTTACTGTGATAGGGAGCACAAACCTCACACTGACCATGATAGGTTTATCTTTCAATGTTGTGGCTGTCTATACTTCTCGTATCCTTAGTTTATTTTTATCCCTTGTTCTATTATGTCTTATTTAAGGCCTGATTCTGCAAGATTCTGAATACCTCCTGAGAGAAGCCTTGTACCTTTGGCTCTTATTAAAGTCAATGGGAGTAGAGGGAGTTCAGCTTTCTGAGCATTCAGCCCCTTGTAGGATCAGGCCTTTACATTATAGATTCATGGGGGCAATGAACTGACTTTGTCTATAAAACCCAGGGTATACTGATGGCATGGTACAAATAATAATGATACATAACACTTTAGAGGTACAAATGTAGTGTTAATTAAATTTTGCTTTTCTTTAGGTTAATGACTTATGTGAAATGCAGATTGATTTAATAATGAAAGACATATCAAATACTCTTTTAATTGTCCTGCCAGAGGACGGTCCTATCAAAGTGGAAGATATGCTGGCATGCAATGAGGTATGCATCATTTTACATCTTAGAATCTGAATCCTTGTGTTTTGTGTACATTAGAAAATAATGTTTAAATAATGTATTTTTATTTTTTATTTTTTTATCTAGAAGAGGGTTTTTCCCTCTCTGGAGCAACACAAAATAATGATATTGTTATTTTTAAAAAGTATTAACAATGCCTATATTTTCTTTGTGATTAAAATATTTCATTTTGAATAACTTTACCAGTTTTGCAAAGGTAAATATATTCTTTTATAGTTATAGTCCTTGGTTTATGTCTTTGATCTACTGAGATTGCAATATTGCATAGAACTTGAATTTATTTAACTATCACTACTAGATGGCATTCATACACCTATCTTTTTTTGAGGTCTACAGCTACTAGCTTCATCAACGTAATTATTTTTGTCATATGTCTGGTCTTCCCCACCTTACAGAAGAATCCTTACATTAAATATTATTATTTCAGTTATTGAGACACAAAGAGGTACAAAGTCTTTCAAGTTTAAAAAGACCAGACTTACCACTTTCCCTTTAGTCTTTTTACTTGTGTTCTGAAAGTACAAAGCCCCTATCAGTTCTCAATTCTAATTTTACTTCTACTTCTTTTTCTTTACTGTTCTGTAGCTAGATGTGAGAAGAAAAGAAGGCAGATAATAGAAGAATTGTAACATGAGACAGTTACAGCTCAGGCTTTCTAGCAGTACAGATTATTCCATTGCTAGATTTGGGGAATCCTGAGTTGTTAACTGGAAGTTCACTGCATTAAATCTCATGTTGCCATTCCTTCTTTATTTATAGTGCCAGTGATGTCAGTAGCAGAACCCACACTTCAGATTCTGGTGCCTGTGAAAAAGTTGGTGCTGCTGCTACTTGTAATGATGGTTTCTGGGTAGTTGGTTGGTGTTGGCATGAGCTCTGGCAGTAAAGGCTCTCTCTTATCTCCACATTGGTCTGTCATTCTTCAGGGCCTGCTTGAGATTGAGAGACACTCAAATTGGGATGATTAAAACTTTTTTTTTTTTAAATACGGAAGACACTAAGTCTTCATAGATCAGAAAATATCCATATGGTAAGAGGACAGCAAGCATATCTGTCTTCAGTTTCTAGAATGGATCACTGGAGTCACTGGCTTTTCTTTATTCACTGTCAAGTAGTTCCTTCACTGAATATATTTGCAGTGCCTTTGAACCCTGTTCTGGGTGGGTTGGTGAAAGAGATATGTCAACATCCTCATTCCATCCTGGACAGAGTAAAGGCAGTTGAAAATAATTACATTTTACCTATAGATACCTCAGCCCCATGAAAATTTAAGAACTGCCCCTTTCTGTGAGGCATTAATGCCTTTCAAGGATAGGCACCCTAAGTGTCTTCCATGTCCAAGAGAAGGCCACATTGACAGGTCGAGAGATGACTTTGTCACTGCCTGCAAGTACCTACACAGAAAAAAGATGTGTGTGCATTAACATTAATGTAAAAGATTGTGTGACACATTCAGTTCAGGGATCAAACATTTATTTATTTATTTATTTAGAAATTAATAACAGCACATGAAATACTGTTTAAGGTGTGATTTTCCAAGGAGCTTAAAGGAATCAGGAGCCCAAATTAAGCTCCTTTAAAAGTCCCAACCTATATTTAGTAGAAATACTTACATTAAAAGGTGCATATATTCCAAATAAGTTTTAGTTCTATCATATAATCAGTATTTTATGGTGGAATTTTTTGTTACCCAAATTTAATAAAGTATTTTATATGTCAAACAGAACATACTCTAGTAAATATGAGGATTACATTTCTCCATCCAATCCCTTGATTTCCTCTTAAAGCCCTAGGGAGGATCCCTGCAGATCAGGGTTAAGGCACACGACAGTCAGAGAAACTTGCACTGCTATTCATACATTCTTGTTTTGTAAAATAGAAGAAGTCTTCAATCTCTGAGGCTTTCAGTTGGCTAACATTCATTAGCAGTAAATACACTTTTAAAATATTTTCCTATTGCAATAGCACCTTTTAGAAAAGATGATCAGAGAGCAAGAACATTAATTTTGTATATTCTTTTACCCTTATTATATTCAGTGTACTAAACTGAATATAATATCATCTGTATTAAAGTAACTTACTGTATATATTTTAACAGACTTACACCAAAGAATGGGCTGAAATACTGAACCACAAAAGTATGCACATAGAAGATGCTGTCCAGGAGTTGATATCTATATTTGAGACAATTTATGAAATTAAAGATTCTAAGAAAACTTCAAAAAAGTATTCACTGCCAGGTACTTATTAGTATGTGTATTTATGTTAAACAATTTCTACTCTAAGTTTTTTGAGAAAAGAGATAGTATCTGACAAAGTAGAATTTTTTTCCAGAAAAGATGATTGTTTTTGACCTCTGCCTTCAACCCCTTCTTCTGTTTCATAGCTTCTCTTCTCATTCCTCACTGATGGGTGAACGCTCCCCACTTATTGAATTCAGATGTAGTCCAACATTTTTGCTAGGACTCCAGGACTAAGCCCCACCCTTCAGTTCAGACCTCCATAAAAGTCCTTTCAAAACTGGAGAAATACTCCAGCAGACTATTATTAGCATTAAGACAACAATATGATATATTAATTAATCTTAAAACAATTACATGTCTAAGTCTTCCTTTTGAGAAAAAATTCAATTTGTATTCTGATCATGTACTGAACTACCAGGGTGGGTTGAATGAAGAGAGAAGCTGCTAACAGAATAAGGTATTTCTTACTTGATAATTTTCTGTCTGCGCAGCTTCTCTCTTCATTCATCACTAATGGGAAGTAGCAAGCATTGAATCACAGAGCAGAGCAGAACAGTGGGCATTTCATATTGTGTCTTTTTGTGAAAAGATCTATTTCTGGGTGCCCTGACACAGCAAATATTTTTTTTCTTTTTCAGGGACCATTCTTGTATTTCTTCCCTATCCCTGCTGAGATGATCTGCCAAATATTGTCTTTTCCTTCTAGATGGAATGCTATAGGGTAAATGCTGTGATGAATGCACCAGTCCTATTATATTATAGCCTCCTTGCAGAGCTGTAAAGAATGAGCTCCTCCCTGTTTGTTTATACAGAACATAGCTACCGCATTGTCACTTCCTACTTCAGTTGCTTAATCTTGTAGGTGAGGTAGAAAAGATTTGAGACTTTGTTAGACTGCCCTTTGCCACACTATGCTGATATGTAGATATTTCTCAAAGTGGTTCCAATGACTGTGTTCGCTGAACTGAGTGCCCCATCCCAGGTTGAATTCAACTGAAGTGATAGTTGCTGATGGAGTGGAGGATTGAATGACACCCTCCTCAGAATGTTGCTTCTCTGTATCCACCATTTAAATGAAAAGAGCATATCTTTTGGAAGAGACAGCTTTATGCAAATGACTTGGCTGGTAATTTCTTGCTAGCTAATACTGTAATAATCTCATTCTGAAGTGAGCGTATAGAGTTACATATGTTGCTGAAGCCCTGAGGCCCATCAGTCTGAAGAAGAACATAACTATCTGGTTTGAGTCTCTTGGAGTTTCATTGGCAGACTGAATCTTTAGGAATTTTTCTTCTAGAGGGAAGGCTCTTCCAATTTGGGAATCTAAAATTGCTTCAATGAATGAGATCTGCTGTGTAAGAAAAGATGTGACTTCTTCCAACTTATTCTGAGATCTGGTTTCTGAAAACGAATTAAAGCACAGTCCAAGTTGATGGTTAGGGATTCTTGCAATTTAGGAAGGTACAATATGTTGCAAACATACAAAATGGGAAATAACTGCCTAGGAAAGAGTACTGCAGAAAAGGGTCTGGGGGTCATAGTGGACCATAAGCTAAATATGAGTCAACAGTGTAACACTGTTGCAAAAAAAGCGAACATCGTTCAGGGATCTATTAGCAGGAGTGTTGTAAGCAAGACACAAGAAGGAACTCTTCCGCTCTATTCTGCACTGTTTAAGCCTCAACTGAAGTATTGTGTTCAGTTCTGGGCACCACATTTCAGGAAAGATGTGGACAAATTGAAGAAAGTCCAAAGAAGAGCAACAAAAATAATGAAAGGTCTAGAAAACATGACCTCTGAGGGAAGATTGAAAAAACTGGGTTTGTTTAGTCTGGAAAAGAGAAGGACAAGAAGCAATGGGCTTAAATTGCAGCAAAGGAGATTTAGGTTGGACATTAGGAAAAACTTCCTATCTCTGAGGGTGGTTAAGCACTGGAATAAATTGCCTATGGAGGTTGTGGAATCTCCATCACTGGAGATTTTAAGAGCAGGTTAAACAAACAAACACCTGTCAGGAATTGTCTAGATAATACTTAGTCCTGCCCTGAGTGCAGGGGATTGGACTAGACAACCTCTCAAGGTCCCTTTCAATCCTATAATTCTATGAAATGAATCTATTAGCCAGTCATCCACACAGAGCTATATGTGAATCTTGCAATCTTAAATGCTCTGCCATGACTGAGGGGCATCTTGATACTAGACAAGCAGTAGAAAGGCGAAAGAGGAGGATCCTGTACTGTTAGCGATCTTCCCCAACCAGGAAACAGAGCTATTTGCGATGTGAATGTATGATCAATGTATGAAAATATGCATATTTGAGGTCAAGAGTGCTGACGCAATCTAGGGTGGACAGAGAGGGAATTATGGATGTGAGAGTCTCCGTGTGGAATCTGAACTTCATGAGGAAAGAATTAAATATTCTGAGGTCTAAGATGGGCTGGTCTGCATTCCTTCTTCGTATTAGAACACATATTTGGGCTTTCTGCATTTTAACTTCTTTCCCAGTTTGAGACATATCCATGCTATATCTCTGTTCCAGCGTATTCTGGAAGTAGATCAGACTTCTCTATGAAGGCTCTGGGACTTGACCACACCATTATCCATCTCCAGATCAGTAAATGATGTCTCCTTCCTTTCCTTTCCATTTCCCAGCTTTTAAAGCCAAACTCTAGCAGTAGTACACAACCTCACTCCCTTTGCCATTTGCCTTTTCTTGAGGCAATTGTTTAAAAAAGGTTCTTTAGTTGAATGAGATGGAGTTCCTTTCTTCCATTTTCATCACCTTGTTGGAAGAAAAAGATGAGAAGGTGCTCTATCTGTGAGGAGATGAACTTTGGAGCTCCAATAGGGGAGCTCTGTCACAATTGTTCTCAGCCTATGGACTGTTGCTTAGCTGGGAGGGGGTTCAGAATCTGGAGATTTGTAGAGGTCTTTGTGTCTTCCAACACCAGCTGATACTCCTCCTGTGATACTGCCACAAGGACACAACAGTTCTCCTCAAGTTAGGGAGGAGTGCCAAGGCCATCTCCAGTCAGAAATCACTGGGGATCCAATTCCCTGAAAACCTTTTTCCCTCTCCACCTTTAAAAGAAAAGATTCATAGTCCCTTCTCAAATTGTTCAGTGAGTATAAGAATCACATGACACGGATCCTAGTCTTCCCCTGTTTCCAGCAGAAGGATTTGGATCAGTTCAGGGGGAAGCCTATAGATGGGCTTGTTGATGGACAGGTAGAAGTGCGGTTTGGGGTAAATGTCATGGTTTTTATAGTTGACTATGCTTTCATGTATTGCAAAAATTAAAGGTGCCTCTTAGTCTTTGTTATGCAGGAGATCAGAGTAGATGATCATAGCAGTCCCATCTGGCCTTAAAATCTATATTCTTGTGTATTTCATTTCAACAAGGGGCACATTTTAGGGAATAAGGAGGAAATATTTTGATGGCAGGTTAATCTTTTAAAAATGGTAGCTGTTTGAAGGGATTTGGAATATTAAAATAAGCCCTAAGGAAGAAGTTTAGAAAGCTAAAGGCAGTGAGGCAGTCTGAAATGTATGAAATTGCACTGTAATTTAGCAAATGGATATCACCTCACTTTAGTGTGTATGCATGTGTATATATATGTATGTATTTGTATATATTACCCTTAAGCTAACAAAGCACCATGTGCCATACCTGTGAAGAGAAAAACCAAACACATGTTCTAACTCCCATTAAAGTGAATGGAATGATTTCCATTGACTCCCGCATGCTCTAAAGCAGAATACAATCTTGAAGTTACAAGAAATAGTTATATAATTTAATATTTATTATAACTCTATAGTCTATTTTAGTTTGTATTGTCTTCTAATTGTTTTTTATTTACAGTAGAAGGGAAACATGTGGCATTTGGGGCTGATGGAGAGGAGGGAGATACTGATGGTTCTTCAGGTATTCTTAGCGAGAATGCTGAGGACAATGAGAAAGAAGATGAGTTTAGAAAGGTATTTCATTGTAAAAAGAGAAAATTTATTAATTTCATAACAAATATTTTCAGAACTGAACAGAAAATGCCTAATTTTTCATAATTGAATAACTGAAGCCACCACACAACTTCTGAGTGTAGTTCATAAGATTTAAAATGTCTTATCTTTCAAATAATTTATTATATGTTGCAGCGTGGCTTTCGTTAACCACATTTTCAGTAAGGGAGCCAGAGACGTACTGGCTGAGCTCCAGCCCTAGATGGGCTGTGTTTTCAGTTGCTGGACACAGGTCTAAGAGCTGTGCTGATGTGTCCATACTGTGCTATGCAGACCTTCTGACTAAGGTCTGTTGCTTGACATGTGTCCAGACTGTAAAGTGACAGTGCTTGGACTTGAATCTCAGCAGGACTCAGTTTCTGACTCACTCTCCCCTCCCCCAGCAGAGTCGTAGTACCTGCATTGTGAGTGCTTGCTGACCAGAGTCAGAATGATTTGTGTGTGAATGGAAGCGGGGCTTGGACTCAAAACTGAGTCAGAACCCAGGCTGTGTGCTGGGTAGACATATCCATTTAGGGCCTGCTCTTGTCAAGGCAAACTGAGTTTTCTCAGGGATTTATCTGTGTGCCCTCTTCCGAGCAGGGTGGGTGTTTGTTTTTTGTCGGGGGTGGGTGAGGTGGTGGTGATGGTGGATATTTCTCTCCTTCTAGCTCTGTCCTAGCAGCAGTTCTGGAGGAGGGAGGATATTTTGGAAAGTTTTCAGAAGACCAAGAGAATTCCTAACATTAATGCGTTCTGTAGCCCAGCATCTCCCACTTTTGTGGTACATATGAGCTATTCTTCTTTGACTGGTTCACATGTATTCCACTCAGATAAGTGCATGCCCAGAGCTGGAGAGTTTTCTGTAGTAACATGAGTCAGTGTGGTGCATGGACCATGCACTTCCTGGTGGTCCCTTGAAAGGCTATTTAAGCACAGCACTGCTCTGACCTCTCTCAGTTCTTTCTCACTTCAAGTGGCCTGAGTCAGAACTCATGGTTACTATGCAGTGAGGAATTCTCTTTCTATATCTGCTAGTATTGTTAGTTTTTCTAGTGTAGTAGTAATTTGTAGTAGTGCATGTAATTAGTGATAGTTTCGTAACTTTTGTTTTTTAGTAGAAGATACTGCCTGGTGGCATGCCATCACTGGCTTCAAACAAACAGAGATCCGCACATGCTCTGTTTCTTATGCCTTGGTGAGCTGCATATCAGAGAGAGGTGCGGTATTTGTTGTTCCTTTAAAAGGAGAACACAAATCTCTAGAGACTTATGCCTCAAACAGCACCTCAAGCAGCAGGTAATATGATCTTCTTTGGCACTGGGGCCTATGGTTGGTCATCCAGCCTCACAACTGGCTTCTGAATGGTAACAAGTCTCAGACAGGCCTCTGACTCAGACTCCTTTCCACGGAAGAGAAGGAATTGATCCTCCTCTACAGGCCTTTCATGAAAGAGAGCCCATAAACTAGACAGAAGCCGTGCCAAATCCAAGAGACTTTCCCTCTACCTGAAAGAGAGACTATGAACACTGGTAAGATTCCTCTGGTGCACAGGGTAGAGCCTGGCCTTCATCCCATGTCTCCTTGGTTCCAAGATGGGACTATACCAGTACTGTACCATTGACTCCGACACTGTTACAGGGATGGCAGGTGAGTCCAGTACCAATAGACGTGACTTCAGCACTGGTCCTTTTGGTGCCACCAACCCCACAGGACTTTCAAGTGGCATTTGTCCTGGTTGGCCTATCTGTCACAAGTTTTCCAACGGCACAAGACTATAACTTAAGATTTGCCTTCACCCTTTCTGGTTCCATCCAGTTCTGCAACCTCTACATGCAATCCACAAATGGTACGAAGTATTTGTTTCAACACAGAAGGACAATAAAAATACTTCCCCGGCACCAACTTCGGTACCACTGTTTACCAGATTGGTACTGTCTCTGACTTTGACTGCTGTGCTGATGCTTTGTCCAGTGCCTCCAGCTTCAGCACCAAATTGGCCATCTGTTTTGATATCAGTACCAATAGAAAGGCTGTTCCTGGCAGTTTCAGGTAATTTGCTGCTGCTGTTTGTCCCTCAAATCCCTCTCTTTCACTATGATCTGCATATGTTTGAGATGCTTGGACCACATGGTCTCATGTACTTACATACTATTGCATTGAGAGGCTGCGTCTGCACATTCTCCAAAGTTGACTAAAGTTGGTCTACCAGCTGAATTTTCTTTTATTATATAAGTTGGCCAGGGTTCCCCAGATGGCTCTGATGTCCTGGTGTCACAGCCAAGTCATAGGCAGCAAGACCTAGTGATTAGAGCTGGGGTCCACAGTCATGGGACAGGAGTCAAGAATCTGCCAGGTCAGGATACAAACTTGAGAGAAAAGCCACAAATTGGTAACTAGAGTCATGCCAGGTCAGGATACCAGGGGGTCAGAGGCAGGTGACAAACTGGAGATCAGAACCTTGGGTCAAGAGTCAGAATCTGAAGGTTTTTCAGGACGTCATGAGATTAGCTGGTACTTCAGACATCCCATTAGAGATAATCCAGAATAAACAGCACAAGGCATTCTACAACTCTCTCAGTCAGGTAGACTAACCCTATCTATTAATGAAGGACTGTTGCTTAGACCATATGACACACTTCTGTGTCTATCTCTGAGACCTCCAAATGTGCAGACAGGAGATACCAGGTACCAGTTAAGAGTTACGGATATTTTTTTCAACACCCCACTCACAGAGGTCCTGGGTTGTCCAGGCCATACATGAGAGTCAAAAAATAGCAGACCAGAGAAAAAATTCCAAAGAAACTGGACCTCTTAGGTTGGAAAGTCTACTTCTCATGAGCCTTCAACTTAGAATAATTAATGATCAAGCACTTCCAAAATATGACTTCCTACTGTGGGACAGACTCCCACCCTGATGGACATGTTCCCTAAACAATATCAAGAGCAGATAAGATCAGCTATGACTGAGGGTCAACTTAAGAACAGAACAACACTCCAGATAGTGATTGATGTCTCAGATATGGAGACAAGGACCACAGCTATGGCTGTGACAACGAAGCGGTCATCCTGGTTCCAGATTTCTGGCATTCCTTGTGAAGTCCAAGTGACTATAAAGGATTCAGCATTTCAATGGAATGATCTTCTCAACAGTATCATTAATGAAGAATTATGTTCTCTGAAAAATTCCTGCATGGCCCTCTGTTTACTGGATCTCCATGTTCCAGCTCAGAATCACAAGCAATATCAATAACAGTGGCCTCAATTCTCATTCAGATACAGGCCTCAACAGTTTCAAGAACATCTTTCACTGAAGAAGAGACCATAATTCCACTAGAGGCACTCATTGATCTCCCCCTCAGCAGCTCCACAACAAGGGCAAGTGCCGAGAAACAATACTGGTGTGATTCTTTAGAGCCCAGCTCGAGCATCTATGGATACGCCCCCTTCAGCTCAGTTTGGCAACTGCTTGTTTTATTTCAAGGAATCTTAACTTGAGATTACCTTTGACCAGTGGATCCTCAAGATTTGTGAACCATCAAGTTTCAGACTGAGCCCATGTCCTCCTCTCCCCCCTGTCCCAATCTCTCTTCAGGGACCCTTCTCATGAGACACCTTTGCAACAAGAAGTCAACACCTTACTACAGCTGGGAGCAGTAGAGGTGGTACCTCAAGAATTCAGCTGGAAAGACTTTTACTTCCAGATTTCTTAATCCAAAAGAAGAAAGGGGGATGTAGACTCATCCCAGACCTTTGATGTCTTAATCTCTTCATTCATAGTTTCAAATTCAGGATGGTTGCCTTAGCCTCTGTTATCCCCACCTTGGATCCTTTGGACTGGTTCATGGCTCTCATCCTGCAATATGCCTGTTTTCACAGCTCGAAAGTTCTGGCACATAGAACATTTCTACAGTTTAAAGTAGAGATATTTGAGTTCAAATACAAAGCACTACCCTTTAGCCTGTCCACCATTCCAAGGGTGCTTACCAAGTTATCACTGTGATTGAGGCCCACCTAAGAAGATGAGGAATCCAGATTATTTTATCTGCACAACTGGCTGATATGGGGTACACCCCTGCATCAGTTCACTGGCTCCATTCAAAAGGCTCTAGAACCTCTTTGTTACCCTGGGTCTTGAGGTCAACAGGGCTAGTGAACACAATTGGCTCAGGTATGCACAGATATTATGTTCTTCTCATCCCTTCCATCAAAGACCCTAATCATGGATGCCTACACCAACTTCAGGTTCAAGGGAAATGGTTAATACCCAAGACTTTCCTTCACATTAGTATGCTAGAACTCAGAGCTCTTTGGCTGCCCCTCCTATGGAGACTTACCATACCAGTGCCTACAGACAATACCATGGCAGTGCATTACATGAATAGGTGAGGAGGAATCTGGTCTTCCCCTGCAGTGTAAAGAAACCTTGCATCTTGAACTTGGAGTATTCAGCCTCATATCATCCTGATAGATTTCCATCTTCTGGGTCTTCAGAACGCTGTGATAGATTGGCTCAGCAGAGACCTCTCAGAAAACCTTGAATGATCCCTCAAACTTTATTGTCCAAAATGCATTCCACAGAAGGGGATACCTGGTGATAGCTCTATACACGGCATGCCACAACAACAGATGCCAGAATTTTTTCTCCAGAGCTGATTAGAGCCCAGGATCCCTCACAGATGCCTTTCTCTTCCCTTGGACTGCAGACCTCATGTATGTTTTTCTAACAATATCCATGACCTCCAAAGCCTTATGGAAGCTTGGATAACACTCAGATTGTCAGTCTGATAGCCTCATCTTGGGCCAGGCAGCTCTAGTTCTCAGACTTGAGGAGGCTTTCGATTTAGAAGCCAATCACTTAACTGGCCCTGCTTGACTTACTGTTTCAGGACTACTGTCAGGTCCTTCATTCAGACCCAGACTCTACATGTTACAGCCTGAGTGCTGATTGACTGACTTCTGCTGAAAGGAATTGCTCACTGGCAATCCTAAAGTTCTCACTTTAGAGTTGGAAGCCTTCCACAAGACAAATGTACTAATCCAAAGAAGACCTTTCTCCATGTAGTCTGAACAGCAGCACTTGGCACTTCTGCAAACAATGGTCCCAAATATGTTGAACTGTTTACTCCTCACTGAAACAGTCAGATATGTCTCTTATGTTGATTAAGAGTTATCTCCCTGCCGGAGGGCCACATATTATTCTCTCAGTCTACTGTACTGAGATTTCTTAAGGGACTGACTTATGCCTTTCCACCAATCAGAGAACGCCTTGCTCCGTGGGATTTCAGTGTAGTGCCTACTTGCTTAATGGTTCCTCCCTTCAAGCAAATGGCTCCCTGCTGATACTGTCATCTTTCTATGAAGACATCTTTCCTGTTGGCCGTAACATTGGCCAGGAGAAAAGGGGAAATTCAGGCTCTCCTGACAGAACCCTCCATACAGTCTTTCACAAGGATAAGATCACCTTGAGGCCTCATCCTAAATTCCTGCCTAAGGTTGTCTCAGATTTTCACTTTAATCAATCTATAAATCTACCAGCCTTTCCCCCCAAGACCTCATTCTTCCCCGACAGAGTAAAACTTCATACGCTAGATGTGGTTAGAACATTGTCCTTTCACATGGCCAAGATTGGATTAGTTAGAACTCACCAAGACTATTTGTTGTATTTGCAAAATGGAAAGGGGATAACCGGTTTATTCACAGAGACTATCCAAATCTTTTTTGGACTTTATACATTCTTGCTATGGGTTAGTGAAGCAAGATTCACCTGGTCACAAGGTCTTACTCAACCTAAGTTTAGGCAGCTTCTGCCAGTCTTTGACCAATGTTCCCTTGACTGAGGTTTATAGAGCGGTGATTTAGAATTCAGTCCATACTTACACCACTCGCTATGCCTTGGTATAGGCCACTAGATCAGATGCAAACATTGGTAGAATGGTCTTTCAATTGATATTTGAGTAGGACCCCTCTTAGACATGTCCAAGAACAGTACATTGCTTGCTAGTCACCAAAAATAGTGTGGATAATCACTCTAGAAGAAAGTACATTTATTTGTATCACAGTAACTGTAGTTCTTTGAGATGTATTATCTTCACATTTTCCATTACTTGCCCTCCATCCCTGCTAAATGAGAGTCCTGACAGTTGGGATTCTTACTGGCAAAAGAACTGATAGGCAGTTGAGGCCACCCTGCCCTTTATACCCTCAGCTGCTCACAAGGGCTGGCAGAGTGTAGGAATGGCACAAAGTACACTCATACCTCAAAATAATCGAATCTCACACACATTGGGTGCCTCTGCATGAAGAGTGGAGTCTGTGTTGACAATATATCTTGAAGACGTACAGTTCAGGGAAGACGTATAGGGAAGACTGATGTTCCAGAATCTCCAAGACCTTGAGGAGAGGAGGTCACAACATCAACAAACAGGCTATGCCAGCCTTTGACCAATCTCCCTGCATCTGAAGAAGGTCTGCTAGTGAGAAGCACTGTGCCAATAGAACATTACTGTCTGGCTTCTTGACTGCAGTTCCAGCTCTTACTGTATGAGAGACCAGAAGACTGAGAACTGATGAGGTTGCAACCCCCTATTATCTTAAGTATCTTAATTTTCTTTTTCTATTTTTATTAGCTGAGAAACATCCCAACCTTTTATTTTAGGATGTGAAAGTGTAGTATGTACATGCACAGGCCCACTGATAGCAATTCCGGGCCCCAGGGCAGAGCAGTCAATGGGCGCTCTTCTGGCATGGTCAGGGCTTCCATAGGCCACCTGGCTGCCTTCGCTACTGCTGATACCACCCCGTGTGCGCCTAGGAGCTCTGCAGCCTGCCAGGGCAATTTAAAAAGGCCCAGGGCTCCTGAGCCTTTTTAAATCACTCAGGCTCCTGAGCAATTTCCCTCTTCCCCCTGTCAGCAGGCCTGTGCATGTATCTGTGTCTGAGCATCCATAAAGACCACAAGGGGAAGGCACCAAAACAGGAAAGCTCCCCAAGTTTAAACAGCCCTAAATATTATCTCATAGAGCGCACTATTATGAATAGTGTTATCTTTAAAAGTCTTGATGATAGAGTTTAAATTATCTGTAATTTCTGGGAAAATAAGCATTGCCCAACCTTCTGCTTTTGAAGAGTGTTTCATTAAAAATCTGTATTATAATATCTCTGTTGTGGAGAAGGAGGAAAAGGTTAGCCATCACATAAAAGTAGAATTCTAGGAAGGAAGCATTATAATTGGTTTCTCAGGTTGTGGTTTAGACATTAAACGATTTGCTTTCAGTATTAAACTTTTGACCCGCTTTAAACCAAAGATCTGATAGACTTTGGTGTAAAAATCTTTATTTGGGATTTATAACCAAATGTTCAACCATATTTTTAGAATCCTCTTTAGAATTTATAAGTATTGATTTTGGCATCAATTTCATTTAATTAATTTGATGATTAAATTCCAATCCAATATTGAATCTAATTTATTGATTTGATTGTTGTAATGTTCTATTTTTAGTTTAATATTACTATTAACAGTTTAGCTTTGATTGTTTTGTTGATTTTACTTTTCTTTAAAATTTTAAATAAAATGATATTGAACCACATTTCCTTCAATAAACAATGTCGGTCCAGAACCTTTGAGGATCTTGTTGTGCATTGACTAGTCAAACTAAAAACCTGACCAACTTCCCATAATTAGTCGTTGGTTCTCAGATGGTGTAAGGGGGTCCTAAATGTCCCATTTCTCACCGAGGTAGCATTTCCTGTGGTGTAGGCATTGCAGAAGAAATTTAAAATGTAGGTAAAATTATTTCAGATAATTAAAATGAGAATTTTTTTTTAAATGTAACTTCATTGAGTGACTCAGAGTAATTTTCTCTCCTTTATTTTACCTTCACCAATTTACTTCTTTTACATTTCTTTTTGATTATATTCAGACAGGATCTAAATATTTTTATTTGTTGCAGGAATGTAAAGAGGTAGTTGCATATTTCAGTCATCAGTTACTAGACAGTCTGTTGAAAGCCACCCGGCTATCTTTGGATACTCTTAAAAAAAGAATGTTTGTTTCAAGGTAAGTTGCAAGTGAAGTAGCACTTCAGTAAAACAGCTTAGAGAGTAATACTGAGGTAGTATTATGAATATCCATTTAGTTTCTTTATCTTTGTTATCAAGAATTTATATGAAAGACTAAGGGGAAAATACATTTATGTTAATTGATTGTAATTCATTTCTTCTAGTACTAACAGATGATATGTCCTTTTTCCATGAACCAAGCCTTCTACCTTTTAATACACCTTCCTATTTTCAATAGAAAAAATAAGGAGTTTTGGCAGTGTAACATATTTCAGATTCATTATTTTATGTTTGTTTTTTTTAGTGGCACTCACAATACACTAGGTGGTTTCCGGAAATTAGAGAAAGAATTAAACTTGCTTTACATAGCTCACATTTTAACAATGGACAGACAGATTAACAAAAGATTTTTTCCTTCAATCATTCAACCAGGATTTTCCTTCAATCCTAAGGAAGCTCATCCGGTGACAGTTTTCATAGCAGATGTATCTGTGAATGCCATGTGCTTTGACTTTAGAACAGTGACCTCAAACTCTGAAGCCAAGTGCTAGATCTCACTTCATCTGTAGATAGTAAACAAACGCTCTCCGCAAATATTTTGTGCTTCCAAGTTCAAAGAATCCCTGCTTTTCTGAGAAAAGATGGTGAAACAATTGTGGCTTACAATGCCCCAACCCAAACAGTTGCTTCCTTTGTCAGCCAACAAACCAAGAAGAGAATAAAGATTTTCCTCAATGCAGAGTCACTCCTTTTCCTCATACTCAGGGCAAAGATACCAGAGAAAGGAGAACACTTGCAGTGTTTTCTTGGATCGCAGATGCAATCCTTGGAGTAGAGTCTAGGATTCCAAGACTAGAGTTATCTCAGATGCCCCCTAGACATGGCATCAACTATCCACAGAGATTTTGGTCAGTTCTGTAATCACAGCAGACACTTTGGGGAAACTGTCCCTGCTTAGGTGATTGGTTCTCCCCCATTTCATGCAACGAAATATGGGAAATATCCCTTTGGAAGAACTGGAGTTGTTCAGTTAAAAGACACCACTCTAGAAATTAAAGAATTCCTGATCAATCCTGGTCTGTATACCAACCTTCCTGTGGAAGACTCTTTTCCATTTTCAGCATAAGGGCCAACAGTAATAGTAGACTATAGCTTGGTCCAGGGGTTCCTCAATGAGACAGTTGTTTACTAGAAGATAGAGATCTAGAAATCAGAAAAAAAAGTCTTTATGTGGTTCAATTTCTGAATCTTCCTCAAAGAAGCAAATCTAAGGGCACGCTTGAATTTTCTAAACTTGCAGATTTTAATTTCCCTTCCATTTCTTCTTGAGGAATCACTATCTTTTTCATGATGGCATGGATTGAACCTCAGACAAATGGATTTTGGAAATTCTCTGACAAGCTGAGTGTTCCCTAGGATTTATAGGGCTCTACGCAGTATTATTAAACTGGTGTGCCTATGCCCGATGGTAGCCCGAGCTCACAGCCCGTGTTTGCCTATGTTGCATATGCCTGAGGACGGCCCTGCTGACAAGGTTGTGTAATCCAACTCCTACACATAACATCTGGCCACTGCCTGCCTTCAGAGATCTTCCCGTTGCAGACATATATAAAGCAGCTATTCTTCACATTTTTATAAAATATTTTTGCTTGGGTTTGGCTTCAAGTTTCAGGCTTCTCATACCCAAAATTTATTTCCAAGGTAGGGAAGTCCAAATTCTCGCTATAGCCCTACAACCACTGCCAAGAAAACAAAAATGTTCAGGATGTGGTTTTTCTTTATTTGGCAATTTCCTTTCAATAGTTTTTTTCTTTCTAATTGCTGTCTCCTCCTACAGACTTTAATATATCTAGTTTCTTGTGCTGGATGTTTAAGAGGTGTCTTATCATTGTGCTTGTTGCAGCTTTGTCCATTTGGGGAGATGAGGGGGGACATGACTCATGCTTTCAGCGACAAAGTGAAATCTTGGCCCCATTGCAGTCGATAGGAGTTTTGGCGTCTACTTCAGTGGAGCCAGAATTTCAGCACAGTTACCCTGCACAGAAGGAATCTTGAGAGAAGGAAATTACGTAGTAGTTTTTCTGGTTCACTAAATATATCATCTTGAAGAATTCTCACTCACCTAGCCACTACATTTTAGAATTTGGAAACTGTTCTTCTTCAAGTGCTGTCCCTGTGGGTGCTCCACTCCAGGTGATGCCATTGCATTTTAGAATTTGGAAACTGTCCGTTTTAAAGTGTCCTGATTCTTGCAACTTGTTTTCATTTTTTTTATCTTTGGAGTATGTTTTTAATCATGTGTTGATCATTTTATATTGGTTTATCATCCTGGCAATTTCACTTTCCACCCTATTGAAGGACCTGATTGAAATGCTTGGTGAGCAGATTTCATTATTTTGGGGAGTTGTCCATCATACTTAAACAAGTACTGACTGGAAGGCTCTAAGGGCAGTGGCTAGGTCCAGGGTGACATGTGACTATCTTTGGTGGGGACGGTGGTGCTCTTGGCTGCTACCACTACCCTTAGACATTAAAAACTTTTAGAACTAGGGCATTCTATCTGTCCTGTGTTACAGAACTGAGATCCTGGGCTGAGAATTCTATAAAATGATTTCAGAGATGCCTAATTTCAAGGGAAGTAATTTCCTTTTCCAGTAACTCAAATGATGATGGCATTATAGTTGAAAAGTTTTATGTTGAAGTATATATAATGTAGTTCAATTTTATTTTCAGCACCAGCACCTTTGGACGAACAGCTTTTTTTGCTCAGGCAAGCAAATCTGAAGAGGTTGTTTCTTTCCTAAAAGCTGAAGTGCATCTTGCTATTCCTAATGTGGTAAGCAATTTGTGATATTATATTTAGCAAAGTAAAAAGATGCTATCCAAGAATTACATTTCCATATCCCCACTTGTGAGATGTGTGATACCTGTGCTGACCTTGAAGCCATCTAAAGGAACAGTGACTGCTGGGGCAAGGCAGGTGTCCCCTTGGTAAAATGTATTCACAGCCTGACATCCTCAGTTCCCTCTTACAGTGGCCAGCTGCTGAGATCAGAACCATTTATATAGTGTAGTATTTGTCAGCAACTATATTTCATATTTGTTCATTTCTGTTTTTTTTAATTATTGTATTTGGCTGCTAATTTCTCCCTTATTTTTGGTGTTTGAAAAGTTAGATTGGTTCTTTTTTATATTGACGCTTTGGCTGTTTTATGACTGGGTCAGGCCGCTGCCGGCAGGCAGCCCACCCAGGGGTTCCCTTGGGTCAGTGCACCGCCGGCGGCAGACAGCCTATCCAGGGGTTCCCCTGAGTCAGTGCACCGCAGCTGGCAGGCAGCCCAGGGGTTCCCCTTGGTCAGTGCGCTGCCGGCAGCCCAGGGGTTCGGGCTGCCGGTGGCACGCTGACCCAGGGGAACCCCTGGGCTGCCTGCCGGCGGCTCAGATTCCCTCTCCCTCCCAGTGCAGCAGCTGCTCCATCCCATGCCATTCTTCTCATTGCTGGTGGTGGGGCTGGTGGCTGGGAAGAGCTCCACAGCTCTGCTTAGCGCACATGGCATGAGCCTGGTGACAGCTGACAGCACGGCTTCTGGAGCAGAGGTGAGCTGGGGTGGAGGTGCTGGACGGCTCCCCGGGGCGGGGGGAGCTGCCACGGGGGTGCGCCTCAGGGCGGAGCTGCCGCAGGGCTTGACGGGGGGCGCATGGTGGCAGTTTCGCCAAGGGTGTGAAACTTTCTTGCACCGGCCCTGATTCCAGACCATAGTGAACTTCATTACCCAGTTACAGGCTCACCAAAACATCAACAAGGGTGTGCCTCAGGCCTCTGGGACACATGGTCTCCTGAACCTACATGACACAGTTTGCTAGACTTCACCTATGTTCCAGAGAGGGGTAGTTAAAAATCAGTGTATTTTCCCAGAAAGAATCACATGGACATGCAAGGGACACTTGCAAATGTTGTTATCTTCTTATTAGACTGGCAGAAAGACCCACATCAAGTGGAAAAGGAGTTCTCTTCTCCTGGCTTCTGTCTACCAAGAATTTAGTGACAGATATGCCTCCATTCAAGGATGGGAAGCTCACTCAGATTATCTATAAATACAAGACTTCTGGTAGTTTTATTGTATTATTTCAATTGAACTACCAGTTTTAGGAAGTCATTTTGGTTATTTGTTACACTATGACCTTTATGATTCTTAGTATATGTGCTCAGACTCTTTCCAGGAGTGTTAAACAATGTATCATTTAATGGTATGAGTAAGCTGCAGTCCCTGTGCCACCTACTGTAAGGTTTCTTTGTACTAGGACAGTGACAGTGTCTTTTGCTTGCCTTAAACATGTTCCTATTGAAGAAATCTGTAAATCTGCTCCTTGGAAGTCTGTCCATATCTTTAATAAATATTATGCTTTGAATTTGCCTTCAAGAGCAGATTTAGATTTGATGATGCTTCAAACTTTAATTAGGACTCTGTTCCACATCCTGAATTTTCAGCACTGCTTGCCATGAATCCAACAAATTTAATAAATGTTAAATTTAAAAGAAATGCAAACATTGAGATATGGAAAAGCACATTTAGGGTACCCAGACTACCATAACTCTGCCTCATAGTGATACTATGGGGGTGGGTGGGAGGAGGAGGAGAAAAATCTGTGTCTTTAAAAATAAATTTAATCGAATCTGGGACCAAAAACATGAATATGCCTTAATCATAATTGTATGATTATTGCATTGTGACACTACAGGACATTTTCAGAAAAGGTCTTGCTCCTAGTAATGATGCTGAAGAAGTTGAGGTAAGCTTTGCAAATCCAGAAGTGAAGGTTTTTGAACCTGTATCTGTCTTTGTCAGCGCCTTCAAGGATTCCAGCCAGGAACCTTGGATAATTCAGCTTCTCTCATGGCTACTCCTGAATTAGAGGGGTCTGAAGCTTAGTCTGTCAGTCTTGGCAATACATAGGTGTGAAGATCTGACAAATCTTACACTCGTGGGGTTGAACTTCCTCTCGACAGAATAGGTAGCTGGTGAGGACACCCAACTTCAGAAATATTCCTGGGCAGGCAGTGCAATCCTTTAATTGTTGGGGGTGGGGGTGGAGGTCAGCACCAGCAATGGCACTGCGTAGTTGGATGCAAGAAAGGTAATATTCTGTGGCCGGTAATAGTGCAATGTCGCATATGTCCATCCCTGGGTAAAACAGGAGCTCGGGACAATTGTGATTCAGAGGAGTGCTTCTGAGTCACAATCATTTCGAGCTTCTACGGAGTGGCACAACTATGCAGCACCTTTAGCAAGGACTATGACGAAAGGCTCAATGTAGCTCTTGGAAAATTAGGTTATGATGCATTTATTTAAACAACATTTTTTATATTTTGTGCAGGTAATGGTTCCTAGTTTAGATGATATTCAGCAAGTCATCAATCGCATGATCCAATTAACATTGGAAGTAAGTCGTGGAGTCGCACATTGGGGACAGCAACACTTACAAAAATCGAGTATATTACTGAACAGAAATGTACCTATTGTCTCTTCATCACCCAGTATGGTAGCAGGGAGAGCAGCCAAAAAAGAAGAAAGTAAGGTTTTTTGCTTACTTTAACTTTTTTCTTCTAATAAAATGTCTTTGCTTCTGAATATTTCATGATTATTCTCACTTGGTTTGAAAGGGACCTAATGTGTATTCTTTTGGATTACCTTACCTATTTTTACTTTAATTTAGACAGTTGTATTTAACAGAAGTGGCTATTCCAAACTCATGAAAATAGTAGGAAACTAAGCAATAATCAGATAAACTATTACATAATATAAATATTGTCACAGTATAAGTTTCCCCTTTAATCTCAAGCAACATAAACTTTTTAGTGTTACCGTTACATACTGCTCCTACTTTCTTAGTACCGAAGAATGTAGCCCATCATGTTATTGGATAAAATAAAAAGTTATGCAAACTTCATTCACTGGACGGTTAACATGGGAATGAGTGGCAGTGCTGTTATTAGGATTCAGATCACTGATATTACAATTGAAAGATTTCATTATTATCTGCATTCCTAAAGTGGACATATGCAGAATAATTACCAGCATTATTAAGACAGAGGAAGGATGCTAGAGTAGTTAGGTCACTAGGTAGGATTTACGAGACCTGGGTTCAGTAACCTGCTCTATCACAAGCTTTCTGTCTGTGCTTCAATTCTGCATCTGTAATATATGCATCTGTATACATATGCATCTGTAAATACAAGATAGCAGTACTTCTGTAACTCACAGGAGTGTAGTAAGGATAAATACACTAAAGATTGTGGGATGCTTGGCTGCTGAGGTGATGGTGGCCATATAAGTAACTTAAATAGGCAACTAGATTGTCATTTAATTCACGAGGGGCATATGTTGCACAGAATTTTAAGAGTTCAATTATAATATGCCATGATATGAGAGAATGTAGGGATGCGTAAAGCATTACTTGCAGGGCCAGCCTTAGGGCAGAGCAATGTGGGTGCCCACCCAGGACGCTGTAGCCAGGAGGGCACTGTGATGCATAGGCCAGGGGCTTGGGCTTCCCCTCGCTGCCTGCGGAGTGCAGCCTGGCATGGAGCATTGCATACACTTCCCTGCTCCTGAGTGGAGGCCACCTGCTCACTGCCCCGCGTGGTTTCCCAAGCTGGTTCCAAGTTCTGCCTCTGCACTCTGTGACTTCTAGCCAGATCCTTTCCTCCTTTCTCCCCCTTGATTGTCCCAGCCCTGCTGTTCCTCTTTTCATGGATGACCTGAACAAAAGCCGTTCAGCCCAATGGAATGTGAGTGTGGCATCTCGGCCAGCCAATTGGAGCTGGAAGTTGCCCCCTCTTCTAGATTGGGATGGGAAGGGAAGGGTCTGGGAATTAAAACTGCAGAGCAGAGAGATCAGTAAGTCTTACGGGGTCCTGACCCTGTGCCCCAGGTTCCAGCCTCCTACAGCTGCCAGGGAACCCCCTCTCTATGCCCCTATGTCCCAGCCCTTCCAGCTCCTGAGGCCCCTTCCCTGTGCCCCCAGCTCCCAGGGGACGGCTTCTTGTTCCCCCAGCTCCCAGCTGCCCCATCTTCCAAGGGACCCCTCCCTGTGCCTCTATGTCCCAGCTTACCCAGCTCCCAGGGGCCACTCTCTGTGCTCCAAGAGCCTGGGGGACCCAGCTCCCAGGGACCCCTTCGTATGCCCCTAGTGCACCTCCTCTTTGGCTGCCAACCTTCTGGCAGAGCAGCTGGATGCCGTGCTAAGTGGGAGAGTTTGAGAGGTGCAGGAGAAATACGACTCTGCCCCAGAGCCCTGTCACCCTGTGAGAGTGCAGAAGACCGCCTACTGCATTGTCTTGGCTGTCTTGCTCAATGACCAAATGAGGGAATCCCTGTAACACTTGCTGGGGGAGTCAAAGTGACTTCTGTGGGGTTTCCTATGATGCCCATCTCTGTGGCATCCAGATGTGAGTCACTGCAGGAAAGGATTGGCCATATGTGTGGATGATGTGGGCTGGGGCAGTGCTATGGTTAAGAGGCAAGAAGCAGGGTGGGCCTGGAGTGTGAGGTCACAGAAGGGAGTTTGGGGCAATGAGGGGTGGGGGAAGAGGCAGTGGGGGCTTGGGCGATGGGGGTGGGGTAGGGAGCCGGGGAAGGCAGCTGGGGTCAGGGGCGCCAAAATACAAGTTTGCCCAGGGTGCTATTTTCCCTAAGGCCAGCCCTGATTACTTCATGAAAATATTTTTGACTCTGTTAAAGAAAACTTGAGAAAATAGCATAACAATAATTGTCAACAAAAATATTGGGAATCACACTTTTAAAAATGTGTTCAAGTGTATGTAAATTAGGGCTGCAGATTAATCACAGTTAATGCATGTGATTAATGCAAAACAAATTAACTAGATTAAAAAATAGTGATTAATCACATTTTTAATCATAATCTTAATAATAAAATACCAATTTAAATTTATTATAAATATTTTTGGATGTTTTTCTACATTTTCAAATATATTGATTTCAATTACAACACAGAATACAAAAGTGTACAGTGCTCACTTTATCATACGGTTTTTATTACAAATATTTGTACTATAGTGTAATCTTTTATCATGAAATATCTTACAGATGTAGAATTATTATTTTTTACATCATTTCACTCAAAACCAAAACAATGTAAAGCTTTAGAGCCTACATGTCCATTCAGTCCTCCCCCTTGTTCAGCCAATTGCTAAGACAAACAAGTTTTTTTACATTTATGAGAGATAATGCTGCCCACTTCTTAATTATGTCACCTGAAAGTGAGAACAGGCATTCTCATGGCACTGTTTTAACTGGCGTTGTAAGGTATTTATGTGCCAGATATGCTAAAATTCATATGTCCCTACATGCTTTGACTTGCAGGCTCTAAAGTTTTACATTGTTTTGTTTTTTGAGTGTGGTTACATAAAAAAGCACCCTACATTTCTAAGTTGCGCTTTCATAATAAAGAGATTAAACTACAGTACTTTTATGAAGTGAATTTAAAAATACTGTTATTTTCTTTATCTTTTTTACAGTGCAAATATTTATAATAAAAAATAATACAAGGTGAGCACTGTACACGTATTCTGTGTTGTAATTGAAATCAATATATTTGAAAAGGTAGAAAAACATCCAAAATATTTATAATAAATTTCAATTAGTATTCTATTATTGTTCAACAGTGCGATTAAAACTGCAGTTAATCTTGACTATTTTTTTAATCCCACAATTAATTGTAATTATTTTTTTAATTGTTTGACATCTCTAATGGACTTATATGTACTAACCTCTCACATATAGAAATTGAAGTTAAAATGTGCCTCTTGGGCGACAAGTGACATTTACAGCTCCTTAAACTACATATTTTGGCACAGTTTGCTTAGAAAAAGGTCTTTCATGAAATAACAATGGTGTCACATTTAAGAGATAAAGTACCTCATACTGTTTGAGAGAGCTTGTATGGTTAAATATTTGAAATGTATGGTTTTAACAAACCTAACAAATATCACTTTACATAAAATAACATCAAAACTGTGCTAGGTGTGCTCTTTACAAGAAGAATGAAGACAAAGTCCCTGAACATTTAAAATGCAAATACGCAACATATAGATAGAGGATAGGGGAATGGGATGCAACAGCCCAAGCAATAATGAAGTACAGATTACAGATTTTGAAACTTCTACAATTTTTGGTTTAACTCTTTTGTCTTCTGTTTTGTTACAAATATATTGGGAGAAAATTATAGTTTTATATTTTTGGAAATGTGAAGGTGGATTTTAATGGTTTGTTAACTTTTTATGCAAATTGTTTATTTTACAGAAGTAGTTGATGAGATTCCTGTAAGAAAGCTAAGAAATTTTTATCCAGGTGTCGCAGAACACAAAGATATTTCTAAACTAGTTGTGCTGCTCTCCTCATCTGTAAATTCCATAAGAAAAGCAGCTGGTGAAGCACTGCAAGACTTTCACAAATATAGGGTTCTGTGGACAGAAGACAGAGATGCTAAAGTTCAGGTAAATTTATTGATGAGCATTTCTAGAGGAGTATCCTCTATAACAGGGGTACACAGAGGTCTTTCAGGGGGTATGTCAACTCATCTAGATTTTTGCCTAGTTTTACAACAGGATCTAGAGCCGTGCAGTAGGACAGGGGTCCCGCAGGTCTCACAGGACCCACTGCCATAATACCAGGAGCAGGATAAAAATTCAACAAACAAGGCGGGAGCGGGTGGAAATGGATATTTTGGGGTGGGTTGGAAGCGGGATTAAAAAAAATAGTCCTCCCTTGCCACAAGCAACTTGAATGCCCCGGCCAGCAGCCACTGCTTTCTGAATGCCCAGCTCTGAAGGCAGTACTGCCGTCAGCAGCAGCACAGAAATAAGGGGGGCAATACAGTACCGCTGCCGTCCGGCCACCAATGGCAAGGCTCACAAGTGAAAAACTGGCTCAATATCACACTGAAATGTAAGTAAAATAATTGTATTCCAGTGGGTTTATTTTATAATTATATGGCAAAAATGAGAATGTAAGCAATTTTTCAGTAATAATGTATTTTGACACTTTTGTATTTTTATGTCTGATTTTATAAGCAAGTAGTTTTTAAGTGAGGTGAAACTTGGGGTACATAAGACAAATCAGACACCTGAAAGGGATATAGTACTCTGGAAAGGTTGAGAACCACTACTCTATAAGTCTCTTCATCTTCTGAAATAAGAACACAACTAAAGAAGATTGGAGGAAAAGGATGTGGAAATAAATTGATTAACAGCTGAAAGAAATCACTATGACCTTACAGCAACAGGAATAAACTATATATATTGTATTTTTCCTAAGTAGGAGCACCCCACAAGTGAGGTGAGTTAGGATATATCTACATTGCGATTAAACACCCACGACTGGCTTGTGTCAGCTGACTCGGGCTCATGAGGTTTGGGGTGCAGGGTAGTAAAATTGCAGTTCAGGCTCAGGCGGGTGCCTAGGCTCTGGGACCCTCCCCCTTTGTGGGGTCCCAAAGCTTTGGCTCCAGCCCAAGCTCAAAAGTCTACACTGCAATTTTACAGCCCAGTAGTGTGATCCTGAGTCAGCTGGTCATAATTCAGCCATGGATGTTTAATTGCAGTGTAGATATACCCTTAATGGCTTTACAGCACTAGAATTATGAGAATTCTCTAGCCACACATTGGGAATGTGGGTGCCAGAAGTTCAGTTTCTGATATTATGGTGAGCAGCACTAAAAATGGAAATTTACTGCAGCATAATATTCTTTTACCATGACATTTACTTTTACGATTGCGTTTTCTGTTAATTATACTTAGAATTAAAAATACCTCAAATACTGCAATTAATTAAACTACTCTGAGTATTTATGTCCAGAATTTTGTGGCACCCAGCATGCTTAATATTAGAGAAGGATATATATTTCTTGATAAAATAATATTTTGTAAGAATGTTTCTTGAAAAAAGCACAAAAGTGGAAGCAGCTAGAGAAAGGGATATAAATACGACTGAACTGCTATTGTTTCTGCTTTGTGTATTGCAAGTATGGGCTCCTACTTTGGGAGACAGATGCTTCCAGGTGCATTCAGACAGAACTCTTGGAAGTGCAGTGTCCTCTAGAACCATGAATGTGCCTAGCCCCAGCTGTCATTTAGCTCCTCCTCACCCCTGTCAACATAAGGTCAGAAGCTCCAGTCTTCACATTCAATCTTTCATTGGCTTTTCATTTTAAAAATCTCCAAAATAACCCCATTTGTACTGAGCTATTTTTTGTGTTTTCTCTGTTTTTATAATTAGGCTAGGTAGATTTAGGTAGTTCTAGACTGTTGCATAGTCTCTGCAGTTGTCTTTGGCTCTCTGCCCTGTTATATGCTGGCTTGTTAACCCTGTTCTTCAGTTCTGGTTTGTTCAATGATGTAATTAACATTATTAGATTTTAAGGCCAGAAGGATCATTAGATCATCTAGTCTAACCTTCTATATAATGCAAGTTATCAAACCTTACCCTTGCATTGTGCTGAGTAACTTGTATTTGACTAAAGCATATTTTCCAGAAAAAAGAACAGGAGTACTTGTGGCACCTTAGAGACTAACAAATTCATTTGAGCATAAGCTTTCGTGGGCTACAGCTCACTTCTGCAGATGCATAGAATGGAACATATATTGAGGAGATATATACACACATACAGAGAGCATGAAAAGGTGGGAGTTGTCTTACCAACTCTGAGAGGCCAATTAAGTAAGAGAAAAAAACTTTTGAAGTGATAATCAAGATAGCCCAGCCTGTGGCTAGCAATCCATATTCCCTCTGCTCCCAGGCTGTGCTGGCTGAGCAGCTGAGGTGGCCCGACTCTGTCCCTGTGACACGATGGACCAAGGCTCCCCTCTCTCCCCTGGCCCCTGTGTCTCACTGGACCAAGCCCCCCTCTCCTGCTTGGTACGGGGATGGAGCCACACTCCCCTGAGCGCCTCTCCCTTACTCCCCTGAGGCACAGAGCTCACCCTAGTCCCTCTTCCTTTCCCCCTTCCCTCCCAGGCGTGGAGCTAATCTGAGCCCCTTTTCCTCCTCCCCCTGCATGAGGGAGCCCACTCACCCAAGCCCCTCTTCCCCATGAGGGACAGAGCTCACCTGAGGCCCTCTCCCTTCCCCTTACTCCCTGAGCTGGTCCAAGCACATCTCCTATCCCCCGTGCAGGGCTGGCCCAAGCCACTCACTGAAGTCCCCCTCCTCCCTTGTGCCCGGCTGGCCCGAGCCTCACCGCTCACCACCACCACTCTCAATCGCTGCTGCTAACCCCTCCCCAAGCTCCTTTTTGGCAAAACTAGGTATTGTCCTGTTGGGTCTTGCCAATTGGTGATCAGGCAGGGGGCAGGGCTCCATAGTGGGAGGGAGGTTGTGGAGGGCTCAAATGTTCTTTGAGCCCAGGGCCCCAATGTATCTTAATCCACCTCTGGCTATGGACCCTGGTAGGGCTGTGAAACAGTCGTAAGTCTTCAGCCAGTGGGAGAAAGGAGCATCACTCCTCTGGCAAATGTAAAGTCAGATACCTTTCTGCAGACCTGACCAAAAAGAAGGCTGAAATTGCTTCATCACTCTCACACCGTGAGAACACCATAGTCCAAATTGGATATTGCTGGAGCCCTGAGAGCTCATTGCACTGTACTCTTAAGACTGTCTCAGGGACTGAGACAACCTCCGCACCAGTTTGCATGACATCATCTTTCTCAGTACTTTAATCATGTATGGTACCAGGAGATCCCCAGGTAACAGCAGAGCCAGACTCTGTTACTCTCCACTCTGCTGAAAATCTCAGCTATGGCACTGACTATCACTGCTGCATGAGCACATCTTCATCACCAAGCAAGACGTATTCCATGGTGCTCCCTGGAATCCTGGCTAGGTTAGATCCTCCTTTCTGATTCTGAAATACCAGGGAAGGGTCCCGTATATACGCCCCACGTTTTCATTCATGGGAGCCTTGTGCATCAAGAGGAAATCAAGGGCCTCCTATTCACCACATACATCAAGTATTTACAGGGAAATACATAATTCCTTATTCACTCCACTTTGACCTCCAGGTCCCTTTCCTTACTGCATGCCTTCATGACCTTTTTGAAGCCGTTGGGGCTTACACAATGCCAGATAACACCCTCTTCTGAACTTCCGTCTAGGGTTAGGAACACCTCCCTTTTCCTTTTCCAGGAGCTAAGTAGCTCAGATTCCTATATGTCAGATTGAGCATACAGAGAAAATTTCTGAGAGGAACTTCCTTCTGTGGAGGAGCACACTATATCAGCTGGCATCTCATCATTGTCCCAGACGAAGCAGTGGTTCCATCCACACCAAACCAGTTGGATGACTAAGAACTTTGAGGACTTAATCTGCCATATTGAGGAGTGTCTCGAAATACCTGGGGACATACTAGAAGAGAGCTCCCACAATCTCTTTGATATACTGCATGCTTCCATGCCTGGTCAGCTACTGCTAGCTCTTAATGACAAAAAACATCTGCCAAACTTTGGCATCTATTTCACCAACCTCTGAGAAAGAGGAGAAAAGGTACCAGGTACTGTCCACTGGATTTGTATACCTATCTGCACACGTATACTTGGTTCCATAGTGGTTGCAGCAGCACAGGAGAGGAACACACAACATCCAAATATGACACCTTCTTTTGCCACTTCAACTTCAAAGTGCTAACTAAGGGCTCCATAATTCCATTGCTAGATCCACAGGACTGGATTGTAACTCTTGCTTTGCAAGATGCATACTTCCATTTCTCCAGTCACATCTCTCATAGAAAATGCCAAAGGTTTCAAGACGGAGAGGCTCGCTACCAATTCAGGGTTCTACACTTTAGACTATTGACAACACTGAGCATCACCAAATGCTTATCAGTGTTAGTGGCTCATCTCAGAAATGAGGAGTAACAGTAACCCTGGTCCGAGGGAAATAACATCAAGTGGAGAATTCTGTTCATCAAAATATCCGACACTTTCTTGAGTTAGGCCTGAAAATCAACAACAGCAAAAAATTCCATAATAGAATCATCAAGGTCTGATGCTTCTTTTGGCAGAGCTGTAGTACAATCTTTACGTAGATTCTGAGCACCCATCTCCTTGCATCAGATCACTGCTTATGAGACTCCAAGAGTGGAATATATGCAGACAAGGTTGAAGAAGAAATGGTTACTTCCCTTACAGTAACTGTAGTTCTTAGATGTCAATATATATCCCATGACCATCCGTCTTTTCTCTTTGTTGCAAAATCCTGTAACATGGGTTCTGTATTAGCAAAGGAATTGGGGGGCGGTTGGGACAGCTCCATCCTTTATGCCCATGGTAGAGGACACAAGGGCACGTCACACACAGTATGACCCCAAAAGTACCTGTGTACCAAGCATGGAATTTCTGCAACTCACTGGCAAGGATGATGTCCTTGAGAAGAAGCAGAGTTGTGCTCAGCCAAATTAATGCAAACAGTGCTAAAAAAGTTAATGGTGTATTGGATCTTACAGAAATGCAGTCACCCAGAAACAGATTTGTTTGTCATCAATATTTATGTGAAATGTTCAAGAATATGATCAAGGGCATGATGGACATACATTTTCTCTCTGTAATTTTCCTTTAGAATTGGAACAAAGCCTTGATTATTCAATTAATTGGGAAAATAAAACAAGATAAAGCAAGAGTCCTTTTGGATACATCTTCACAGCCCGGGGCAGCCTGCAGTGGAGAGCTTGGAAGTCAAGAGCAAGCTTGCAAGTCAACCTACTCAGACTCATGAGGCTTGTGCTACAATGCAAAAAATAGATGTGTAGACAGAGCTGTTAATTTGTGACATGGGCTGGAGCTCATGCTCTGAAGCCCCTCTCTAACCATTAGAGCCTTAGCTGCAATATCTACACACCTGTTTTTAGCACTTGGAGGCTCACTGCTGCAGATTGTGTAGACATACCCTTTGTCAAACTGGGCCAGACATTCAGTGTTCACAGAACTCCAAAAGCTGTCTTGAGAAATGGCTATATCTGCTTGTATCTCCTGTTGACTTAATCTAATTCAACATTCCAATCCCAAATCTCTTCGTTTGGCTACTTAGACCATGGGAGTCTAACTTCATCTGCCGTGCTTGTTCTGCTAGTGTACAGCTTATACTTTTCAGTGTGGAAAATCATCTATATTAAAATGCTACTTGGAAAATGCAAAATATTCTGCTCTGATTTTTCAATCCTAGAATATATGCTTTACCTGAAATTGATGGGCCTTTCCATATCATGAATTCATGTGCTTTTCTCAGCAATTTCTTTGTTCTGTTTTGCTGTGGGCTGGTGCTGTAAGGGTCATTGTTGATAGAGTTTCTTCAAAGAACAGATCAATCTTTCCTCCATTTAAAGTCCCTGTTTTGATCTGTAATCTCAGTCTAATCCTCATGAGGATGAAGAAGGGATAATTTGAGCCCTTGGGAGAGATCTCTTTGTGTAACATGTCTCTAAACAAAGCTTTTCTCCTAGCAATTGTATCTGCCACAAGATTTGAGTGTAGTGCAGGCTCTCCTGACTGATCTTCCTTTCATGGACTCAGAGCTCACTCCACTAAGGCTAAGAAAGAAACCATGGCCTGCCTTTGTAACATCTCTACTGAAAATATGTAGGGCTGCTATTTTGAGTTTAATATACACTTCTACTCTGAATCACTCTCTTGACTTACGGTATGTCTGCACTGCAATAAAAGACCCACGGCATGACCACAGCTAGCTCAGGTCAGCTGGCTTGGACTAGAGAGGCTTGGGCTGTGGTGCTATAAAATTGCAGTGTAGATGTTCGGGCTTGGGCAGGAGTCTGGGCTCTGAGACCTCGCGAGGGCCTGGCCTTTTACCTGAGCCCAAATGTCTGCACCAGCAGTCCCCAAACTTTTGAGGGTTGTGCCTCTTACCCCTGTCTGTGCCCACCCCAGAGTTGGGCCAGGAGTGGGGCCGTGGCTCCAGGGGAACAAGGATGCAGACAAAGGTAAGGGGGCTGAGAGTGGGGCCCCAGCTGGGGGGTTGGGTCTGGGACCAGGAACAGAGCCGTGGCCATAGGCTGGGGGTGGGCACAGGAGAGGAGCTGCAGCCAGGCTGCGGTGGGCGCCAGCAGCAGGCCTGTGGCCAGGTGCAGCTCCACTCCCAGCTTTGTCCTCAGCCTAGGACCTGGATCGGGAATGGAGCCGTGGCCAGCAGCTGAGGCTAGGGGCTGGTATGGGGCTGGATGGCGCTCCCTCCCGCCCCCATGGGGGTTGCTCTGGCCCCGCCGCGCCCCTCTGAACGTTCATCCATGCCCCCTTAGGGAGGCGTGCCCCACACTTTGGGGACCTCTGGTCTACACCACAGTTTTATAGCTCTGCAGCCTGAGCCCTGTGAGCCCAAGTCAGCTGACTTGGGCTCTGAAACTCAGTGGTGTGGATTTTGTATCACAGTGTAGAAATACCCTTAGTACCCATGATAGATGTTTGTTTTGAGAGGTAAGTTCTTTGGTCTCTATTCGACTAGTGCTCCTCCACCCACCTCTTCATATGGTTTGTACTGCTAGCTAAACTCTCACCAAGTAGTGGGCACACGCAGAGGGCACTATGAAGGAGAAAATGTTAGTTGATAGTAACTGGTGTTCTCTGTTGCCTCTGCATATTCACACTATCCACCCATATTCCCTTCTTCCTGACAGTTCTTAGGTGAGATTTGAACCCTGAGGTTCAGCAGAAGGAAATGAGATAGTTGGGGACTGCATCTCTTCCATATAACTTCAGCCCGGGATATTTGGTAACGTGAGAGAAAGTTCATGTAGCACTCGATGGACACTGCTCTTTTAGAAGTTTCTGAAGTCCTGCAGCATCCAAGGACACATTCCACAGCTGTGCCTGTACAAAGAAAACACTCTCAAAAACCTCCAATTATGATTAAATAACCTGTTATTCAAAAGACAGCACCTCTGTTACTTGTGTTTGACTATTCTGATTTGAAAACTGAAAACAGAATGGAAGCAGAAGTGCAGTTACATTTATATTCCATTTAAATAAACTGATACATTCTTTTTCTTTGCTGCAGAAAATTTATCCTTATGACACTTTTCAATTTTAAATTATTAATTATAATTAGAACTGTCCAGTTTCCTAGAATAGATTGTAGGGAGCTATTACTAGGAAATACAGTGAGTTTGGGTTTCTTCGGTCGCATATTGATCATAGTTGGGACTGTTGCTTAGACACAATCCTACCTTGCTCCATTTCAATCCTGCTGGGAATCACCCGGTTCATGCAGCTTGCCTTCTCAATATGTCCAGCTTCCCCTCACTGCCTGTCCTGTATGCATTTTCATGGAAGGAACCTGCAAAAGAGAGGTGTCAGACATATGGAGAGTGTATTGAGAAAGAGAGGCTGGCATGGAGCCTGAAGTTAATCTGTACTCAGATAAGAGACTGGGAGTAGAGGAAGGAGCTTTCATCACTTGATACTCAGTCAAGACAGAGGAGGGAAAGGTGGGGCACTCAGCAGTGAGAAGGAGTTGGGGCCACTTCAAGAGAAGAGTTGGAGTATGCTTGTCTTCAGGATTCCAAAAGGAAAATCTTTCAAGCAGAATTTTGTGTTCCAACATGACATAACAGTATGGTGTACAATGTCTAACACTGAGTTATTTTATAGCTCTACCTTGGTTTTTTCCCTTTTTTTAAACAAAACAGTAATTATGTGCCCAACTGCACATCAAAAATTACATCTTTACTCTAAGATTTATAGTCTAAGAAGAAATACTAGATAATTAATACATCCACAACAACAATGAATATATAATTTGCTATTTTAATGTGCTGAGGACCAAATTTTCAAAGACCCGTGTAATGGTAAAACCAAGCACATAGACAGTTGCAGGACAAAATCCTATAGTTGCATGTACATACTGATACTTGTGCATGGAATTACTCAATTTGTCCATACAGTTGTGGGAAGCACACATATATTTGATGCAGCTCTTTCATTGTGTTGTTATGATGGAGAGTTTATCTCTTACTAGCCCTAAAGGAGCAAAGGGGCCCAATAGGGGCCAATTAAACTAGAAAACTGCACCTGGAGGGAAATTTAGGCTTAACAGACAAGCACTAATTGAAGATTGAGCCCATCTGGGCAGAAGTAGATGAGGCTTGTGAAAAGCCAGGATGTGAGAGCAGAAGAGGGCTGCAATGTGGAAGTCTGCAGTCACTCTCTGGGCCTAGTCAGGAGAGAAGAAGAAATCTCAGGGGGGAGCAGAAGCTCTGGGATCCTGACCCTGAGGGATGGGGTTTACCCAAAGAGGTGGAGAAGGAAAGCCTGAGAAGGTAGGGTATGAAAAAGCCCAGGGAAACAGCTGCCAAAGTCTATACAGTCCCCATCCTTGCAGATATTTCCTGGGCTTCTTTCTATCCAGCCTTCTTAGGGTTTCTTTCCTCACAACTTCTCTGGGGTTCACCCTTCTTCCAAGGCTCGAAACCCAGGGCTTATTTTCCCCGTGGTTTTCCTCCTCCCCACCTCTGCTCCTGGAGAATGACTTCAGACTCTCTCCCTGCATCCTCCTGCTATTACATATCTCCGCTAACCATTTTCCATCTTCTCCCTCAGCTGGACTTCATCTGCAATTAGTACTTATAATTCCCTGAGTCTCCTGTCAGGTGTAACTTAGAGGTTAAGTGTCTCCTCCTTGACCACCTTAACCCCTTCAGGGCTAATGTGGGGTGAACACCCCATTACTGCAGGGAGTTCAGAATTTGGCCTTTTAGGTTCACAACTTTTACACATTCAAAATGTAATATGTAATATTAAGATTTGTTTTACTGATGAGATAAAAAGACCATTTATTAACTGAATGTTTAAACTACCCACAGCAATTTCTGGCTAGCAGTCCCTCTCTGACTGAAATCAGAGCAGAAATTCTTCATTATGCTACTTTTGAACAAGAGATTGAGGATTTAAAACCTACAATTCTTGTAGGTCCAATTGAATTACATACAGGTAAGAAAATTTCTCTTTTTTCTTTGTACATAATATAATATAATATAATATAATGAATATAATATTTATATTTAGGGCCTTACCAAATTTGTGGTCCATTTTGGTCAATTTCACAGTCATAGGATTTTAAAAATCATAAATTTCCTTATTTCAGGTATTTAAATCTGAAATTTGATGATGTTACAATTGAAGGGGTCCTGACCAAAAAGGAGTTGGAGGTGAGGAGGTTCTCAAGGAGGGTTTGCAGTGCTGCTACTATTACTTCTGTGCTGCTGCTGGCAGAGTGCCACTTTCACAGCTGGGCGCCCAGCCAACAGCCACCCTGCCAGACACCTGGCTCTTAAGGCAGTGCAGAAGTAAGAGTAGCAATACCATGACTTCCCTAAAATAACCTTGTGACCTCCTTGCAGCTCCCTTTGGGTCAGTGCCCCCAATTTGAGAAAAGCTGGTCTCTCCAGTGAAATCTGTATAGTATAGGTTAAAAGCACACAAAAGAGCACCAGATTTCATGGTGGGGAAACTAGATTTCATGGTCCATGATGCGTTTTTCATGGCTATGAATTTGGTGGGGCCCTACCCATAGGAGCTTTAAAAACTGTATATCCTGGTCAGTGATAATTCCTGAGATGGACTCCTATGTTAGATGCCTTATATACCTGGGTGAGACCCATTCTGTGTCCTCGTGCAGTTTGCTATGTCTTTACTTCCTGTGCCTGGAAGGAGGTGTTTGATTCCTGTAGTGTACATGGTTTCTAGAGCCTACAACAATGGCTAATGCAGCTGTTCCATTGGGAGTAGTAAAGCCAGCCTCTGTGGTGAGGTTTTCCAAAAAGAGGCCTATCCATCTTGGTACTTCCCTGCATATCAGGTCTGAGATCTGCTCTCCAAGACCATCCTCTGTTGTTGAACCTTCTGCCAAGCACCACTAATGCTGGACAAAGGCTTCTTGGCACTGTGCGAGGCAGAGGAAGCCCTCACCAGAGTTGAGTACCCAGCTGGCACCAACATGATTATTTCTGACTGGCATCAAGACTTTGGCTCCAAATTCCCTGCTGAAACCGCTTGGATCAAGAAGTTGGAGAAGAGGAGGCATTCTGGTCCGTAACAGGGTTATAAGCTGAAAAAGAAGACACATTGTTTTCTTTCCTCACCTCCTTCAGTGAATATGAGCTTCAGTTTGTGATGTTGCACTCTATATGATTTTATAAAAATATGCTAATTAGTGTGAATATAATGTAACTGGAATATGCTGCATGCAAAAGGTCTCTTATAAGGTATCATTACAAAGCTTATAATCTACTGAGTGTGGTCATCCTATCTGTATAAATGTATCACTCTTGTATAAGAAACTAGAAATATAACTCTGAGGGCCTATTGTAATTATGCAAAGGGTGGGCCATTAATGGTGGTTTAGAATCTTGATGGCTCCCATCAACCAGGACAATTGACTGTAGATGGTTCTGTTTTACTTGTAAGTCTTCCTGTATATGTGCGTGCTGGCAAGTGGGTAATGAAGTCTTACAGTGACATGTGATCATGTCACTTGAACTGGAATTCATCTTTAACCTGGTGCTTTTCCATTGAGAAGGAAGGGGTGGGAACTGAGAGAGAGACAAAGGATTCCTGCCTTATGCAAAAGATATATAAGTGGGTGGAACAGAACAAAGGGGAGCAACCATCATGAGGAATCCCCTAGCTACCACTTGAGCTGGAACAAGGGCTGTACCAGGGGAAAGGATTGTCCCCAGACTAGGAAGGCATCCAGTCTGTGAAAGAAACCTATTGAAACATCTCTGAGGGTGAGATTTTATCTGTATTCAGTTTTATTACTGTATTAGGCTTAGATTTGCGTGTTTTATTCTATTTTGCTTGGTAATTCACTTTGTTCTTCCTGCTGTTACTTGGAACCACTTAAATCCTACTTTCTGTATTTAATAAAATCACTTTTTGCTTTTTAATTAACCCAGATTATGTATTAATAACTGGGGGGAGAGAGAACAGCTGTGCATACCTCTCTATCAGTGTTATAGAGAGTGAACAATTTATGAGTTTACCCTGTATAAGTTTTATACAGGGTAAAATGGATTTATTTGGGGTTTGGACCCCATTGGGAGTTGGGCATCTGAGTGTTATAGACAGGAACACTTCTTAAATTGTTTTCAGTTAAGTCTGCAGCTTTGAGGCACATGATTCAGACGCTGGGTCTGTGGAGGAGCAGACTGGCATGTCTGGCTCAACAAGACAGGATGCTGGAGTCCCAAGTTGGCAGGGAAAGCAAGGACAGAAGTAGTCTTGGCATATCAGTTGGCAGTTTCCAAGGGGATTTCTGTGCTCCAACCCATCACACAGATTTCTTTTGCTGATGCCAGCGTCACCTTTTGCTGACACCAGTGGGGCCAGAAATTTCAGCATAGTCAAATATGGATTATTCTTGTGTGCATACCAGTAACACGAACTACAGCTCTGTACATTATTGGAGGCCCTTCATTAAGGCTGCTCACTATGCCTCCAAATGCCTTTCTGTTGCATGACTGAGCAGCTCCAGTCTTCCAGAATCTCCTTGGAGTATATGATCTCTCTCTCTCTCAAAGTGATCATGGAAGGCTCACCGTTATGGGAGCTTACAATACAGACAGATGTGAAAGGGCCTCATTTAAGACCCTGTCCATCTCCTACTGAGGTACAACCCCTCTATGTGTTAGGGTGCCACCTTTCACCTTGTACATGTTAGTTTGAACAAACAACTCTATCCATCATATTACGCTTTTGCCCCTGTCTTTAGGATGGGTCAGTGTGTTCCTTGTTATCTGTGTGGAATGTGCAAGTATTGGAGTTTTCTTGGTCCTATCCTGGCAGATGTTTATATCTCTAGTGTCCAGTACCTTTTAAGTATGTGTATTTTTGCAACATTAGCCCTCTCCTTGCCAGACTCTGAGCAGAGCCTGCCTCTTGCTCACAGCTTAATGTTTCTTTATGTTAACATAAACAATCTTTATATTAACAAAGTCTTGACCATTACTTTAGTTCAGGCCTTAGGCCTCATACCGGGCCTCTGATACAAGGGTTTATGTTTCAAGGCCTCATCTTACTACAGCCTGGATGTTAGGGACCCTTCCATGTGACGAATAAGAAAAATCTGGAGCTTTGAGCAAAACCTCGTATGGTAAATTTTCGTTTTTTAGATTTTCAAACAAAATTCATCTCAAATTTCAGTTGTCTTATTATCCCAAGGGAGAGTTCTGATGCAACACAACTTGCAAACTATTCAGTCATCCTGCTCACGCTATACTATTGTTCAAAATAAGTGTTGAATCAAGCCCTCTTTTCTTTTTGAGGATCACATTCTGCTTATATTTGAGGGAGTGGAAGGAGTTACCTCTGTCCTGTGAATGATATCTATAGTCAAAGGTGGCTATGCTTACAGATTTTGTCAACCCCTTAACTTGAGGCCTTCCAAAGCTCTTCATCACATCCGTCCAAAGGAAACAGAAGGAAAAGTCAGCTCTCTTCCCTTTATGATTCATAGATGGTCAGAAGAAAAAAGACCAGTGCTTTACCTCAGCTGTTTAAATCAGTTTTTCTAATATAAAAACTTGTAGAGGAAGCTTTTTTTCTTTGCACACAGTGTAGTGTCCCTGTGGGTGCTCCACTTCAGGTGTTGGTGCATCCTTGTGCCATAGATCAGAAATTTTCAGTAGGAAAGCTCAGTCACGGCGCATGTGCCATTGGCATCTCATCTAGTGTGCACACAACCCGACCCTTTCAGTTCCTTCTGAACTGTCTTTGGCTGGAGACAGAGCTCAGTGGCAGTGCTGCCTCTTTGTTAAATCTAGAAAGAAATAAGTTAGTAGTAGTTTAGTACGTCTTGTTTAGTTTAGATACCCTTTTCCAAAACAAAAACAAAAAATATCAAACTTTTTTATTGTTATTTCCCCCTTCCCCAATGTCGAACTCTTAACAGTCATGTTACCTGGTTCTCCAGGCTTTAAAAGATGTGACTCTTGCTGTGAGGCAATGCCAGTCTCTGATGGCCACTCTATGTGTGTCCGATGTTTGGAGGAGACACATGTCCCTCCAAAAAGCGTCCATTGTAGTAACCTGAAAACCAGGGCACGATGCAACAGAGACCTTCACCTCAAAATGATCCTAATGGAAAAGTCCCTTCAGCCTACTGATACAGGACCAAAACCAGCATCAGCAGATGGCTCCCTGGGCAAAACCTCTGCTAAAGAAAGTGCTCAGTCTTCCAGATTTTCTAGGAAGTGAGCCATGACCTCCCCTCACAGGGACAGGCAATAAAAGACGAGGTCCTCAGTGAGGTCGCTGTCCTTGGTGCTGAGCTCAGCTAGCGTTAGCACTTTTGAGGCTCTGGGCACCTCTGGCACCGTCCTCTTACGGACCTCTGCAGAACCTCACCGCACCGATAAGGAGTCGAGTCACAGACGCGCCTCCTTCTCTACGGCATCAACCACCCCAGTGCTTGACACAGTACTGAGACCCATACTGTTGGCAATGCTGCCAGCACCGACAGAGTCATTGGCACTGACTGATAGACCGAGAATGGCATCGACTGTCCTGATGAAGGCTACATGTAAATCGGTCACAGCACTGACCAAATCTACAACAGTGGCACCATTGGCACCAAAACAGGCGGCTCCACAACAGTTTCTGCAACACAGATACATTACAGTTTCTTCAGTGCCACAATCATCCCAGCTCGGCTCTGATAGATCCCCAGGCTGAATATTGGAGCAGATACTCCTTACCTGTTCCCCCACCCATCTCCAGTGATGATGATGAGGATTTACATGGGAACCCCTTCTCCTCCTAACACTCCTCTCCCACAGAACATAGACCTCCATGGGAAGCAATGAAAACTAAGACCCGTCAGAGTCATGGAATGCAGCAATGGTATGAGGAACCCTGCATCTGTCCAGTGATACCCTTTCCAATGTAGTGGTCCCCCTGGGACTCATGGGTGGTGTATAGGGCTCTCTACACCAGACGCCTGACTCCAGGCAGGAGTGAAATCCGATCATCTCCATCATCCCTAAGCTGTGAGACATCAGAGGCACCAGAGGGCTTATCAGAAGAGAGAGAAGAAGACACAGACCAAGACAGCATTTCACCAGCCCACAACTTATCCTCTTCCCCCCAATGAAGCAGTAATGCCACTGCCTCCAACCATAGTGGATGACCTGAAAACAATTCCAGGAACTCTTTAAAAGGGTAGCTGCCGGCCAAGACATACCGCTGAAGGAGATGCAAGAAAACCACCACAAGCTGTTGGAAATCCTACACACATCTGTATAATCTAAATTAGCACTACCAATAAATGATGCAATAATGGTACCAGTTGAGAACATTTGGCAGAGGCCTTCGACAATACTGCCTACCAGCAAAAGAGCAGACAGAAAATACTTTGTCCCAGCTAAAAGGATCGACTTCCTTTTTTCACATCTGCAACCTAATTCCCTAGTTGCCAACTACTGGAGCAAACAATTCCAATATTGATCCACTCCCCAGGACAAAGAACATAACGGTTTAGACCTTTTTAGCCAAAAAGTGTACTCGTCAGCTATACTACCATTCCAGGTTGCCAATTACTCAGCTCTCCTAACCAAATATAACTTTGACAATTATGGTAAGCTGCAAGAATTTATTGAGGATTTACCAGAAGAAAAATGACCACAGTTCAAAGCCATAATGATGGAGGGACAGCTAATTGTCCAAAAAGCCCTACAGGCCTCTATGGACGAAGCAGACACAACTGAAATAATGACGGCCATGGGTGTAGTAATGTGCAGGACCTCATGGTTGCAGTCGTCCGGTATCCTGAAAGAGCTCCAACTCAAGGTTGAGGATCTACCCATCCACAAAAACAGACAATGCCCTTCACTCAGTGAAGGACTCACAGGTCCGTGCACACTTTAGGTATAAGCATCCCACTTACCAGAAGGTGTCGGTACCAACTGTACCAAAAGGGTGTCTCATTCCCCCATCCACAAAAATGACAATTCAAACCTAACAGGAACAAATAATGGCTGCAAAGACTCAGGACCCCTCAAAATCAGTCCTCAACTTCACAAACAACCACGACCAAACAACTGTTTTGAAGTTTTGGTCAAGAATCTGAACAACCTCCCCCGCAACATGGTGTTATCAACTACTTCCACCCACCATTTTGGCCACTGCCTGCACCCATTCTTCCATGCTTGGGAGCAATAACAATGGATCAATGGATACTGGAGATCATAAGATCAGGCTACACCATCCACTTTTTTTCCCACCCTCCTACCTTATCCTCTTCCCCATCCTTCTTCAGGAACCCTTCTCATGAGCACCTCGTACAACAAAAAGTGAACCATCTTCTACAATTGGATTCTGTGGAGCAAGTTCCAACTCAATACAGAGGGAAGGGTTTTTACTCCCATTATCTTCTCACCAAAAAGAAACCCATCTTGGCCCTCAGAAGCTCAACAAATTTGTGTGAATCCACAGATTGAAAATGGTCACACTGGCCACGATTATACCAGCGGTAGACATGGGGGTTGGTTTTCAGCACTCACTTTCAAGATTCTTATTTCCATATTACCATACATCTTGCGCACAGGCACTTTATGTGATTCACAGTGGGAACCAGTCATTACCAGGACAGAGCACTACCCTTTCACCTCTCCACTGCCCCACAAATTTTTTCCCAAAACCCTTGCAGTAGTGGCAGTCCACTTGCGAAAACAGTGGGTAATGATCTTCTCAGACCTTAACGACTGTCTACTGAAAGCTACGACTAAGAAAGAAAAGACAAACGTGGTTCAGAACATGTTCTAGACCATGGAGTTGCAAATAAATGTACAAAGATCAGCCCTAACCCTGGTGCAACAACTGGAATTCATTGCAGCCTATCTCAACTCTACGCAGGCCAGAGCATCGTTACTTGGCCCCAGATTCTAACACTAAACAACCTCATTACGACTGTCACCAACCCTCAAATGTCTGCCAGATCCTGCCTACAACTGTTAGGTCACATGCGGCCATAACATTTGTGGTAAGACACATGAGATTGCATAGGCATTGCCTATAGGGCTGGCTGAGCTCAGTATACATCCCAATCTAACACAGTCTAAACAAAAGAGTAACGATACCATCAAGAGTCATTGTATCCCTAAAGTGGTGGACAAAACTAGAAAATATCTGCACAGTGATCCCTTTCCAACAGGATCCACCATCACTAATAATTACGATGGATGCATCATTGCTAGACTGTGGCGCTCGCTTGGACCAGCACACTGTACAAAACAGGTGGTCACCAATGGAAGCCCAACTTCACATTAATCTCCTAGAGCTCTGGGTGGTATAAAATGCATGCAGACACTTCCTTCCGATCATACGGAATGAGTCAATCCAGATACTGACCAACATGTGTTCTATATCAATCACGAAAGATGAGCTTGCTCCCATTCATTATGCATTGAAGCCAAGAAACTATGGAATTGGTGCATACATAACAACATAACCATCATGTCATCTTACCTCCCTGGGTGCCAGAATATAAGAAAGAACATTCTAAGCAGACATATCTCCAGTAACACGAATGGGAAATACACGACAGTGTCCTCCAATCGATATTTCAGAAATAGGAATCTTCATCTGTAGATCTCTTTGCATCTGGAATGAACCACGAGTGCCTCCTTTATAGCGCCCTAGTCACTAGGGGATGTCTTCTTCATCAAATGGGACGCAGCACTCATGTACGCATTCCCACCAATACCTCTAATCTCACAAGTCATTTACAAAATATGGACCAACAGGGCCCATGTCATATTGATTGCTCCAATGTGGCCCAGATAGACTTGGTTCCCTTACCTGACGTGCTTGGCAGTGTGCAGTCCATGAGCTCTTCCCTTGTAGGTGGATCTCCTCTCACAGACCAAAGGCTGGACTCACCTCCCAAATCCAGAGAAACTTCACCTCTGAGCATGGCTCCCACATGGTTCCAACACAATGAATTAGCCTGCTTGGAAAGAGTGAAACATGTTATTAAATAGTAAGAGATCCACTACTCGCAATACTTCCTTCCAAAAATGGAAGAGATTCTCACTATGGCGCCAACAAAAACAGTTAATTGCAGTCACGGCGCCTCTCCCGATTGTAATGAACTACATAGTGGAATTGAAAGACTCGGGCTTATCTATAAGCTCAACTGAAGTACACTTAGTGACCTTTCACCATAAGTGGGATGGAACGTCAGTCTTTGCACACCCAATCACTAAACGCTTCCTCATTTGTATACAAAACATTTACATGGAAGTCTGACAACCTACACCCCCATGGGACTTGAATCTTGTACTTAAATGCCTCACCAGAGCCTGTTTTGAGCCTTTCACTCCTTCATCTGTCTCTGAAAGCTGTGTGCTTGGTTGCGATCATCTCAGCCAGATGAGTCAGTAAAATTGGGGCACTGATGGCTGAGTCCCCTTCACCATGTTTTCTAAACACAAGGTCACGTTGTGACCACATCCAAAATTGTTGCCTAAAATATCGACGCCCTTTCACATAAACTAACCCATACGCCTTCCCACGTTTTACCCAAAACCAAATGGAAACTCACAAGAGGTCATCCTACTTACACTTGATGTCAGTCAGCCATAGCATTTTACTTAGACAGAACCAAGCCCTTCCAAAAATCTCCAAGGCTGTTTATTTCCACAATAGAACACTCTAAAGGATGTGCAATATCAACCCAGAGACTATCTAAGTGGATCTCTACATGTATCCAACTTTGCTATTGGCTGCATAACAAGGACCCCCACAAAGGATCCAATCACACTCCACATGTTCCATTGCTACGTCTATAGCCTTCCTGAACAATGTCCCTCTGATAGACATATGCAGGGCTGCCACCTGGGCTTCTGAGCACACCTTTGCAAAACACTATGTCATCATCCAGTGTTCTATGTCAGACACTATATTAGGCCTTACTGTGCTTTCTGAAACAACTCATGCAAATCCAAATCCCCTTCTGTCCACAGTGGGGCACTGCTCTACAGTCACCTGAAGCAGAGCACCCACAGGGACATTACTTTGAAGAAGAAAAGGAAGTTACTCACCTTGCGCAGTAACGAGGGTTCTTCGAGATTTGTGTCCCTGTGGGTGCTCCACTATCCACCCTCCTCCCCTCTACTTTGGAGTTCACTAATTGAGCTGTGCAGTAGAGAACAAAATGGAAGGGTTGGGTCGTGTGTGCAGTAGATGAGGTGCCAACAGCACTGCGAGATGGCTATTGCACATGTGCACCCCAAATGAGCACCACTACTGAAAATCTCTGATCTACAGTGCAGGGACACATCAATACTCGAAGTAGGGATACACATCTCAAAGAACTCTTGTTACGGCACAAGGTGAGTAACTTCCTCTTTGATAGTAATTTGTCATGAACCCTGGCAAGGTTTTTCTTCAGTAGACCTATAAGAAAGTATTCACACATTCTTATTTACAAAGCTCACCAGAAGAATCTTGAATTTGCCCTCTGTAAAGAACACTAACAATATTCCTTTTTCCTGTTCAGCCTTGAAAATGTTCTGGTTATGTGTCATGCAGTTTGTTGCTACCCAAGCACCCCTCATGATCAGAGGTTGCTCTGCAGTGGTCTGCCTGTGTTGTCTCCTTCACAGGGTACCAATAAATTCAAGACAGTCCAAAGGAAATTAAAATATTCCCCCCACCTGGGGTCCAATTTATTCACTCTTTAAATATACGCTGGCTGGCCAGGTCCCAACCTCAGTTCAATGTCTCTCTCCCCTTAGCTGGCGGATTCCTAGTCCTCTCTCCCATAGCTGGGCACAGTTCAAACTCTCTGCATGTGCTAATCTTGCTCCCTGCAGCTCAGTCTATTCCAGCTAGCTATAACTTCTCAAGCCTCTGTTTCCTGGACATCCCCCAGCATTCTGCAGCCACTAGCTGCCCTTTATAGGGAGTTTCCTGATCCTGCTCAGATGGAGATTAACCTGTAATCAGGGTTGGCTTAGCTCCAGAATCTCTGCCTATGGGGCAAGCTACCCTGTTACACAGTGGAAGCGATAAAGCCAAGGCTCAAGTAATCCTATATTTAGATAACTATCCGGTGAAAGGTTCAACATCCACAACCACTTAGGATGCAATATATCAAGTAATTCCTTATCTTTTCTGTGTGGGATTCATGATAAATTTAGAATTTACGGAGCCCTTTCCAAAATTTCTCAGCTGAGATTGCTCTTCAGCAGTCTCATGGGGAAAGTTCATCTGCATCAGAAAAGGATTGAGATGATAACTCCCCCATGCAATATTCAATTTTGTGAGAAAACTTCAAAGTTTGAATATATTAGCAGTTCTTTAATTGCTTGGGCTAACGTTCATTTGAGCTGGCTCCTTAAATGAGACTGTGTTCTTGGATACTTCTCCATATTTTAAGGTCTTAGTGGTATCAGGGTTTCCACCCTTTTGCTCATCCCTTCTATTTTTCTCCATAAGTCATATTTTTCTCTTCAGTGCTGGGTTAACCAGAGCAGCCCATTCACAGAAGCATAACTATACACAGCATGCATAAAGATCAACTGTATAAAGAGGAAATTAAACAAAACGCTGATCAAGTACATAGAGCTTAGAGAACATAGAACTATCTGAATCAGAACTTGAATCTGATTCCATTGCTTAAGCTGTTGGTGTAATATTTAAATTACAGAATTCACTGCAACCAATGACTCTCGCTTTTTCAGGAGTACTATCATAGATGTCAGTCTGAAAGATGGGGGAGGAACACTGAAAATATGTTTTGGACACATCACCCAACAGGAACAACAAGCTGTTTGCTGTGCCCTTTTGTCATTAAGGTCTGGATTCACAAAATCACCTTAAACATATTCTTAATTTTAAGCATGTGAGTAGTCACATTGAAGACAATCAGCTTAAATGATTTTCTGACTAAAATCCTGAAATGTCTGGATATGATTCAGCCAGCACTATGGTTGTGGCATATATAAATTTAAGGAAGAGATATTTAGAGAACCCTTGGTTAGAGAGCTGTTCCACAGTCCAGTTAAAGAGACAAGTATTCTCTACTTTCCCACAAGTAAGAAAAGCTGAGATTTTACACCATTATAGGCAAGTATTATTTTAGAGATATTAGAATGCACAAACCAGAAGACAGAATTCGTAGTGCAGAGGTAACGCCTGAAGAACATGGATCAGAGAAGGCAGAAGATGCTACTCCAACAGTCAGGCTGCTTTTAATTTTAAAAAAGATCAAATCATATTTTCCAAAGGGCAAAACCCAACCAGGGTCTTGGAAATCATTAAGGATAGATACATCCTGTAATTTGCTCTGTTGTAACTAATAAATGGCATCTCCTCACATACATTGAAAAACAATGAAAGTCCTAATCGTACGTCACTTGTACGTTGTAGCCATAGAAAATGTTCCAGCACTAGTTCTCAGGCATTTATTCTGTTGGGTTTTTTTTAAAAAAAATTTGAAAAATGTTAAAATACAGTCTGTTCTGGACTTAAAGAAACTCTACCTGTTCAGTAAAGATCAAACTAAGGGTACGTCTACAGTACGAAATTAATTCAAAATTATTCTATTTGAATTTTCAGAAGCAATTTTATACATTCGGTGTTGTGTGTCCCTACTAAAGCATGTGAATTCGGTGGAGTGTGTCCACAGTACCAAGGCTAGCATCAAATGTTGGAGCGATGCACTGTGGATAGCTATCCCGCTAATGGTGCTGAGGGGGCAAAAACATTCTCGTGGGTGTTTCTGGATGTGTTTCGTCACTCGCTCCTCCCTCTGTGAAAGCTACGGCAGACTCATAGACTCATAGGTCAGAAGGGACCAATATGATCATCTAGTCTGACCTTCTGCACAAAGCAGGCCACAGAACCCTACCCATCCACTTCTATACAACCCCTAACCTATGTCCGAGTTATTGAAGTCTTCAAATTGTGATTTGAAGACCTCAAGCTGCAGACGCCATACTGCCAGCAGACAGTGCAATACGGGGCACTATGTACTCCTGTACTATGAATCCACCTCGCATGTCCTCTTGTCTTTCTAGCTACCCTTTTATCTAACCATTTCCTGCCTTTTTTCGGCCATTGTGAACTGAGCTGCACAGCTTCTGCCGCAAAGTCTGCTCTCCCACTCTTGCAGCGCTAGCAAATTTCTTCATGTTGTCTGTCCTGGGCTCCCATGGAAGCTACAGAAGGCAACCATTTTCTGCCGTTTGTCGGCCATCGTGAACTGAGCCACACAGCTTCTGCCACAAACTCTGCTTTCCTGCTCTTGCAGCTCTAGCGAGCTTCTCGCCTCCATGAAAGTTACAGAAGACAACCATTTTCCACCTTTTATAGGCCATCTTGAACTGAACAGCTCTCCTACATTTTGTCCCCAGGATTACCCGTGCAGGCACCATAGTGTGGCAAGCATGGAGCCCACTCAGATCTCCACTGCAGTTTGACCATTGTAAATACCTCACACATTATCCAGCAGGAAGTGCAGTACCTCCAAAACCGGGTGAGGAAGCGATAACAGCGCGATTACTATGCTGATGAGGACATGGACACAGATGTTCCTAGAAGCACAGCATGTGGTGATTGGGAGATCATGGTGGCATTGGGCCAGGTTCATGCCATGGGAAACAAGCACAACTGGTGGGACTGCATAGTGTTGCAGGTCTGAGATGATTCCCAGTGGCTGCAAAACTTTTGTATGCATAGGGCCAGTTTCATGGAACTTTGTGACTTGTGGTCCACTGCCCTGAAGCTCAAAGACACCAGAATGAGAGCAGCCCTCACAGTTGAGAAGCGAGTGTCCATAGCACTGTGGAAGCTTGCAACGCCCGACAGCTACCCAGTCAGTCGGGAATCAGATTGGAGTGGGCAAATCTACTGTGGGGGCTGCTGTGCAGCAAGTAGCCAAGACAATCATTGACCAGCTGCTATCAAGGATAGTGACTTTGAGAAATGTACAGACCATTGTGGATGGCTTTAATGCACTGGGGTTCCCTAACTGTGGCGGGGCGATAGACGGAATGCATATCCCTATCTTGGCCAGCACACCTGGGTGGCCAGTATGTAAACTGCAAGGGGTACTTTTCCATGGTGCTGCAAGTACTGGTGGATCACAAGGGACGTTTCACCAACATCAACGTGGGATGGCCAGGAAAGGTGCATGACGCTTGCATTTTCAGGAACTCTGGTCTGTTTGAACAGCTGCAGGAAGGGACTTACTTCCCAGACCAGAAAATTACTGTTGGGGATGTTGAAATGCTTATAGTTATTCTCTGGGACCTAGCCTACCCCTTAATGTCATGGCTCATGAAGCTGTACAAAGGCACCCTGGACAGTAGTAAGAAGCAGTTCAAGTATAGGATGAGCAAGTGCAGAATGGTGGTAGAGTGTGCTTTTGGACATTTGAAAGCACACTGGCCGCAGTTTACTGTCTTGGTTAGATCTCAGCACAACCAATATTCCAATTGTAATTGTTGTTTGTTTTGTGCTCCACAATATCTGTGAGAATAAGGGGAGACATTTATGGCAGGGTGGGAGGTTGAGGCAACTCTCCTGATGGCTAATTTCGCACAGCCAGACAACAGGGCGATTAGAAGAGTGCAGCAGGGCATGCTGCACATCGGAGAAGCTTTGATTGGCCAGGGTATGATTGGCTATGATCAAGCTCTTGGGGGAGCAAACTGACATACTACACTGTATGATGTATCTAATGTGGGAAAGGCAGCAAGACCAGACTGAAGCTGCAGCCCCTGTATAACCGCCCTTCCTCCTCCCCAAGTTCCATAGCCTCCTCACTCAGATGCCCAAGAACACAAGGGGGGGAGGTTACGGGGACCCACACACTCAATCCCAGAGGATTGCCCAAACAGCAGATTGGCCAGGGTACGATGTGACAGTTGTATTTGTTTCTCTTGAAGTTACCCGGCCCCTGTATATATGAAAGGAAATAAAGTCAAAATTGTTTAAAAAACCAGTCTTTATTATTTGTTGCACAACACATTGAGAGAAATCAGAAGGTAGACCTGGGGAAGGGGAGGTATTGGGTTGTGGGGTGGAGGAGTAGGAGGGAAAGACAAGTCCAGAAACCAAATCAAAAGTTCACCTATGCCAGCTTTCTGCTGTTTGGGCAATCCTCTGGGATTGAGTGTGTGGGTCCCCGTAACCTCCCCCCCTTGTGTTCTTGGGCATCTGAGTGAGGAGGCTATGGAACTTGGGGAGGAGGAAGGGCGGTTATACAGGGGCTGCAGCTTCAGTCTGGTCTTGCTGCCTTTCCCACATTAGATACATCATACAGTGTAGTATGTCAGTTTGCTCCCCCAAGAGCTTGATCATAGCGCCCTGCCTGCTCTCATCACACACGCCCCTCCTCTCTTCATGTTCCTGTAATGCTTTACAGGGAGAGGGATAGCTCAGTGGTTTGAGCATTGGCCTTCTAAGCCCAGGGTTGTGAGCTCAGTCCTTGAGGGGGCCATTTAGGGATTTGGGGGAAAAAATCTGTGTGGGGATTGGTCCTGCTTTGATCAGGGGGTTAGACTAGATGACCTCCTTAGGTCCCTTCCAACCCTGATATTCTATGACTCTGCAATTGTTTGCCTCTATGCATTCAGCTGAGCCCTATCCATGCAGGAGGACTGTATGAGCTCAGCAAACATGTCATCCCAAGTTCTTTTTTTCCATCTTCCAATCTGGACCAGCCTCTGGGACAGAGTAGATAGGTGCCGCATTGAAACATTTGCACCTGCGTGAGGAGAAAAAGGGAGGGTAATATTTTAAAAGATACATTTCAGAGAACAAAAGGGACACTCTTTCTCAGTTAAACAGGCAATTCATAATACACAGAAAATGTTCTTTCTATACAAGTTAGCATTTTGCCTCTTGTACTGAAGTGCCTGCCACTTTGGTGTGAGTAAACCATCACACACAGCCGGGCAACAGAATTCAGCTTGCAAGCAGCCATGGCAAACACTAGGGGCACGCAGGGTTCTGCTGCTTCTGCATTCATTTCAATGCTTTCAAATTGCCGGTCCCCCTTTCCCATAGCAAGCAATGTCTGGTGGATTTGCCTAATAAAAGGAGGGCTGCGGGCTCTCTGGAATGATTGCATCACACAACACCCTCCTACCCACTCCCCGCACCCACTGTGTGGCTCCGATGAGGCTCTGAGCAGGGATGAGCTCTTTAAACTAAACGCAAACAGCCCAGCGTGGCTGGGTTTTCCCCCAGTCCTCCACTGCATGGCTCTGATCAGGCTCTCACTCACCAGAAGCACCTTCTCCAGGGTCATGGTCCGGGAGCTTGCCTTGGGAGCGAGGGGAGGCTATTGGCTCCAGCATTAAGAATAGTTCCTGGCTAGGAGGGAAAGCGGATTCCCTTCTTGCCGCCTGTGCACTGTCCTCCTCCTTCTCCTCCTCCTTCTCTTTGCCCTCCAATGACATCCTCCTCACTACATGCAACTCCGCCCTTGCAGCACCATGGACAGTGCTGGGGTAGTGGTGGTGTCACCCTCCATAATTGCATGCAGCTCACTGTAGAAGCAGCATGTATGGGGATGTGACCCAGCTTGCCCGTTTGTCTCCTTGGCTTTTTGGTACACTTTCCTGAGTTCCTTGATTTTTGTACGACACTGCTCTGTGTCCCTGGAGTAGAGTCTTTCTGTCATGGCCCTGGAGCATACTTATTTGCATTCCATTTTTTGGAACGTAGTTCTGCCATAACAGATTCATCTCCTCAACATGCGATGAAATCCAGTACCTCTCGTTCGGACCATGCTGGAGCTTGTCTGCAAATCTGGGACTGCGTGATTTCTTGTGATGGTGGACTCTGCATAGTTGCCTGTGATGGTGGACTGTGCTGATGGTGACCAAATAGGAAATGAAATTCAAAAGTTCCTGGGGCTGTTCCTGCCCACCTGGCTAGTGCATCGGAATTAAGAGTGTTGTCCAGAGCAGTCACCAGGGAGCATTCTGGTATAGCTCCTGGAGGCCAATAATGTCAAATTGTGTCGGCAATACCTTTAACCCGGGATTGCGATCTTGATTCAAGCGTTACTTCACTTGCTGAGGTGGAGTACAGAAATCGGATTAAAGAGCCCTTTAAATTGAAAAAACTGGTTTACTGCTGTGGTCAGATTCATTTTTTTTTTGAATTAACTCGGCTAATTCCAAAATAACTGACTAGTGTAGACCAGGCCTAAGAATGGAATTATTAACTTCCCCCCTTCTTGTCCCTTGAAGACCTGGACTTCGCAGATGATCTCGCTCTCCTGTCACATAGCCACCACCATAAACAAGAAAAAAAACACCTGACTCAATACATTCAGCCAGCAAATAGGACTGGAAATCAACCACAATAAGACAGATGTCATGCACTATCACAATCACCAGTACGGACAGAGGATCACGTTCTCACCAATGTAGAAACATTCACATACTTGGCAGCACCATCAGCCAGGGCAGTAGAAAAGCCAGGACATCCAGATCAGAATCAATAAAGCCTGGAACACCTTCAGGAGTTTAAATATAGTCTGGAAATCATCAAATACAACACCAAAACCAACTGAAGATTTATCAGAGCTGCATGCTTTCAACACTATTTTATAGTGCAGAATGCTGGGGAATAACAAAGTATGACATGTCCAAACTGTCTTCATTTCATACAAACTGCCTCAGAAAAATCCTCCATATATTTTGGCCCAGAACATTCTCAAATCAAGACCTGGGAGCACCATCATTGCCAGGAGGCGTTGGAGATGGATTTGCCATGTGCTTTGGATGGAAACTGATTCCATCGCCAGGATAGCAATAAGATGGACACCTGAAGGCAAGCAAAAATGAGGCTGCCTAAAAAAAACATAGCGAAGAGCTGTGGAAGCTGAGCTGAAAACCCTGGGGCACGGACCGGAGTGGAAGAGCTTTGTCACTGCCCAAACACTAGAGGCATAATGGATACTAATTAACTAACTAACCCCTCTATATATGTAGCAGATTTACGTTATGCTTGCGTGCATATTATAAAGGAAGAGTCAATGCAATCATCTGTTTCTGCTATATGTTGATCCACAGTCATATCCAAACATGGCCCTTTGACCTGTTTCCAGCGCTCACCGGTCTTTGCAAAAATGCTCACAGTCCACATTACCTCCAATAAGTTGGAGGAACCCATGGGCCATATCCTCACCTAGTATAAATGAGCTGTAGATCTACTGACTGCAATGTTCAAAATAGCTTTCTGATGACAATCACCTGTGCTATGAAGATCTTTGTGAAAAAGATTCAATAGAGCTTCTCAGTAGGGAAAAAACCTTGCTTAAAAATCAAGTAGTCTTTTCAGGACTTAACCAGAGTTCATAGGGTGAGAGGCAAAGTTCTGCCATGGATCAAAAACTGGGTAAGAGACAGAAAACAAAGAATAGAAATAAATGGTTGATTTTCATCATGGTAAAAGATCCTCTGTGGGGTGCCACAAGGTTCCATATTGACACTGATGTTTTTAAATATATTTATTAATCTGGGAAACCAGGTGAGCAGTGAGGTGGCAAAGTTTGCAGAAAATTATTTAGGTTTATGAAGACTGAACAAGGATTTGGGGTGAACTTCTGATGGCACAGTACTAACACAGTGACTGCTGAAATTTGCTGTTAAAAAGGATGAGGTAATTCATAAAATGGGAGAAATAATTTGAACTTGGTGCATTCTTTGCTGGGTTCTAAACTAAGTGTAACTGTTCAGGAAAAAGACCTGGACATTGTGGACAGCTTAATTAATTCCTGTGCTTATAAGATCAGCAGCAGTAAAAAGAACCTAATAAAATATCAGCATGTATGAAGAATGGGATGGAAAATAATACTCAAAACTTTACAATGTTGTATATATAAGTCAATGGTAGGCCTCAGCTGAAATATGGTCTTGAGTTCTGGTTACTCTACTTAATATATGAGGTGGATGAGGTAATATCTTTTATTGGATCAACTTCTGTTGGTAAGAGAGACAAGCTTTCCAGCTAACAGTGCTCTTCTTCAGGTCTATGAAAGGTACTTCGAGCATCACTACTAAATACAAGGGGGAACAGATTGTTTAGCAGAAGTAGTTAGCTCATATTCTAAGGGCCATTCGAGGTGCAGTGGGCTACCTTGTCATTCTAAGGTCCTGGGACCGACATAGTTATAAATACACTACATTATACACACACGTATGTATATAATATTGTAGAAATAGAGGAGGTGAATGATGGAGCAAAAATAATGAATTAGCGGCCTGGAAAAAACTTCCAAATACAGAGAAATTGAAAAAGTGGGACTGTTTATTTTAAAGAGAAAATGAACAAGAAAGGACAAGATAAAGATATAATGAATGGTGGGTATAGAGAAGGTAGATTGTGCACTTCAATTCATCTTGTTGAATGAGGGACATTCAGTTAAATAGATAGCAAATTTGAACTCATAAAAGAAAATATTTTTTTGTGCAGTGAGCCTGAGGAACTCATTGTCACAAGATATTATTGAAGTTAATTGCTTGGTAGGATTAAGAAAAACCTGCAATATGTATGGACCACAAGAACATTCAGCATCCTTGGTTCAAAAATGTAAGCCTCTTTCTAGAAGTTTAATCTGTGATCACCAACATGCCCTTTCAAATTCAGCTGTTTAGTGCTCGGATGAGAACATTTTGGCAAACACATAATAGAACAGGAAGTAACTTACGTGCAATTCTTGTTTTATGAACATAATGATTATGTTAGGTTAGCAGTTACTTGTGTCCTATCACTAGAGTTCAGAAGTGTTGTTTATTGAAATTCTTATTTGTTTCAAAAATAACCAGTAACTGAAGCAGTCATTGACTCTTCTGCTTCTTTGTTGGGTGTGTGTGTATTATCTGCTTATGATATGTTGTGACAATTCAAAATTTTAGTTGTGGCATATTCCAGATGCAGTCATGTAAAAGAGTATAGGCCCAAGATGCCAAATCGTCAGATGATGTAAATCAGTTTAGCTCCATTGACTTTAATGAAGCTATACTAATTTTCCGTGAAAAGATTTTTTCTGTGAATTTGAAATGATGCAGTATAAGTAAATAATTTTCTCCTTTTGTTAGTTGTCTTATATGTTTGTTCTTTTAATGAGATAAACATATTAAGATGCTTTAAAGCTGATAAAATGTACAAAGCAACTAGAGATTAAGTGAAATAACTTTTAAATGATTATGAAACAATAGAATGAAGTCATTCAGTTCACTTTTACAGTAATTTTTCTGACTATAATTATATTTTGAAGATATACACATGATTCTTTTGTATAAGTAGTGGAGCTGTCTTCAGAGCATTAAAATTTAGATGCAATAAACTATTGGGTTTTTTAAACCAGGACCATTGAAACTTGCTTTGTCGATTGAAGCCAAAGCATGGAAGATGCTACTCTGTCGTTACTTAAATGAGGAATATAAGAAGAAAATGACAGACATGATATCATTTATAACTGAATATTTGAAGAAGTTATCTCGACCTATTCGTGACTTAGATGATGTCAGATTTGCAATGGAAGCTTTGTCTAATATACGTGATAATGAAATACAAATGGATATGACCTTGGGACCTATTGAAGTAAGACACTTCTTAATTTTTATTGTTTTGAAATAAAATAATTTATTTAGAATTTGGGATTTTTTAAATAGACTTGGAGAACCCTAATGATGAGTAAATGTTCCTCCACTCTCCACTTTGAGGGATGGGAAACAAAATACTTATTTCTCTCCTTTTACCTCCCTGCAGCAACACTTTTATTGTTCTTGATAGTCACCATCCTAGTCCTACCCTTTTTTGTATGCATAGATAGAGCCTCCTGCAATCTTATCTTTCTGCCTTCCAGATTCCCTCCACAGAGCCACTTTTCATTTAGGAAATCACAGTACATTGTCAGAGGTATATACATAATTTTTCTAGTGCAAGTTCTTTTAGTTTTCCCAGTTTTTTAATTTCTTTTTTTAAAATTGTTCATCTTTTGTGGAAAGAGGGAAAAGGCTAAATGCTAACATTTTCCATTCTGGAGACTAGTTATACTACCATGATACCAGAAAGATAGTGGTTAAATATTTCAAATGATTACAAGAGTACAAAAAGAACAAATGTAAAGGCATAAGTCAGGAAAAGCACGTGTCAGTATAACAAAGTTCAGTGTGTACCTGTTGTTGTACCTTTAAATTTGTCAGATAAAATAGACTGTCTTTCTTCCACTGCTTTCTTTGATGTCAGTAGTTCTCTATATTGGATGTCACTGACATTAAAGAATAAGAGTGTTTTCAATATCCCTACAAACCTCAGTCGTCCGTTCATGGACAGGTTCACAACAGCTATTAAAAAAATAAAAAAGCACAGAAATAACAAAAAGTACCTTCAGCATTCATTTATGCTATTTTTGTTACTTCCTTTAACTGGTTGCTGTGTTATATGTCGTCTGCCTAGTTTGTAGATACTTTGAAGTAGGAATTATATCTTTCTACATATCTATAAAGCACTCCACACAGTGGTGACTGTATACAAATAATATTAATAATCTATGCCTGTCAGGGATTATGTTTCATTTTCATATCTCCAGTAGTATTCTGTCCAGATCATACATAAAACAGGAAAGTCCTTCCACTGGTTTAGTGCATTTGTTGAGATTCTCTTGTGCTTGTTTGCTGGATATTGATGTTAAATTCAAATAAGGACTTCCTATATTAGGGAAATTTGCACTGGTATAACTGTATATTGTATTCACAGTGAAAACCTAGTATTGCACCAGTACAGTGTGTCTACACTAGGGGTTTGCACCAATGTAACTGTCGTGATGTAGTTACACTGGTGCAAATTTCCCTAATTTAGACAAGTCCTTTTCGAGTGTCTGTTTTTCAAATTAGGTATCCTAGTCTGTCAAGGTTGATTCCCCACTCTGACACTTTGAGTGCAGAAGGTGGCGGCCCATAAGGATTCTAAAAATTAATATTGGCCACTTCAGCCTCCCAAGGTTACAGCTTTTCTCTGACCTTGGATGGGTAGATGCTGCCACCACCCAAATGCAAACCCCTTGAAACCCAGGAAGGTGCACTTGGGAATTCCTTCCTGTGGGGTACCCTCAAGCCCTTTCACCCCCCTTCCAGGGAAGAGCTGAGAAAGAAAACAAAGTAAATTAGCTGTTGTCCCCAGCTAATTAAACAACATATGCACATACCTCTTAGGACACCAAAAATCCAATCCTGTTATTAAAAAAAGGTAAATTCTATTAAAAAACAAAAAGGAAGAAAATACATCTAGCACTTAAGCTTCTGCTAGATTTAAAAAACCCACTTACAACAATTAAACATCAAGAATAACCTTCTAGAGGTCCAGCTTAAAGGTTACAAGCAAAACAAAAAGCATTTGGGGTTAGCACAGAGGAGTCCATAGGCCAATAAGAAATAAACAGAAATAAACCTAATCACATCTTTCTAAACATTTCTGATTTACTTACATATCTGGTTGTTAAATAAGTAGTTCTAGATATGATCTGATGATTTTCATATCAGGCCTTCAGCTTCTCAGAGCATAACTGCTCCCTGTTTCCCTTTCCAGAGAACCACAACACACAGACAAAGGGAAGTTTTGTCCCCATTTTAAAAAGTTCTAACCCTCCCATTGGTTCTTTTGATCAGGTGCCCACTCCTTTCGTTTTACCTGTGGGTTTGTTAACCCATTACAGGTAAAGCAAATAGAGAACAGCACCAAGAGGGATTTTATAGCAAACTGGCTGGCTGGTTGTCCATAAAAGGAAGCTACCCCCCTGCCCCCCGATTTATCACAGAGTCATTCATTGTCCTTTGTGTTGTCCCGGAGACCCAAGATTCTTACATTCTTTTTTAATGATCCATTATTCATGAGTTCTAACCTATTTCAGATATGGAATTTCTGTTATTATAGCAGCCCAAAACATGTCTACTGTGAGAAAAGATGTCTCATCCATACAGCTCCCTGATGAATTTAAGCTAGCAGCACTAATAAAATCAGTAAATACCACCAACAGCAAGATTAAAAGAATAGGTAGAGTTTAGACAAGAGAAGAATGAGCACAAGTGGAGACATGGAACAGTATCTTCACCAACAGCAGTAGTTTTAGGAAAGTATAAGTCATCTTGTTCCTTAGTGGGAATCTACCGTGCACCCAGTTTTCTACCAGTTCTTGTGACCTGTACGCTATATGCAGACAATCACAGGAGAGAGGGCAAACCACAATGATTATAGTACAATAATAAATTCTGATAGTAGCAGTGGTGTTCAACATGTCTTCTAGTATAGCCAATTCATGTTGTTATAAATGTGTAGGGAAAATGTTACTGAATCTGATGAGTATTTATTTATTTTATTTTAATAGGTTCAAATATGTCCTACATACTTAGAGAGGGGTATAAGGATAAGGTCCTGACCCAAAGTGTTTACAGTCTATACTATAGAGATTGCTAACATGTAAGTTCCATTGACATCAATGGGATTACTGACATGAGTATGTCACTTCTAAATATAAATATTTTCAGGATAGTGCCCTACGTGGAAAACATATAAATCAGGAATGTGATAAAAACTAGGATATAGAGCAATGATAATTAACAAATTACTTGTTAGTTCCATGTTTTTGTTTGATTTTTGTTCCCCTTACGCCCTCATTGATTTAATTAATGTTTTTTTGAGGGGAGGACTAGTCTTCAGCTTGGTCTACACTACGAGTTTAGGTCGAATTTACCAGTGTTAAATCAATTAACCCTGCACCCGTCCACACAACAAACATTTACTTCGACATAAAGGGCTCTTTAAATCAATTTCTGTACTCCTCCCCGATGAGGGGATTAATGCTGAAATCGATATCGCTGGTTCAAATTAGGGTTAGTGTGGACGCAATTCGACGGTATTGGCCTTCAGGAGCTATCCCACAGTGCACCATTGTGACCATCCTGGACAGCACTTTCAACTCAGATGCACTGGCCAGATGTACAGGAAAAGCCCCACAAACTTTTGAATCTCATTTTCTGTTTCGCCAGTCGAGCTCATCAGCACAGGTGACCATGCAGAGCTCATCAGCACAGGTAACCATGCAGTCCGAGAATCGAAAAAGAGCTCCAGCATGGACAATACAGGAGGTACTGGATCTGATTGCTGTATGGGGAGACGATTCCGTGCTATCAGAACTATGTTCCAAAAGACGAAATGCCAATACATTTAAAAAAATCTCCAAGGGCATGATGGAGAGAGGCCAGAACAGGGACTCAACACAGTGCTGCATGAAAGTTAAGGACCTCAGACAAGCGTACCAGAAAACCAAAGAATCAGATGGATGCTCCGGGGCAGAGCCGTGGACATGCCACTTCTACACTGAGCTGCATGTAATTCTGGGGGGCAGGGCGGGTGCCACCACTACCCCACCCCTGACGGTGGATTCCAAGGAGGAGGTACTCTCAACCATGCCTGAGGATTTTGCGATGGGGAAGATGAGAAGGAGAAGGAGGAGAGCTTGAGGAGAGCACACAGCACACCATTCTCCCCAACAGCCAGGATCTTTTTCTCATCCTGACTGAAATACCCTCCCAACCCTCCCAAGGCGGTATCCTGGACTATGAAGCCGTAGAAGAGCCCTCTGGTGAGTGTACATTTGTATATATAATACATGGTTTAAAAGCAAGTGTTTTGTAATGATTATTTTGCCCTGAGGACTTGGGATACATTCGTGGCCAGTACAGCTACTGGAAAAGTCTGTTAACGTGTCTGGGATGGATGGAGCGGAAATTCTCCAGAGACATCTCCATGAAGCTCTGCTGGAGATACTCTAAAAGCTTTTGCAGAAAGTTTCTGGGGAGAGCAGCCTTATTCCGTCCTCCATGGTAGGACACTTTACCACGCCATGCTAGTAGCAAGTAATCTGGTATCATTTCATGACAAAATTGGCAGCATATGGTCCCAGTGTTCGTTGGCATTCAAGCAACATCCATTGTTTATCTCTCTGTGTTATCCTCAGGACAGTGATATTGTTCATGGTAACCTGGTTGAAATACGGGACTTTAATTAAAGGGACATTCAGAGGTGGCCATTCCTACTGGGCTGTTTGCCTGTGGCTGAAAAGAAACCCTCCCTGCAGTTATCCAAGTTGTGGGGGCATTGGTGCTGAGCTGTTCGCATTTGGCTAGCAGGGATCTTCCCTGTTACCAGCCAAGTCGTGGGGAGAGGAGCAAAGCGATCATCCCAGAGAATTGGATGGGGGAGTTAGTTTGGTTTCTACTGCTGCACATTAACATGAAACTGCAGCACTCAACAGGCTTTGGTTGGTATGGGAAAGGAAGGCGCTGCTTTTATGAAGGTTGCAGAAGTCAAAAGACTGTGGCTTACCATGGCCACCTGCAACCCAATTTGGTTGCATGGCCCTGCGTCTGTGATCTCTAACACCAAAGCCGCGGGCACTCAATATAAGATGCAAAATGTGACCTTATACCGAAATCACATGTGATATGTAATGTGAATAGTGTTGTTCACCATGAGTATACCCATTGTTCTGTAAAATGTATCTTTTTAAATACTTCTCTCCCTTTTTTCCGTCCCGCAGCTGCAAATTTTTGAAACCTCCCTCCTCTGTCCCGAAGGCTCTCCCAGATAAGGTGGCAAAAAAAACGCATGCACGATGAAATGTTCTCTGAGACAATGCAGTCAACCAGCATTGAAAGAGCTCATCTGAATGTGTGGAAGGACACATTATCACAGTACAGGAAAGGAGCCAATGAATGTGAGGACAGGAGGGACAAACGTGAGGATAGGAGGGAAGATCGAGATGAGAGGTGGCGGCAGAAAGATCAGAGGAGGCAGGATGCAATGCTGGGGCTACTGCGGGATCAAACGGACATGCTCTGGCATCTGGTGGAGCTTCAGGAACAGCAGCAGGATCACAGAGTGCTGCTGCAGCCCCTGTTCAACCGCCATCCACCCTCTCCAAGTTCCATAGCCTCCTCACCCAGATACCCAAGAATGCGGGGGGGAGGCTCCGTGCACCCTGGCACTCTACCCCAGTCGGCAGCCCAAGCAACAGAAGGCTGTCATTCAACAAGTTTTGAAGTAGTCTTTTCCTTTCCTCCTCCCCTTCTCCCACACCCCACCCAAGCTACCTTGTCAGTTCTCTCCCTATTTTTATAATCAATTAATAAAGAATACATGTTTTTTAAATTATAGTGACTTTATTTCCTTTGCAAGCAAGCTGCGATTGAAGGGGGAGGGTGGGTGGCTTACAGGGAATGAGTCAACCAACAGAGCGGGTTTTCATCAAGGAGAAACAAACAGAACTGTCACACTATAGCCTGGCCAGTCATGAAACTGATTTTCAAAGCTTCTCTGATGCGCAGCGCTTCCTGGTGTGCTCTTCTAATTGCCCGGGTGTCTTTTCTGCACGTAATCAGCGGCCAGGCGATTTGCCTCAGCCTCCCACCCCTCCATAAACGTCTCCCCCTTACTCTCACAGAGACTGTGGAGCACACAGCAAGCAGCAATAACAATAGGATTATTGGTTTCGTTGAGGTCTGAGCGAGTTAGTAAAGTGGGCCAGCAACCCTTTAAACGTCCAAATGCACATTCTACCACCATTTTGCACTTGCTCAGCCTATAGTTGCACAGCTCCTGACTACTGTCCAGGCTGCCTGTGTATGGCTTCATGAGCCATGGCATTGAGGGGTAGGCTGGGTCCCTAAGGATAACTATAGGCATGTCAACATCCCCAATGGTTATTTTCTGGTCTTGGAAGTAAATCCCTTTCTGCAGCTGTTTAAACAGACTAATGTTCCTGAAGACGCGAGCGTCATGAACCCTTCCCGGCTATCCCACATTGATGTTGGTGAAATGTCCCTTGATATCCACCAGTGCTTGCAACAGCATTGAAAAGTACCCCTTGTGGTTTATGTACTGGCTGCTCTGGTGGTCCAGTGCCAAGATGGGGATATGGGTTCTGTCTATCACCCCACCATAGTTAGGGGATCCCATTGCAGCAAAGCCATATACTATGACCTGCACATTTCCCAGAGTCACTACCTTTGGTAGCAGCAACTCAGTGATTGCTTTGGCTACTTGCATCACAGCAGCCCCCACAGTAGATTTTCCCACTCCAAATTGATTCCTGACTGACCGGGAGCAGTCTGACGTTGCAAGCTTCCACAGAGATATCACCACTCACTTCTCAACTGTGAGGGCTGCTCTCATCTTGGTATTCTGACACTTCAAGGCAGGGGAAAGCAAGTCACAAAGTTCCATGGAAGTGCCCTTATGCATGCAAAAGTTTTGCAGCCACTGGGAATCGTCCCACACCTGCAACACTATGCCATTCCACCGCTCTGTGCTTGTTTCCTGGGCCCAGAATCAGCGTTCCACGGTGTCGGAGAAAAACAGAATTCTTACTCTCTGGTTGGGTGCAGCAAGTCAGATACTTTATTCTCTAGCAAGTGCATGGAGGGAGAGAGTACACTAGGACACAGGGTTCCCCCACCTAGGCAGGTCTCTCTAAAGATAAACAATTAGAGCCAACATTTATACCTTTTTTACAGACGATAATGAGCACCAGCTGCATATTGTTTATACATATTCCTTCTCTCTATCTTATTTCTCGCAACAATTTCTGCTATAGTCTACATTCCATTTTTATCTTAACACAAGGTCAAAACAACCTCTCTCACAGTTCTTCTTCACTCGCCTCACAGAATCTTCGCTTCTGCAAGTCTTGCGTTATGAGGGTTACAGCTAGCCTGACTCTTGCTCACAGAAGGGACTGTTTACATTGAAATCCCCTTCAAATCCCTGTCAGTTCCTGCTCTACTTCCACAATGACATGAACTTTGCCCAGCACCCATGCTTTGAGAGAGTTCTGTGTCCATGTCCTCATCATTCTCATCACCTCACTTCTGTTGCCTCCTTCTTGCCTGTTTTTTCAGGTTCTGGTTCTGCATAAACTGCATGATAATGCACGAGGTGTTTACAGTGTTGATGGTTGCTGCATTGAGATGAGCGGGCTCCATACTTGCCGTGGTATGGTGTCTGCACTGAAAAAAGGCACGAAACAATTGTCTGCCGTTGCTCTGATGGAGGGAGGGGCGACTGACGACATGACTTACAGGGAATTAAAATCAACAAAGGAGGTGGCTTTGCATCAAGGAGAAACACAAACAACTGTCACATAGAATGGCCCCCTCAAGGATTGAATTCAAAACCCTGGGTTTAGCAGGCCATTGATTTCATGGAGGGAGGGGGGAGTAATTGAATACAAAACAAATCTGGTCTATTTCTTGTTTTGATCCACTCCATCTATCTTATACATCTTAGGCTGGCAGCAGACAGTGCAGTACAACTGCTAGCCATCATCATCTTATGGGTGCTCAGCAGAAGATGCTTCATTATTGCTGCTAGCCATTGTCATCTCCTGGGTGCTTGGCAGAAGATGGGGAATGACTTGGCTGAGTCACTCCCAGGTCTGTCCAGGTGCTCCTGACCGACCTCACCAAGGTCAGCTAAAAGAGCACCCAGGAGTATGATGATGATGGCTACCAGGCTTAATGCACTATCTGCTGCCAAAAGGCAATGAGCTGCTGCTGTGTAGCAATGCAGTCCCACATCTCCCAGCACCCAGGAGACATACGGTGATGGTCAGCTAAGTGGGCTCCATGCTTGCCATGGTATGGTGTCTGCACAGGTAACCCAGGAAAAAAGGCGCAAAATGATTGTCTTCCGTTGCTTTCATGGAGGGAGGTAGGGAGAGGGGGGCCTGATGACATGTACCCAGAACCACCTGTGACTATGTTTTTTGCCCCATCAGGCATTGGGATCTCAACCCAGAATTCCAATGGGCGGGGGAACTGCGGGAACTATGGGATAGCTATGGGATAACTACTCACAGTGCAATGATCCAGAAGTTGACGCTAGTCTCGGTACTATGGACACACACCGCCAAATTAATGTGCTTAGTATGGACGCATGCACTCGACTTTATACAATCTGTTGGCAAAAATCAAATTCTGTAAAATTGGAGTAATTTTGTAGTGTAGATATACCCTTCATAAGCCTTACTGAAGTGTGGGTTAAGGGAATACTTAGAAGAGGAGATGATGTAGACTTGGGCTGAGATACGAAGAGGTTTCCAGGCATAAAGGATTGCAGGGAAGAAAGAACTGTGTATTCACAGGCAGTCGTAAGTTGCAGTGAATGCGCGCTACAAGTACACAACAGCAAGCAAGTGGCTTATATACTTCACTCAGCCTTTTGTCTTAGTTGGTTATAATTTTTCTTTGCTTGGTCATGAACCTTAAACTAAACTAATTATCCCATTTTCTCCTGTAAATAATCTGTGCCCTGTTTCTACAATGAAGGTAGTAAACTAGAGAATATATAAGCTGCCGCATTAATAGAACCAAACTACATAAAAAATCAAGGAATGTTAGGGTCATCCCAGCATTATTATATGTGAAAGCACTTGATAAATCAGTCTGAACATATTGCAATAATCGTCTTTGTAAACAGGATGATAGAAAACCTTTGAAATATGCAGTGTGGTGCTGATAATCATCCAGAGTTGGGAACATTTCTCAAAATGTACATGTATATCCATATAGTATACAAATTAATAATCTACTTTGAAAAAATGTAATTAGCATGAAAAACATGTTATATAATAATACATTTTAGGACGTTCTGTGAACGTTAACACAGGCAATGTCTAGGGTTTCTAAATTTGCCTCTAATATTTCACACAGCTCTGCTCATTACAAGATTAGCTGTATCTGTTGTAGTCAGAGACTGGCTCTTCTTCATCCAAAGACCCTTTTTAAAAAAACAACTAAACATAAATATTGGCCCTAAACTAAGTTGACTGTATTAATTTAAAGTATATTTTACAAACTTTGTATTCTTGCAAATAAATTTGAATTGTATCATGATTGTTTTTTCTTCTTTTATAGGAAGCTTATAGTATTTTAAATAGATTTGAAGTTGAGGTAACAAAAGAGGAATCAGAAGGAGTTGATACACTTAGATATTCTTTTAACAAATTACAGACCAAAGCCGTGAGTATCTGAATCTGTACTTTTTCTACTACTCATTAGAAGATAGTATGAGTCATTAGGCTTATATGAGAGTAAGGGACTAATACATAAGATGTACTGCTTCAAGAGTAGCCAGTGTTGGAATTGGTCACCTCTTACAATGATAGTGAGAAAAGTAAGAAGAACAGGAGTACTTGTGGCAGATTAGAGACTACCAAATTTATTTCAGCATGAGCTTTCGTGAGCTACAGCTCACTTCTTCGGATGCATAGAATGGAACACACAGACAGGAGATATTTATACATACAGAGAACATGAAAAGGTAGAAGTATGCATACCAACAGGAAGAGTCTAATCAATTTGAGATGAGCTATCATCAGCAGAGAAAAAAACTTTTGAAGTGATAATAAGATGACCAAAAGTGAGGAGAACTAACATACGGAAACAGATTCAATTGGTAATGACTCAACCATCCAGTCTCTGTTAGCTTGAAGTTAATTGTACTAATTGCATTAATTCGAGTTCAGCAGCTCTTCTTTGGAGTCTGTTTTGAAGTTTTTGTTGCAAAATTGTCACCTTTAGTCTGTCACTGAGTGGTTAGAGAGATTGATAGTGTTCCCCACTGGTTTTGAATGTATGATCCTGATGTCAGTTTGTGTCCATTTTATCTTTTGTGTAGAGGTCGCGGTTTGGGCCAATGTAACATGGCAGAGGAGCATGCTGCACACATGGCATAATTCACGTCAGTAGATGTGCAGTGAATGAGCCCTGTGGCGTGCGATGTGATTAGGTCCTATGATGGTGTCACTGAAATCGATATGTGAGAAGAGCTGGCATCGGGCTTGTGCAAGGATAGGTCCTGGATTAGTTTTATGTTGGCATGGTGCGGTTGCTGTAAGTATTTGCTTCAGCTGGGAGGCTCGTCATAAGTAGGACTGGCCATATCCCCAAAGATCTGGAGAGTGAGAACATCTTAAGGATAGGTTGTAGTCTTGATGATGACCCTGAAAGAGGTTTCATGGTGTCTGAGATGATGGCCTAGTGGCGTCTGTTTATTTCTTTGTGGCTTCCTGTAGCAGGTGCTCTGGTACTCTCCGCCTCTGTCAATACGTTTTTATCACATCTTGTAGTTTTAAGAATGCTTGAAGAAGATCTTAATCTTTATCTCTGCGCTGAGATTGGAGGCAATACGATTGGTATCTTAGAAGCTCGTAGACATGATTGGATGTGGTGTGTCCCGGAGGAACTGAGGCATGTAGGTAAGTTAAGCTTTAGCTTCCGTTTAGGTAGTTTTATGTGACCATGCTATAGCACAGTATGCCTAAAGAAATGACCGCTTGTTGGATGTCTAGGCTAAGTTATGGTAGATGGAAATGTAAATCACTGGTGGAATTCCTCGAGGCTTCTTTCCATGAGTCCAAGATGCTGAAGATGTCCATCAAGTAGCGCAAGTAAGTAGGGGTAGGGAACAGGAGCTAAGGAAGCGTTCGTTCTAATCAGCCCAATAAATGATTGGCATAACTGTGGGCACCATCGGACCCATAGCAGAGCCACTGACTAAGGCTAGTAATTTGCCCAAAATTAATGTGTGAGGACAAAGTACAAAGTCCAGCCACCAGTTAGCTGTGATATATCGGAGGATATTCCTACGGCTTGTAGTCCATCTTGTGTGAGTGTTGGTGTACGAGGGCTACCACATCCATAGTGCCAGGATGGTGTTTTCTGGAAGATCACCGAGCTTGTAGTTTCCCGCAGAAGTCAATGGGCGCTAAGATATAAGCGAGTGCTGGAAGCATAGGGCCTGAAGCGAGAGAGTTCCACAAGCCAGTACAATCAACAAATCAGGGAGAACACTTCAATCTCTCTAAACCACTCAAGCTGACAACCTGAAGGTGACAATTTTGCAACAAAAATACTTCAAAACAGACTCTCAAGAGAGACTGCTGAACTTGAATAATCTATCTAATTGAACACAATTAACTGAAGCCAAACAGAGACGGGAATGGTTGGGTCATTATACTAACGATCATATCCGTATGTTAAGTTCTCTCAACCTTCGCACAATGAGTCGTCTTATTATCCACTTCAAAAGTTTTTTTTTCTCCTGCTTGATGATAGCTCATCTCAATTGATTAGACTCTTCCTGTTGGTATGCATACTTCTACCTTTTCATGTTCTCTGTATGTATAAATATCTCCTGTCTGTGTGTTCCGTTCTATGCATCCGAAGAAGTGAGCTGTAGCTCACGAAAGCTCATGCTGAAATAAATTTGTTAGTCTCTAATGTGCCACAAGTACTCCTGTTCTTTTTGCGGATACAGACTAACACGGCTGCTACTCTGAAACCTGAGAAAAGTAAGTTACTTCCCACATTTCATAGAGTCAGAATGCAGCTGAATCCTATCCTTTTGTTTTGTCCTTCCCTAGTACTTTTTAAAAAAATCTCTGAATATGGATGTTCAGGTTTTGTTCTGTAGTTAGTTTGGTTTAGTTTAGTTTGTTTTGACCACTCTGAATTTTCTAAAGATGAGGAAGTTACAGCATCTTGTAAGAAAATAATGCCTGAAGGTGTTAGGGTTTTTTGTTTTGATTTTTTTTAAAACTCTGTGTTCATATTTAGCTGTTTGAATAAAAAGCTATTTTTGTCCAACGCTTCTGTAGTTTTTTTAATGTAACAAATCAACTTGATTATATAGAATTGACATCTCTTTCTTTATTAGGATTTTTTTAAGAAATAACTTTATTTCAATAATTTATTAATAAATGAACATTCATTTATATTTTAGGTCAGTGTTCAAGATGAGTTGGTTCAAGTTCAGCCGAAATTTAAGAGTAATCTATTAGAGTCCGTTGAAATTTTTCGTGAAGATGTGGCAAACTTTGACACATCATATGAAACGGTAATTACATTTGGAAGTTATCTATGGGGCTTGCGGTTCAGTTCCTCGGAATATATGGCTTGCAGCAGCTGAGTACCAAATTTTTGATCTGCTGAGTTGTCCCTATGAGTTCCTGAGGGCATGGTAACCCAACCGACCTTCTGTCATAGTTACTAGGTCAGCTGTGCTTTAGATCCCTTTTAGTCCTTCTTAAGGGCACCCCTCAGATGATAAGCCTGCCCTCATTAATCTCTCTCAAGGGTTGAAACATACAGTTTTACTACTCTTAATCTTCATCTCTGGGCTGCACCCCTGCTATTTCTCAACCATGTCTATGTGACAGACTCAACTGAGTTTAGCACCCGTAAGACTTTTCTCTGGGATCCTGTGACCAGCAAGCTGATTAATGTGACTCAAAAATAATTTATTCAAAATAAAGTTTTATTTATTCTTTCACACAAAGATATAAAACAAAAAAGGCCTATATGCATTTTCACACAGCTCTTGTTCCTGGACACCCACCTGGATGCTGTATTTGGGTCCCACAGTCCTGGGCCCCGTATGGTTTAAGCTTCCATTAGTCTGAATATGCTGCAGCACTGCCTCTTTCCTTGGTCTCAGTGGCACCTGTGCATAGATTCTCTGTTATCCCCTCTTGGAAATGTTTCTTCACAGCCCAGCTGGCCTCAGCCCCAGGATCAGTGTTGTGTCTTCTTTCCTCCCCACACAGATGTCCCAGTAGTTTAACCATACCATCTCCCAGAACTCCAACTTTGTGGGCATTCTGGGCTTACAATGTAACTCTTTAGGGATACATGATAGGTGAAACATATAACACAGACAAAGGTTTCTAAACACAATTACTCCTTGCTTTAAATAGCAAAAAATCTATACAGATCCAGTCATAAATAATAAATCCCTACATACATTTCCTCACTTCATTTTCATTACCACTGTGGAACTTGATCTGGGCTTGGGTCAGAGTTTCTAGGATGTTCAGGATCCCCTTCCGGCAGTTCATGGCTTCCCCTCTGAATCCTGGAGTCTCTCTGTCTCTCCTCCAGGTCAGCTGTCTTTGATGCTGTCTGGTCCCAACTCAAAAAAGTTCTCTATTCTATGAAAGCATGCTCAGTTTACTTCTGTCCCTTACCTCAAGCTTCCTGAGTAGGGTGACCAGATAGCAAGTGTGAAAAATCAGGACGGGGTGGGGGGATAATAGGAACCCATTTAAAAAAAGCCCCAAATAACGGGACTGTCCCTATAAAATCGGGAATCTGGTCACTCTATTCCTGAGTGTGATCTGTAACTATACTACATGTCTGAGTTATTCTGCGTATATAAATCCTAGCATTAACACCTGGCTTCTTAATTCTGATGTTTAGGAATTTTCCAGACTCCAGGTCCTCTCCCAGACAAATGTAGACTAACTGGTTTCCCAGTTCTTGTAATCCTCCTTAGCATACCCATTATTCAGTCAGAGCACAGTTAGATATGCCTTATTGGAACATCTTCCAGAGTTACATGAGGTGATCGCTAAGGGTATTGTCTCAGCCTTGTCTCCAAGCATTTTCTGATACTTCTGACTTCTTTAGCAAGTTCAGTGGAGACTGCAATTATTCTTCATTTGTGAAGCTATCCTGATTTTTGCCAACTAAAGATCAGGCTCTATACCTTTTATAAAGGATTGGTCTTAATGATTAGCTCATTTTTTCTCATATTACTGAGGGTAACATTTTCAAAAGCACCTAAGTGCCTTAGGAATAGATCTGGGTAACATTTTCTGACCTGAAAAATGCAGATTTGTGGCAACAAAAATGCTTTGTGAATTTTTGTTGAATTTGCTGAATTGTTTTGGTCAGAAAAGAAAATTTGGAAAAAATCAAAACAATTTCTTTTGAAATTTTCTAAATTAAACATGATTTTTTGAAACAAAACTACCTTTGTTTAGAAATTTACTTCAATTTTATTTTAAAATGGTTAGAAAAACTTAAAAACAGAATGAAATATTTCATTTTGGGTCAAACAAAATGTTTTGCTTGTGTCAAAACAATTTTTTTGACTATTTTGTTGCACTAAAAAATTTTAAAAAATGTTCATTTGAGTCAACCTGAAGTAATTTTTTGTTTTGTTTTTTGGTATGACCTGCAACTGAAAAGTCAGTTATTCACACATTTCTGTTTAGGAGCCTATATCCCACTGATTTCATGTAAAGGCTTTTGAAAATTTTACCATGGGTCTCATGGATAAGTCTCAAAGGAGAAATATAATTCTAGCTCTTTGACTATTTTGCCTTCTCTGTTCTCCTTCCAAACTTCTTCAGAGAAGTGGGATTTAAGTAGCGACAAAAATGAAGGCTGTCACCAGAGCCCTTTGTTTCTTTGCTTTAATAGTCAAGGTGGGCGCTTTCACCTAATGGGAGCTGCTTTTTTTTGAGTGATTCCAATCTCTGAGACCCAATGGGTTTGTATCCCATAATGCAGATCTACAGAGTCAATATACACCTCTACCCCGATATAACACGACCCGATATAACACGAATTTGGATATAACGCGGTAAAGCAGCGCTCCGAGGTGGGGGGGGCTGCACACTCCAGTGGATCAAAGCAAGTTTGATAGAACGCAGTTTCACCTATAACACAGTAAGAATTTTTGGCTCCTGAGGACAGCATTATATCGGGATAGAGGTGTACTTGAAATACAGTTACTGGTATGTTAATCTTTCTATCTTCCTTCTTTCCACTCCCAACACCTCAAGTTATACTTAACAAGAAATTATGTGCAGTTCTAATAAATACCAAAGAAAGTAAGCTCTGTGAAAAGAAAAACAATACATGGCAGATTGAGGATTCTGTAACTCTAATTATACCTTTGATAAAAGTAAAGAGTTGCCTCAAGTCACTTTTTGCGCATTCTTACTTTACTCTTGACAGGATACAAATATACGGAACATGAAAGTATATTATCTACTAATAGCAAATTTCATTAGACTACAGAAATTTCTATTTTATCTAGAATATTTTCCTTTGATACACTTTTGTAACTCTTTTGACATTAGTGGGATTTATGGACACACTTCAATGATTCATATACCCCTTACATATAACTCTTGACTAGTTAAACAATTTCGTATATGTTGTTTGTTTGTAAATATAGAATTTGCCTTAACAGACTTGAAGAGTTAATATTCACTTTGGTTAAAATTTGTTTGCTTTAGGAAGGACCCATGGTTCCAAATACACCACCACAAGAAGCCAGCAATAGGTTACAAATATTCCAGGTAAGAAAAAAAATAGTTTTGAAATGTTAAATTGAGAGTCATTGTTGTGAATCAAAATGAGTTTAGAAAAAGATCCATTACTATCTCTGGAACACGGGAATTGATAGACAATATTGAGAATTTACTCTGTAAATTACTTAGATCATAAACTGTTCAGAGCAGGGATTGTCTCTTACTATGTGATTATATAGCACCTAGCACTATGGGCCCTGTGCAACTGGAATCTTGAAACACTGCTTTAATATAATAACAACAAGAAGAAAAACTTAATTTGTTCAGTGTGTTTTCTACAGACATTTTCTGTATTAGAAACAGAAATTCTCAGGGATTTTAGGGATTGATTTCTGCAGCAAAGATACATAGTTAATATGTACCTTTGCCTCATTCTGTTAGTCAAATGGCTGTATGCCTTTTCTTCAAAACCAACACCTCTAGCTCCCTTAAAGTTTTTGTTTCCTCATTAGACTCTTGCTGCCAAGCTTGTTAGTTTCCTAAAACCAATTTTCAGTTTATGCAACGGTGTTCTTCTGTCTCTGCCAAGGCCCCAACCCTTGACTGGAAGGACTGAAGAAAACACCATCTGTGCTCCCAACTCCCTCTCCCTGACTCCCAGAGCTCTGTACACTTCTGATCTGCTGCAGGATATACCTCGCAGTATCATTAGTGCCCACATGGATGAGTAGCATGGGGTAGTAGAGGGCCGGATGATCCTCAACAGTCCCTCCGTAGCATCTCAGATATGGGCCCCTGACATGCAGCATACCTCCCAGGATTCCATGTCAGGGTGAGAGATGGGTGCCTCTGTCCCCCTCAGAAGAGAGTCTCCAAGCACCACTAGCCTATGTTTCCTCCTGAGAGTGGTGGCTATGATCCTCCCAGCCTTGGGGGTACATGTCTTCTCCTCTTCAACCTTTGGGGGTAATTCCTCATCACTTGTTGCCAGGGCAGCATAACGGTTCTTCATCATCATGGTGAGTGAGTTGGGAGTAGGGGTGGAACACTGCCTGTTGCCAGAAGTAACCAGCAGCCAGTATCCTCCCTGTACCAGAATCTTATCCTCCTTCCCCGGTGGCATGACAGCAGTCCTTTCTAGCTGGATAGCTTCCTCATCCTTGGAAGTCTTCATATGAATGCTGTCAATGAATTATTTAATTACAGTTTTTCCATGCATAACAAAAAACATTAGAACAGACTTGATAAAGGTATATTGAAACCTAATCATTTATCAAGTCTAAAGGACCTAGATAAAGCCTTTCAAACTTCCTGTCTAAAATTTGGCATCTCAATTGGCCATCTTAATAAAGAGAAGTAGGTTTTCAGTGGTGCTGAGCACTCACAAAACCTCTGAAAACCAGGTTGCTTTTTTGTGTGCTCCTTAATATACAGTTCAGCGTCACATTTTAAATTTGTGGACATCACCAGATGAGCGTGAGACAAAGATGGGGCATGCACAACAACACCCAGTAATTGCCCTGGGTACCTGACTCAGGCATGTACATAGAGCTGTGTTGCTGCTTACTCCTGTTCTCTGTCTGGGCCAGGAGGGAGGCGAATGAGATCAGAGCTGGGCTGAGCTTCCTGGATTTGGGGGAGCTGGGACCTCTCTGCACAGAGCAGGCAGAGCTCCCAGCCCACCTTGCCTCGGAGGGGCCCCCTGGGGCTGAGCAGGATGCTCGTCTTGAGGGTCCCTGCATGTTGGCCTCTCCACTGAGGCTGCCTTGGATGGGGCTGGTTTAGAAGGCAATAACAATGGGAATTTTTGCCTCACTAGCAATGAGATTGAGCCCTCCAATTCATTTCCCAGTCCCCCTGGGACCCTCAGAGCTCCACTTAGTCTGCTCGGAACCTTACTGGAAAATTGCATGGAGCAAGCGGGCTCCAAGCCATGAGCCAGCCACTCGTCACATTAATGCTTAGCACAGATCTAGTGCTTTCCTGCCAAGGATCTCAAAGTACACTGTAAATGGAAGTGGATATTGCCATCCCCATCTTATGGAAGGGGAAACTGAGGCACAGAGCAAGGACATGATTTGCTCAGGGTCACCCAGCAAGTCTGTAAAAGAGCTGGGAATAGAACTCAGGAGTTTTATCGCTCAGTCCCTCTGCTGTAACCACTGGCCCAAACTCCTTTGCCAGCACGCGTGACCTATGCCCTTCCAAAGTATCCTGCTCCTAGGCTGCAAGCCTGCTCCCCAGGAAATCAATTCCCTAGCTCCCATGGGGGCCAGGTATCTACATGCTTCCCTTGGGCTGGGGTCTGCTTTGCCGGGGGCTTTCCCCTGCCTGGTGGCTGGGTCCCTGGGAAGCTGAGTGTGGGCACAAAGCAGCCTGGTGAGCACAGGCCCTGTGCAGGGCTCAGCCAGCTTTAGAAGCCAAGCGTACTTGGTCTTTGTGGAGTTATAAATGAGTCAAGGCCACTTTGCGGTGTGGCCCATGACCTGGAATATGGTGAGAGGGGGCAGGGCCCATGAGCCATGGGGCTTTCTTGCCGGGTACAGCAAAGCAATCCAACTGCAGAGAGCGGCTGGGCAGCCCAGGAGCATCTTCCCCAGGCTCTCTGCTGCCTCCTTGCCCCATGTGCCGCTTTGCCTGTTCCCCCACTCCTTGTCCTATGTATTGCCCTGTCTGTTACTGCTGCTTCTCCCCACCTGTTGCTCGCCCCCTTGCTGCCCTGCATAATGCCGCCCCTCTCCCTGCCCCTTCTCTTCCTGAACACCTGTTGCTTGGGCTGTTGCCGTTCTCCACACCCCTTTTGTGGGTGCCTGGGCTGTTGTCCCCCATCCTTGCCTTAGGTACCACCCCCTTCCCTGCTCCGCTTGTTGGAGTCCTGGAACCCGGCTCACCATCAAGTGACCCAGCCAGGTCATGGCACTCGGGTCTCTCCAGACACTGCGGGATCCACAGCAGGGAGCAGAGAGCAGCTCTTCATGGCTCCAGCTGCAGCTGCTGCTCTTTGCGCCCCCCTTAGTGGAAGAGGCCGGTCACTACAGGTAACTGGACTTTTAGCACAGGTAACTGGACACTGACAGGTTCCCTTTTTGACCAGACATTCTGGCTGAAAACCTGACATGTGACTCTATTGCCAACTGTGTTATTTATTAGCAATCCCAATGGGCCTGGCACTTTGCAAGAGTTTTCCTTCAGGAGCCTGTGAAAAGCAACAATATGCAGTGAGACAGAAGCAGTTTCTTCAAAACAAAGCATGGTTTATTTGCTAAAAGATTCACATCACTCAGAGAAAAAGATTTAAGATAACAGACTTCTGTGCATACTGTGTCACCTATGCTTGACATTCCCTTCAAGCCCCTATGTAGACATGGGTTTGCCTTGGTGTCCGCTGTTCTCTTGAGGACCAAATTACAGTTTGTCTGCTGCAGATCCCTCACTCCCAGTCAGTGTCTCTGGGTCAACCTGCAGCTGCTGAAAACTTCCCTCACCTCTCCTTTTCTGTAGGGCATGTCTTTTAATAGACCAGTGTTTTGATGTTCAGATTCTCAGCGTTGGCAAACAGTCACATTGCCAGGGTTGAAGCTGAGAAATCCCTCTTCATGGCTGTAAATGTAACTATTGTGTATGAGGGGATGCTTCTTATCTAGGCTACTGGTTAACCTTTTCTACTTTCCTTCTCTACAATCCCTCTTGACCTAACTATGCATTCAGGCAAGGTAGTATCACCCAGATAAACTGAAAGGCATATGTTAGTAGTAAAAAGTAATACAAATGTTTTCCAATTCTCCATACTTATGGAATGGTAATTGCTAGAATCACTCATCCTTCCTTTTTTTAAATTGATTCTATATTTGCTTTTCACCAATCTTCTGGCAGTACACTTTGCTTGGCAAGTTATATAATTCTGGCTCTATTTAATGTTTTTTTCTAGTTGTGTCCACACCAGCTAATACAATGTTTAATTTCTCCTCATTGCATAATATAATATGGCTTTAAGTGCACATCCTTTTTAATAAAATGTTTCTTCAGATCTTTGTTGTGCACATTTTCTCTGTTTAGCTGGAGCATCTATAATATTAAATGAGACAATATTTTTAAAAAAAATCTGTTAAATTGTAATCTGTCCCTATTTTGGCATTCCTTGTTGACACTAGAAAAAACACTCCCCGCTGTACGTAAAAATTGAACAGGATTTAAAATCAAATGTATGTCCTTTGGAAACCAAAAGATGTTACTAGATATTTCTTTGTATACATACTGCAGACTTAAGATAGCTTTATAATTGGACAGCAGTTTATGATAATTAGAGGATCTCTTAGTTAACAAATGTGTATCCTGTTTGCATTTTTAAATCTTAATTTGATCAGGCCAATTTTGATGAACTCTGGAGGAAATTTGTCACTTATTCATCTGGTGAACAGCTGTTTGGATTACCTGTCACAGACTATGAAGTTTTACATAAAATCAGGTAATGGAAAAAAGAGCTATCTTCAAGAACATGTTAAGTATTTTAGAAATGCTGGAGTGAATTGAAAAAGGGCATTTGTATAAAAGTATATGTACTTATCCCATCATTTCTGGCAGACCTTATGTGGTATAAAAGAGAGTTCTTGCAACTCTTAGCAGAGGTAGAAGCATGAACTGAAGTATCTGAAGGAAGATGAAGACTAGCTGTGGTCTGGAATTAGAATGGAGTTGGAGCTGCAGAGTCATGGCTGACTGAGTGCTCTGTCCATGAGTGGGACTGGCTGGAAGTAAAACTGTAACTGGGCTCTAACGTGGTACTGACTGGAGTCAGGAAGTGGTGTTTCAGTTGGGGAGTGAGGAATGACCAGAGTCTGGAGCCAGGCAGCGGGGACTAGCTGGGGAGTCAGAGATGGAGACAGTCTGAGGGTTTGGGGAATTGGTATGACTGGGGAAATGATATAAGCATTACATCTAGTCCAGGAAAAAGCTTTGCATGCCTGTCACAGAAAGTGGAGAACAGTATTCAAGCTTCTTCTGGATGGCTCACAGAGGTTTTTGCAGCTGTAGGTTAAATTAAAAAAAACCAAAACAATCCACAAAGGGAAATTACAACACAGAATCTTTGTTGACTTGAAGGTAGGATTTCATAGCACAATTTAAGAAAAGATACACCATTAAACATATCTGTAAAACCCCAAAGTGTTAAAAACCATAGCCATTGAAAACTAAAGTTACACAACCAATTCTGCCACTATTTTTAACACTTAGTACATATACACAGATTATTTAACACCCAAACAACTTTAACTTTGGCCCTGTTATCAAAATCCAGAGGATCAGATCCTCAGTAAGTGTGAATCAGCATAGCTCCTTTGAAAGATCAGGTCCAGAAACTTTAAAACCTTACCCTTATTCATACAATTGTTCTAAAATGTTGGCTTTCATAGAATTCTAATTATAGTATATTGAACTCACTCATTTCTCTCTGTGTTTGCCTGTTTGATATTTGTACAATATTGTATTGTATAGTCTTCTATTTATTCGTTCCTTTATGTTGGAATAATACGAGAACAAGGTATTTTGTTTTTATTTAGGTTACTCTACCTAGATAAATATCTTGGTATGAAATCATTTAATTACTAAATATAAATATTCCTTTGTAAGTCAGTCCTCCAGCTTTTTAATAATTTTTGTTAATATTCTGTGAATTCCATCCAGTTTATTGAAAACTTTCTGGTATTGAGACAGCCAGAACTATATACAGTATTCCAACAGTTCTCCAACTTCTGCTGTATAGAAGCAACAATCATCCTGGTCCATGGTACAATGCCTGTACAAAGGCAGCCCAAAATTAATGAGAAATTCTATTAATATAATCTTGCAAATTCATGTCAAACCCATTGTCCCCAGCTAAATCCATTTCTGCTATACCTATTTAAGCATTATTCTATAATTTGATAGTCTTGGACATCCCCCTGCCTCTCATTTTCCACAGCCTTTTGGTCAGAAGTTCATTTATCTGGCCTTTCTATACAAACCAGTTAATCATTACTTCCAATTTCTTAAACCATTTCAGAAGGGGAATATTAAAAGAAATCTTCAAATAAAAACTAATATGTGGGCAATAGGGATCTTATTAATATAACTTTTTTTTCTCTAAATTAACAAATGTAACCTAGGGCTTGTCTACACAGGGGGTTAAACTGGGTTGAGTTGAAATAATATAGTTTGAAAACACTTTCATGTACATAACACCATTCATTGTAATGCACTAACTTCATTTATCAAATTCTGGAGTCCTCTTTCAAAGTGAACTAAGTTTGTGTTAGTTCAGTTTATTGTTTATGTGCATGCATTGCAGCAGGCCACTACTTTGGCAGTCCTCCAACTGCTATCCCATACTGCTTTGTGGGCAACCGTCACTGACTTGTCCATTTACTGTGTGCCCTCCACTGCTCTGGTGTCAAGTTGACTGGATGTCCCCATTTGCTCCTTGATTAAAAATATCTGCGTTGCTTGATATTGCCTTACAACATGCCTTGAGCAGCTGCTTGGAACTATACTGAGACCCTTGATCTTATCCACAATCTGGGAAGAAGCATCAGTGCAGGAAGCTCTTGTGGCCAGGCACCAGAATAAAGATCATTTTGTGTACATTGCTAAGCAGGTGTCTGTGAGGCGCCAGAACCAGATCACCTACCAGTGCAGAATAAAGACCAAACATCTCAGGAGAACATACATTAAAATCAAGGATACCAGGAAAGGTCCAGCAGTGGAAATGTGATCTAGCCATTTTTGAAGGAGCTGCACACAATTTTGATCCATTACACCAGAAGTCGGCAATCTCCGGCATCCAGCCCATCAGGGTAATTTGCTGGCAGGCCGTCAGATATTTTGTGCTGCCCACCACTTCCCGCAGCTCCCATTGGCTGGGAATGGTGAACTGCAGCCACTGGAAGCTGCGAGGGGCCATGCCTGTGGGCGGTCAATGTAAACAAAATGTCTCGCAGCCTGCCAGCCGATTACCCTGATGGGTCACATGTCAAAGGTTGCTGACCGCTGCATCTCACCGCTACTGAAACTTGCCTCCCCCTCTGCTATCTCACTCCAAGGATGAGCAAGAGTCATCGGAGGATGAACATGAGGAGCCTACTGAAAAGCTGTCCCCAGCAAGCCAAGATGTGTTGAGGACTCAGAACCTTGTTACCAGGTAGAAAGCAATCCTGATTCCTGCCATGTAGGAACTGAGCATGATTCCTAGCCAATTCCTGGCCTGAAATACAGGCCAGGACTGAGGAGACAAATCCTATTGAGGAAAACTTGTCATGTATCTATCTGTCTTTAAAATGTATTATTATTATGCTACACTGCCATGCTACCTTCTGTTCTGGAAGCCTAATGGCCACAGTCATTTTAGGCAGATATGAACTAGGAGCCTTTATGAGTCTCCAGCCCTCTCAACTCCCTCTTTTGCCCCATACATTTTGCCTCTCCCCTTCTGTGTTTTCAAAATAGAAGCTGCTCATGCCAGAAAACTGACCTGTCTCATGTTAAAGCCCTAATTATCGACCATTTTGAAGCCCGCACCATGACTTATCTGCCTATGTTCCTTTCCCATCCCCACGTCTGTCCTGCCTGGTGAACTCATGCCGCAGTATATCAGGTGCCACTGGCCCACGCCTCTCAGTTTCTTCTTACCGCTAGAGCACAAGCATCCTCTGCAGCTTTCCTTGCTCAAGTACCGATCCAAGAGTTTGTCGGGCTGCCACTTTGTCGTCCATTCATATGTTTGCATTGCAGTACGCACTGATCCAGCAGGCTCGAGATGATGCTGGCTTTGGCAGATCAGAACTGCAAGCTCCATGACGGTGAACTCTGAGACCACCTCCATTGATACTGCTTGCGAGTCATCTAGAATGGAACTGACATGAGCAAGCACTTCAAAGAAGAAAAAACGTTTATCTACCTTTTGTAACTGTTGTTCTTCAAGATGTGTTGCTCATGTCCATTCCATTACCCGCCCTACTGCCCCTCTCTCGGAGTTGTCAGCAAGAAGAAACTGAGAGGGCATTGGCCGGTGGTGCCTGATATACCACAGCATGAGTGTGACACTCTGGGGGGCACCACAGCTGGCCCTATGGATACCACTAAGGCAAAAATCTCTGATGGCCATGCATGTGAGCGCACACACACCTAGAATGGAATGGACATGAGCAACCATCTCGAAGAATAATAGTTATAAAAGGTAAGTAACTGGTTTTTATGCGCAGCATCACCTAGTGGCTGAACAGTATAGTACAGTTTAGCATTCTATTACATCGCCTCAAAGTTTCTACATTCCTATCATTTACAAAATGTATACTTAGGAGAGGCTCATATACCAGAGAAGTATACCGTCTGTCAAAAATTGAAGGCAAGGACAAGAAAGAGCTGTGAATTGAAGCTGAGGCTCCTGATGATGGAGAGTTCTCTGAGACCAGCTGCTGACCCTAGTCCTGGGACTCCCCCAGAGCAACAATCCCTGATGCAACCATCAACATCCATAGGACATCAAACTCTGATGGCATCAAAGAGGAAATCTACTGATTGCTCTCACGAAAGCTCAGAAAAGAGGGCTACAGTTTCTCAGATTGAAGAATTGACCAGGAGAAAGAGTTCCCTGGCAAAATCAGTGACCTTGCTACCGACAGAGCTGCAGCGCAGTACCCATGAGACATTAAGCTCCTCAAGTACTAGCACTAAGCCTAAAAACCAGAGGGGCAAAGCTAAGTAGCATCAGTACCATCTGACAAGAGATGTGGTAGAGACCAGAATACCTCTTCTAAATGGCACCTCTGGAGACACGGAAAGCTGCAGTACTGAGCACTTCAGTCAGAGAGACCTCTTCTGGCTGATCATCAGACAAAGAACTACAGCTACCACTGACTCCTTGATATTCATTGGCCTTTCTAGGCAAACTTTGTCGGTATCAGTTACCACGGCAGTACCACAGGAATTTCATTTTTCCAAGGACTTCTTGGTTTCAGAGAAACTGGAATCCCTGCTGCTCAGTACTGGTGGTATGGTGCGGTACTGACCACATCTCAGTCTCTGGAATTCTCTATGGTACTAGGACACTCACCACCAGCCTCTTTATCTGCTTGACCTCTATCAAGTGAAAATGAAGAGGACAATGATAACTTAACTTTGGTCTAAGTGCAAAGTTTCCCAGGGCAATGTCAAGGGACCAGTCACCTAGAACCATGACAGGATCGACAAGGCCACCCACTTGGTATGGATATTTTTGGATGCCATCAGCCATACCCTTCTCAGTGGCTGTACTGGGAGCCATGGGCAGCCTATAGACACCAGTCCTCCAAGACCTTGAGTGTCTCCCATAGGGATAGAGGAAGATGATCTCCCTCAGCTTCCATTTCTAGACTCCCTGATCCCCAAGAGGAGACTTTTGAGAAGCAGGAGGCAAGGCTGGATCAAGAAATTACTCCAGCAATAAACATTTCATCATCCACTCCAGGTGAAGCCGGGATGCTGACAAGGACTGGTAATGACTCGCCTTATTTGGCAGGAAGTCATATTCATCAGCAACCTTACAATTTCAGATTGCTAATTATCAGGCCCTTATGGTGAAATATTATATTAATTATGGAAAACTTAATGCCTTTATTAAACATCTCCCAAATGATCAAAGAGAACAGTTCCAAGCCTTCGTTGCCGAGAGCCAGTTTCTGGCAAGGACAGCAATACAGACTGCATTAGACACTGGAGACACAGCTGCCTACTCCATATCAATGGCAGTAGTGATGAAGAGAGCTTCCTGGCTTCACCTTTCCATTCTCCCAAGAGAAGTCTAAATGACCATGGAGGACCTTCCATTCAAAGAATCAAAACTCTTTGCAGAAAAGACAGATGCCTCACTAAGCACGCTGAAGGACTGAAGAGCCACATTATGCTCTTTGGGGAGCTACACACCAGCGCAGAAAAGACAGTACGGTAAGTCACAGACATCACAAAGATCCCGACCAGACCAGTTTCCTCCATCTCAGAGACAATACAAACCCCAGCAGAAGAGACAACAGGTGCAGAAATGAAAGTCTACTGCACCCCCAAACTTCAATTGTGCAGCCCTCAATGTCGAAATATCAATTTTGATACATTGGTTGAGGCCCCAGGCAACCACTGCTATCATCAATTGCTGCAAAACTCAAACCATCTACAACCCTTTGGACACTGCCTTGTTCTTTTTCAACAAAACTGGGAAAATATAACATCAGACAACGGGGTACTGGAGAGCATCTCCAATGGTCATTCAATCCATTTTAACTCCCTCTTTCCTACCTATACTCCCTCCCTGCCCTCTTCATGGACTCTCCTTCTGAGAGCCTGTTAAGTTGGGAAATAAATCATCTCCTAAACCTCGGTGCTATAGAATCAGTTCCAAATGAACACAGAGGGAAGGGTTTCTATTCCAAATACTTCCCAATATCGGAAAAAAACAGAGGATGGAGATCCATTCTCAATCTGAGAGCACTAAACAAATATGGAAAGGCACAAAGATTCAAGATGGTTCCATTAGCAGCAATAATTCCATCTCTAGCCCAGAAAGACTGCTTCTCAGTCCTTGACCTACAAAGATTCTCATTTTCAGATTGTGATTCAACCATCCTACAGAAGGTTCCTCAGGTTCACTTTTGGTCAAGACCATTTTCAATACAGGGTACTTCCATTCAGCCTGTCATCTGCACCCAGCATGTTCTTGAAGGTCCTATCTGTGGTAGCGGCCCACCTTCACAAATCAAGAAACATGGTGTACTTGTATCTAAATGACTACCTACTCAAGGCATGAGCCTTTGATGACACCCTAGTGGCCACGCAAAAGACTACAGATGTATTCATACAATGGGGACTACAGCTGAACACTCAAAAATTGACTTTGACTCTTGGATACCATCTGGAATTCATAGGAGCCTATCTTGATGTAGTGAGGGTCAAAGCCTTCCTCCCACTACACAGGTTCAATACCCTAACTGTCTTAATAGACAACATTCAGACCAGCCCCCAGATCTCGGCCAGAAATTGCCTCCAACTACTTGGGCACATGGCGGCAACCACCTTTGTTATAAGTCATACAACACTTCACATGCATTGCTTTCAGGCATGGCTCAAAACAGTATACGCACCAAACAGAGACACATTGAATAAATAAACTACTGTCAACAGTCAAAGACTCCCTCCAAGTGGTGGAAAGATCCTCAGAATGTCTGCACAGGGGTCCCCTTCACACAGCCACCTCCAACATTAAAACTGACAACAGACACATCTTTACTGGGCTTGGGAGCTCATCTAGACAATCACACAGTTCAGGGCGGCTCCCCATAGAATCAATGCTCCGTATCAACCTATTGGAGCTCAGACTGGTCAGGAATGCTTGTGCACATTTCCTACCATTGATCAATGGGGAACATATAAAGGTTATGACAGACAACATAGCATGAATGTTCTACATGAATCACCAGGGAGGAGCGAAATCACCATCCCTTTCTGCAGAGGCAGTGAAACTGTGGAATTGATGTATTCGGCACAGCATCTTCTGCTGGGTGTACAGAATACCTTAGTGGACACCTTTTTTGTTTTTTTTCCCTTCTGTTTGCAATCTTTGTTGCTTTTTTCCTCTTTTTCTGTTCTCCTCTGGCACTTGTTTACTTCTGACATCATGTCATGCTTCTGCACCAGATATAGACTGACTACAGAACTGTCTTCTGAGCAAGATACGCACCAGATACGTTCAGTACAAGAACCTTTAATGTTCTGCCTGTATGGTTCAAATAAGATATGGTGCCACAATGGCACCTAGTGGCCGAACAGTATAATACAGCTTATCATTCCGTTATACAAGTGGCCTTCCTATTGCTTCACTAACCAGAGCCTGGTCTACACTATGCGTTTATACCGAATTTAGCAGAGTTAAACTGATTTAACCCTGCACCCATCCACACAACGAAGCCCTTTATATCGATATAAAAGACTCTTAAAACTGATTTCTGTACTCTTCCCCGATGAGGGGAGTAGCGCTAACATCGGTATTGCCATGTCGGATTAGGGTTAATGTGGCCGCAATTCGACGGTATTGGCCTCCGGACGGTATCCCACAGTGCACGATTGTGACCACTCTGGAAAGCCATCTGAACTCGGATGCACTGGCCAGATAGACAGGAAAAGCCCCACGAACTTTTGAATTTCATTTCCTGTTTGGCCGTTTGCCAGTGTGGAGAGCTCACCAGCTCAGGTGACGACGCAAGACTCATTAGCACAGGTAACAATGCAGTCTCCTGAGAATAGAAAAAGAGCTCCAGCATGGACCGCACGGGAGGTACTGGATGATCGCTGTATGGGGAGAGGATTCCGTGCTAACAGAACTCCATTCCAAAAGACAAAATGAAAAACATTTGAAAAATTTCCAAGGCCATGATGGAGAGAGGCCACAACCAGGGACTCAGTATAGTGCCATGTGAAAGTTAAGGAGCTCAGACAAGCCTACACAGAAAACCAAAAGAACAAAACGGAAGGTCTGGGGCAGGGCCGAAAACATGCCGCTTCTACGCTGAGCTGCATGCAATTCTAGGGGGTCCGCCACCACTGCCCCACTCTGCCATGGATTCTGAGATGGGGAAGGTAATCTTAGCCATGGCTGAGGATTCTGCGGATGGGAAGATGAGAGGAGGAAGAGGAGGATGAGTTGCAGAGAGCACACAGCACTCCATTCTCCCCAACAGCCAGGAGCTTTTTCTCACTCTGAGGAATTACCCTCCAGCCCTCCCCAAGCCACTGTCCCACACAATGAAGCCATGGAAGGGACCCTCTTGTGATGTACCTTTTTATAATATAAAACATGGTTAAAAGCAAGCATTTTTTAATGATTAATTTGCCCTGAGGGTTTGGGATGGATTCGCGGCCAGTACAGTTACTGGAAAAGTCTATTAACATGTCTGGGGATGGAGCAGAAATCTCCACGGACATCTCCATGACGCTTTCCTGGAGGTACTCAAAAGCCTTTGCAGAAGTTCTGGGCAGGGCAGCATATTCTGTCCTCCATGGTAGGACACTAGACCAGCGCATGCATGTGGCAAGTAATTGGTATCATTGCATGACAAAGCCCTAGCTGCATATGGTCCCGGTGTTTTGTTGGCATTCAAGGAACATCTGTTCTTTATCTCACTGTGTTATTCTACAGGAGAGTGATATCGTTCATGGTAACCTGTTGAAATTCAGGACTTTTAATTAAGGGGACAGAGATGGCCATTCCTACTGGGCTGTTTGCCTGTTGCTTAAAAGAAATCCTCCTGCAGGTAGCCAATCAAGGGGAAAGGAGGGGTGATAGCGCTGAGCTTTTTCGCGTTTGGCTAGCAGGGATCTCCTGCTATGAGCCACGCGGTGTGGTGGGGAGGGAGGTGTTAGCAGTAATCTTCCATGATACCAAGCCACGCGGTGGTGGGATGCAAACTCTGGGGCTGCTGTGTGATCAAATTGACATGCTCCGGCATATGGTGGAGCTTCAGGAATGACAGCAAGATCACAGAGTGCCGCTGCAGCCCCTGTTAACACACCCTCACCATGTTCCACAATCCTCCTACTACCCAGATGTGTAAAACGCATGGGGGGAGGCTCCATGCACCCACACTCCATCCCAGTGGACAGCCCAATCAAAAGGCTGTCATTATTTTGAAATTTTTTTAGTGGCCTTTTCTTCCTTCCTATCCTCCTCCAAACCACACCTAGGCTATCTTGTCAGTTCTCTCCTCTTTTTATAATGAATAATAAAGAATACATGATTTTACGAAATAGTGACTTTATTTCCTTAAGCAAGCTGTAATCAAAGGGGGAGGGTGGGTTGCTTCAGGGAATAAGTCAATCAAGGGAAACAAACACAGCAGTCACACACGTACCCTGGCCCGTGCTGAAACTCGTTTTCAAAGCTTCTGTGATGCGCGCCACTTCCTGGTGTGCTCTTCTAATCGCCCTGGTGTCTGGCTGTGTGTAATCAGCAGCCAGGTGATTTGCCAAGCTCCCACCCTGCCATAAAGGTCTCCTCCTTACTCTACAGAGATTGTGGAGCACACAGCAAGCAGCAATAACAAAGGGACATTGGTTTGCTGAGGTCATGAGCGAATCAGTAATGTGCACCAGCGCACCTTTAAACGGCCAAATGCACTTTCTACCACTATTCTGCACTTGCTCGGTCTGTAGTTGAACACCTCCTGACTACTGTCCAGGCTGCCTGTGTATGGCTTCATAGGACCATGGCATCAAGGGGTAGGCTGGTCCCCCAGGATAACTACAGGCATTTCAACATCCCAACTGTTATCTTCTGGTCTAGGAAGTAATTTCCCTTGCGGCAGCCGTTTAAACAGAGTAGTGTTCCTGAAGACGCGAGCATCATGAACCTTCCTGGCCATCCCACGTGATGTTGGTGAAACGTCCCTTGTGATCCACCAGTGCTTGCAGCAGCATTGAAAAGTACCCCTTGCGGTTTATGTACTGGGTGTCCTGGTGCTCTGGTGCCAAGATAGGGATATGGGTTCCATCTATCACTCCATCACAGTTAGGGAATCCCATTGCAAGCAAAGCATCCACTATGACCTGCACATTTCTCAGAGTCACAACCTTTCGTAGCAGCAGCTTAATGATTGCTTTGGCCTGCACAGCAGCCCCCACAGTAGATTTTCCCACTCCAAATTGATTCCCGACTGATCGGTAGCTGTCTGGTGTTGCAAGCTTCCAGAGGGGTATTGCCACTCGCTTCTCAACTGTGAGGGCTGCTCTCATCTTTGTATTCTGGTGTTTCAGGGCAGGGGAAAGCAAGTCACAAAGTTCCATGAAAGTTCCCTTATGCATGCGAAAGTTTTGCAGCCACTGGGAATCGTCCCACACCTGTAAAACTATGCAGTCCCACCAGTCTGTGCTTGTTTCCCGGGCCCAAAATCAGCGTTCAATGGCTAGGACCTCCCGCATTACCAGTAGGATCTCCAAAGTGCAGGGGCCCATGGTTTGAGAGAATTCTGTGTCCATGTCTTCATCACTCTTGTCACCGCGCTGCCATAGCCGCCACTGCCTCCTCGCCTGGTTTTGCAGGTCCTGGTTCAGCATAGACTGCACGATAATGCGCGAGGCGTTTACAACATCCACAATTGCTGTCTTGAGCTCAACAGGGTCCATGCTTGCTGTGCTATGGCATTTGCACAGTTCACCCAAGAAAAGCGCAAAACGGTTGTCTGCTGCTTTCATGGAGGGAGGGATGAGGCTGTACCCAGAACCACCCGTCACAATGTTTTTTGCCCCATCAGGCACTGGGATCTCAACCCAGAATTCCAAGGGGTAGAGGAGACTGCAAGAACTATGGGATAGCTATGGGATAGCTACCCATAGTGCAATGCTCCGGAAATCGACATCAGCCTTGGTACATGGACGCACACCGCCGAATTAATGTGCTTAGTGTGGCTGCGTGCACTCGACTTTATACAATCTGTTTTAAAAAACTGGTTTCTGTAAAATTGGTATAATCCCGTAGTGTAGACATACCCCAGGTCAGCAGAGGATGTGCTGGATCTTCCAGGGTAACCAGAGAAATCGTCACACTATTAATGTCCACAGGAAGCAAATTGTCCTTTCTCCATTAATTTAAACAGTATTGAGTTTCAAAAAATCCTAGCGACATGCATCCTTCCAGACCATCTTGAAATTATGTTTGTAAACCTGCTATGGTGGTCAACCAGCCCTTGGAGCGCCATGGAGAAATGCTCATATCTTTCTGTTTATTAATTCTGAGCCTTGGTGTGTGTTTATGGCAAATAATAGGCACATGTAAAGCCATCAATTGGCTTACTACAGTTTGAGAACCCCATGCAGGCAAAGTCATCAATAATCTCTTGATTATTACCATGGTTTGTAAACCAGTGCAATGGTACCTTATGTATTGCATCACATGCCTTTGTGACAATGGCCCCAACAGTTCACCATCCTATGCCTATTTGGTTGGCTGCAGACTGGTAGCATTCAGGGATGGCAAACTTCCATATGGCAGTGGCAACCCACTCTTCTACAGGTAAGGGACATCTCATGTTGGTACAGTGCTGCTGCAGTTCTGGTACTAGTTCAGCACATATTTCCACATATCCTGGAGTAGAAGTTGCTCAGCGTTATCTCTTCTTCCTCATCATCTTTTGGCTTCCTCTGCTGCTGCTGCTGAAATTCAAGCTTCTGTTGCTGCCACATCATCTGCTTGGTGGTGTACTGAGCAAAGTCCAAAATCGAAGTTATTGAGCTTCAAAAGCTGAAATACAGCCAAAGTAGCTTTTGCATATTTGTAGTCACCGGCACAGTGTTTTGGAGCATTGTTGGGTCCATACTGACCAACAACAATTTGAAAACGGTGCTAGTCTACCCAGAAAGGAAGCATGTGATTTTACCCCACTGGGCTTCTGCTATTCATCCCACAATGCATAGCGAGAAAAATCCCAGAATGCACACTGCTGAGCAGCAAAGCAAAGGACCATACGATATCCTCAGAAAATGCTATGTGTTTAGTACACAGCAAGCTGCTACCATGTGAACACAATGATACAAATTGAAAGAGGGCACAGCTGACTTGTGTGCATGCTATTAGTGCGGCTTGCCTGTTGCATGTGAACTAATGGATCAAATCAATCTGGTTTAACCTGCAACATCTCCCCTGTAGACAAGCCCCTAATTAGTCTACCTGAAACTTTTGCAATATTGTTATTAATATCAAACAACTTGATTATTGGGCTATTCGGATTAGTACTTCACATTGTTTTATTCCTTGATTGCTGTCATTGTCCTCTTTGCTAGAGTACATAGAAGACACAGCTTTCTATCCCCAAAGGCTTGCATTCTAAAAAGATTTTAGTTATTCTTCTGTACTCATAATAAATGAGCAGAAATTATTACACCATATTTCAGTAGCTGATTCTAATGGTTGATATGGTTTTTATCTTGTAGGAAGGAGCTAGGATTGCTTCAGAAATTATATGGATTATATGATACTGTAATGAACAATATCAGTGGGTATTATGAGATACTTTGGACAGATGTAGACATTGAAAAAATTAATGCTGAACTTTTGGACTTTCAAAACAGGTATTTTTCCTAATATGAACTTTTTAACAGGTTAATTTTGAATATAAATAATGGTAACTGTGTTACAAATCACTTAGTATCTTTAAAGCATCTTGATATATATAAATTTCGGAAATTTGTTAATGGTGTTTGGCACAGGGTGACTGGCTCCTTTGAGGGGATATGAGTCCCAGCCCCAACTATTACTAATAAGGTGACTCCTGGCTGAGGTTGTGGGGCTAGGTTCAAGTGACAACCTGAAGATTACCTGTTCTTTATAAAGGCAAGCAGGAGCTTAGTGCTGGAAAACTGTAGGGGAAAGAACCAAGTTTTTAGGTGATTCCCAGACAGATGACTTAGAGAGTGAACTGTAGGGAGTAGAAAAGCTGCTGCAGAAATCCCTGGGTCAGGGAAAGGATGGGGAGGGACTGAGACAGATGAGGGAAAAGCTGCTTGGAACAGTAAACAATGTTGGATAAACTATATATTTGGGTATTTTGACCAAGTTTTCTGTTTAATCAATAAACTGTGCCCAGAGGCAAGGACCCACAACAGACTCTGGTGTGACATTGATCCTACTTGGACTACTGAACTAGCTCACTGGTTTACAGTATTGACTATAAGATTAAAATTTAGAACTCTCTTGAAACATTACATACTATTCTTAAAATATATAGTAACCTAAAATAACTTGAGATATGAACACCTTTTACAGTAGTTGTTCCTGTTATATAATTAGTGGGTGTACTATTGCAGTATTCTTGAAAAAGTAAAAATATTTTGATACTTTGAAGTCTAATGATGATTAAGTCATAGTTTGCTCATAAAAAAGTTTTCTAATTTTTTTAATTTTATTTTTAGTGCTTTAGAAATTAGCTTTAGTATTATGTGAGGAAATACAGCATGGAGGCTGGGGCTAGGTTTATGGTACAGAGTAGTTTTTTTGTTCAGCGTAGCTCCTTTCCTCATTCATCACTAATGGCCTTAATGCCTCCCTCACTCCCATGGAATTTTGAGGCAATCCAAAGTTGTTGCTGGAGGCTCCAGGACTATGCCTCATCCTTCAGTTCAGGCTACCAGATATACAGCCTCTGGTGGCATAATAAATTGGTGGTTCAGTTTCTCCTGTGCACTTTGTTTTATAACTTTAAATTTTTATTTGTTATTGTGCAGCAATAATTTATAATCTTTCTTCCATATTCTCCTTCTTCCTTGGATTGGATATTTGATAGTGTGATGGTTTCTGTCACCTGGATCTGTCACTGCTGTGCCTCCCTTCTGGGATTCCTCTGCTTGCCCTGCTCTCCCACAAACATTGAGCTAAATCTAAGTGGTGTTCCTTATGTGAGGCAGCATGTACTGGCACTACAGAGGCCAAATTATAGCCTGCCTGTTCACAGCCAGCCAAACATTAAATAGCCAGGGCACAAGTCTCAGACTTGAACGGATATGTCAGGACATCACCTTCTCCCAGGAGCTGTGACTCCAATACAGAAAAGCCTGGATGTTCTGAACATTTTGGAAAGAGGAATGAGAAGTATGTTATCTGTTTAACCCAGAGAGTAAGTCCAGCATCAGAACTGGGCTGGAGTAGAAAACCTCCTGAAAGGATTCAAAGTCATATCTCTATTCCACCCCGGTATTGAAGTGGGTACTTAGTTCCCTAAGGAAAAAGCAGGGCTCCTACAAAGCCCTTTTCCTCCCATGATGAATCAGGATTCTTACGATCTTCAAGGGTAAGGTGAAGAAATGGGTTTTCTTCTTCAAGTGTCCTCTGCATATTTCCACTCTTTGGATATGCACCGACTGGTGCAGTTGAATGGTGCAGGCTTCTATTAATAGTTATTATACCAGCACTGATAGCATGTAATGTAGGTCCATACAGGTGTCTGAAGAACAGTACTCGTTGGGTCCAGTTGATATTTCTACAGCAAAGAAAGACTTGGATAATGATCGGTCTCCACGCTCTCTTTCTTACAAGAAGAGGAAGTTAGATGACCCCTTGGTAATGTTGCCTCCACCTCCCAGGACACCTTCTGGCTCTCCTAGAAGAATGTCTCCTGTATCAATGTTAAGAATACAATGTTAAGAACAAGCTCAGATCCACATTCAGAGGAAGATGAGCACTGGCCTGCTAAACCCAGGGTTGTGAGTTCAATCCTTGAGGGGGCCATTTAGGGATCTAAGGCAAAAATGTGTCTGGGGATTTGTCCTGCTTTGAGCAGGGAGTTGGACTAGATGACCTCCTGAGGTCCCTTCTAACCCTGATATTCTATGAATTTCTGTAACTAGATCCAATGACAAGATCTTTGTTAGACACAGACTATTACAAGCATGTGTACCCCCTGACTCTCACATAATACTGGACTGGGCAAATTGGCAGGACTGGCAAGTGCCTTCCTGGATTCCTTGGGCTTACTGATCAGCTCCGGGCCTTCCATACCAACCTTCTTCCAAAGTCATGTCTCTGGTTCAGCATCAAACTGGAGATGTTTTTGCGGGTCCACAGCATTCAAATCTAAGTTACACAGATTCAGAACTCCCAGACTTGAAGGAATATTCAGATCTGAGATGTTTATCAGATCCATTAATATAGAATCTAATGAGAGACAAGTCCCTTACTCTAATTCAAGATGTTTTATATGATGAGGAAGAGGAAGTCGAGGTTCCTGTACAGACAAATATTTTGCACAACCAGGACCTTATGGGCATATCCTCTCCAGACAAAAACATTTGAATAGCCTAAGCTGCTTCACCATCTGAGGATGCCATTCAATTCCAAGAATTAGTCAGCAGAATGGTTTCTATGTTGAAATTGCCTTCAGTTTCATTGGAGGAAACTTTGCATCCTGTTTTTGACGTAGTTGAAAATACTTCTTCAAACAAAGTTTCTCTGCCCCTTTTGAATGGTTTATGGCAATCAGGAAATCAAAATGGAATACTCCATCTTCTTGACAGCCTATTGCAAGAAAGGTGGATAAGCCTTACTAGATTCTGTAAGAAGGACCAGGAAAGGAAAACAATACAGCAGTGAACAGACAATCCAGGACGTTTTTGGAGAGTGTTGGGCATAACTTCCAGGTGCAAGTGCAGGAGGAACCAACTAGGGGTTGTACTCGCCTTGAGCTGCTGCTCACCAACAGAGAAGAATTGTTAGGGGAAGTAGAAGTGGATGGCAACCTGGGCACCAGTGATTATGAGAGGTTGAGGTCAGGGTCCTGACAAAAGTCAAAAGGGAGAGCAGCAGAATACAGACCCTGGACTTCAGAAAAGCAGACTTTGACTCCCTCGGGGAACTGATGGGCAGGATACCTGGGAGACTAATATGAAGGGGAAAGGAGTCCAGGAGAGCTGGCTGTATTTTAAAGAAGCCTTATTGAGGGCACAGGAACAAACCATCCTGATGTGCAGAAAGAATAGCAAATATGGCAGGCAACCTGTCATGGTATAATTCCCCGCCCTGAACCTTAGCGTCCAAAAGATGGGGTACCAGCATGAATTCCTCTAAGCTTAATTACCAGCTTAGAACCTGTAGTGCTGCACCAACAGGAATTCCAGTGCCTGGTACACTCTGGTCCCCCCAAAACCTTGCCCGGGGACCCCCAAGACCCAGACCCTCTGGATCTTAACACAAGGAAAGTAAACCCTTTCCCCCACTGTTGCCTCTTCCCAGGCTTCCCTCCCTGAGTTACCCTGGAAGATTACTGTGATTCAACTCCTTGAATCTTTAAACAGAGAGGAAAATTCACCCTTCCCCCTCCCTTCTCTTTCTCTCTCCCAGTCTCTCCTGAGAAAGAAAGTAATCCTGACACAAAGAGAAAATTAAACTTTCTCATCCCTTCTCTCCTTTCTCCCACCAATTCCCTGGTGGATCCAGACTACAGTCCCCTGGGGTCTCACCAAATAAAAACAATCAAGTTCTTAAACAAGAAAGCTTTAATTAAAGAGAGAAAAACAATAAAAATTATCTTTGTAAATTTAAAATAGAATAGGTACAGGGTCTTTCAGCTATAGACACTGGAATACCCTCCCAGCCTAAGTATACAAGTACAAATTAAAATCCTTTCAGCAAAATACAAATTTGAACTCTTCCAGCCAAATACACATTTGAACTCCTCCCAGCCAAATACACATTTGAACTCCTCCCAGCCAAATACACATTTGCAAATAAAGAACAAACAATAAGTCTAACTCGCCTTATCTACTAGTACTCACTATTCTGAACTTATAAGAGCCTGTATCGGAGAAATTGGAGAGAAACCTGGTTGCACGTCTGGTCACTCTCAGAACCCAGAGAGACAAACCAAAAACTAACAGCACACACAGAAACTTCCCTCCCTCAAGATTTGAAAGTATCCTGTCCCCTGATTGGTCTTCTGATCAGGTGACAGCCAGGCTCACTGAACTTGTTAACCCTTTACAGTCAAAAGAGATATGAAGTACTCCTGTTTTATTAACTCCTACTATCTTTATGACACGCCCCCAAATCGCTGACAGTGTGGAACCACACTGGCAGTGATCTCTCCCTAGAACTTTAGAATAAACAGATCAATAACACATGCACCCTTACATGTGCTACTAATTATGTACAACTACAAGATTCTTCACATTGTAGGACAATTTTTTAACCAGTTGATTCTGGGAACTTTCACGGAGAGTGCATCAACAAGTGATCTGTTGCCGCTGCAGGCGTTTCCGGGTTGTGGAGAGGGTCCCTCTCCACGCCACCGTTACTTTTCCCTTTATCGTAGACACCGTCAGGCCACTCAGCACATCTCCTCCTGGCTGTAAACTGACAACCCTGCAAGTCTCTGGAATAAAGGGCTTGAGAGAATTAACGTGGTACACTCTGGCTTTAGGGAGGAATTGGGAAATGCTATAAGGTAGTTAACAGCTCCAGGCGCTCTGGACCGGAATGGCCCTTCCCATGATGCTTCCATCTTATGGGCCTGTTGCGCTTCAAGACCATAACCTGGTCTCCTACCTTGAAGGAACGCTCTCTGGTATGTCTATCATACCAGGCCTTTTGCTCTTTTTGAGCATCCTTTAGGTTTCTCTAGCAAGGGCTAAAGAGTGTCGGAGGGTATCCTATAGGTTGCTTACAAAGTCCAGAATGTTAGTTCCTGGAGAGGGTGTAAACCCCTCCATTGCTGCTTCACCAACTGTAATGGCCCTTTAACCTCGTGGCCATACACAAGCTCAAATGGTGAGAACCTAAACTGGGATGTGGTACACCCCTGTAAGCAAGGAGCAACTGCTGCAACACTAGGTCCCAGTCATTGGAGTGTTCATTCACGAATTTATGGATCATGGCCCCCAAAGTTCCATTAAACTTTCACCAGGCCATTGGTTTGATGTGTACGGGGTGGCAACCAGGTGATTCACCCCATGAGTTTCCACAGTTCTTTCATGGTCTCTGCCAGGAAATTTGTCCCTGAATCCGTAAGGATATCGGAGGGCCAACCTACCCTGGCAAAAATGTCTATAGGGCCTGGCACACAGTTTTAGCCCTAGTGTTGACTAGAGCTACTGCTTCCGGCCATCGGGTAGCAAAGTCACGAAGTTAATATGTACTGCTTTCCTCTGGGGGTCTTCTTTGGAAAGGACCCAGAATATCACAGTTACTCGCTGAAATGGACCTCTATTACGGGGAGTGGTTGGAGAGGGGCCTTGACCTGGTCTTGGGGCTTTCCCACCTTTTGGCACACCTCACAAGACCGGACATACTTGGCACAATCCTTGCCATCCCTCTCATGGAAGACTTCCCCAACTGTCTTGTTTGTTTATCCCAGCATGGCCACTGGGATGATCATGGGCTAAGCCTAAGAGCTTCCCCAGTACCTAGTTGGAACCACCAACTGTTTTTGTGGATGCCAGTCTTCCTGGTGTCCACCAGAAAGAGTCTCTTATTAAAAGCCCTTGTTTTAATAACAACTGGAATCGGTTAGAAAGCTGAGAGGCGGTTGTGGATCCGTGCCGCCGCCCAGCTTTCTGCAGGCTGTCATCTGCTTCCTGCTCAGTCTGGAACTGTTTCTGGGGCTGGAGCACCAGTTCTCCTTAGACTGTGGACTTGGGCTTGGTCCTTCGGGAAGCTGATGCAGGTGATGGGTTGTTTTCGTGGCTGGTGAACCGCTCTGCGCTGGTGCACCAGGTGGTATTTCAGGCTCTGGCTGAGCCTCTTGGGTAGGTGTTTTGCTGGCTTCTGCCAGTTCAGGCTCGCTGGTGCTCCTGGCGCTGGGTTAAGAATGCATTTGCAAGCGCTGGGTCAGTGCTTGGCAATGGTTCTGGTGCTGGTTTGCGTTTCTAGGTCCGGGTCTGGGACTGGAAGTACTGTGGCTGTTGAGTCGTGGCAGGGAATACAGGTCCACTACCTCTGTTGGGTCCCTCTGCTAACCACAGACGGCCCTGTGGACGGCTCAGGAACCAGGCATGGATCTGGAAGCTTGCCTAGCTTGACTGCATGTAACCATTCCAACCTCTTGGCCCACTTTACCTGGTTGGCCAAATCTTCCCCAGTAGCCATGGTGGGGATGGAAAAATTGTCGTAGACTGCAGAAGTCCACATTCCTGACCAGCCTTTGTACTGGACAGGCAGTTTCAGCTGTGGCAAGTCTACAGCTTTGTGACATGAAGGGGTAATTGTCACTTGGACCTTTGCATTGATGAATTTAAGGGTCCACTAAGGATTGGTGATAGCTGACATTGTGCCGCCCGTGTCTCTCCACGCGATAACACTTCTTTCCGCCCACTCTCAAAATTTTCCCTTCGCTCCGAGGGTATTTGAGAGGCATCTGGGCCTGGGATCTTTGGTGGTGATGGAGGTGTAATGAACTGCACTCAGTTGGGGTTCTTGGGGCAGTTGGCTTTATATGTCCCATTCATTCACCTTGAAGCATTGCCCCCAGCTGACTGGTCACTGGCCGAGGTGGGTTACTGGAGATTGGTGAGGTGAGAGAATAGGGAGATCGGCAGCTTTTCTTGGGTTGTGGGGGAGGTATTGGGTTGCCCTCAGGTATAGGGCTTATTGTCAGTGTGACCGCTGTGATATTCGCTCCCCTTGATAGTAGCTGTTTTTCCTTTTCTTCCACTCCACCATCTGGCTTCAAACTTCCCGCCTCAGTTACAGTTTATGGGCTTCCCATCTAGACGTACACTTTCTATTCTTCAGGAACACCCTTAAGACTGCTGCAATTGTCATTAGGAGGTGCCAATGTTGTCCAGAGATTTACAATTGGTTCTGATATCCAGGCCATTATAATTTTCCCAATGTGGTAGGCGTGTCCGGGTGAATGACACATCTGGTTTCCACCTTAGGGCTCTGAACCTGCCAACGGGCATGCTCAGGTGTTAGCCCCATTCTGATTCTGGTGCTTGGTTTGAAAAAGTTTATAATCGTTCATGTTCTCATTAGGCATTTCAGCCGCCACCTTCTGCTAGGGTCCAGTGAGCAGTGACCTCAGCTCTATCATGTACTGGTCTCAGAGATGCTGTTAACGCCATGGCAAGGTTCTTTCAGAATTTTCTAGAAGGGCCTCAGTGTCATCAATCCTTGTAGGTGGGAAATTCCTTGGATGTGGAACAATAACTTGGAAGAAGGGTTGTTAGGGTTGACTGGAGCATGCTGCCTAGCCTGCGCTAAATTCCGTTCATGCTTTCTCTTGCTCTTTCCCTCTTTCCCTCTCTTTTTCTTTAATCTCCATGTCTTTCTCTCCTGTGGGCAGCCTCTCTTTCTTTTTCTCTCAGCTCCACTTTCTTTTCTCTCAGTTTATTTCCATTTTTGTTTTATTCTAGTTCTTTGTTTCTTTTCCATGTCTCGCTTGTGGTCTGCCATCTTGATTTGTTCCTTCTGCCTCCAGTCTTGCCCGTTCCTGTTTCAGGGTGTCTTTGGTAGTCATGGTTTCTGCTTTCTTGTGTTGGGGCACCCTCTGCTGTTTACTGCCTGAAATGCTGCTTCTCTGTTGCCTCCTTAGGGTTGCTTAGCAACAGAGTCTTTTTTTTTAACTCCTTCTACCTAGCTATTCCCAACAGAGTTAGAAAGAAAAAAAACCCATTCATTTGCAAATGTGTTTTGCTGGTGTATGGTGACTCACAACTGAAGTCCCTTTGTTTAACAGAGATCCTTGTTAAACCCTAGTGCCTCTGCCTTCAGAGTACTCAGAAGGGAGAGACCAAAAAACTTACAGACCTTTGCTTTTAAAAACAATCTCCTCTAGCCTGCTTTACCCACAGCTAGCAGGGAAAGAGAAAGAAAAAATCCTACTGGCTTTTGCTTCTAAACCCAAACCTCTCAGTCTTCCTGCAGATAGCTAGCAGGGAGAGAAATAAAAACCTCACTGGCTTTTGGATTCTATCTTATCTATCTATCCCACCTCTGCCACCATGTCATGGTATAATTCCCTAGTGGCAGATGATGTGGAAAAAGTTGAAGTACTCAGTGCTTTTTTTGTCTCAGTCTTCACAGACAAGGTCAGCTCCCAGACTGCTGCACTGGGTAGCACAGTATTGGGAGGAGGTGAGCAGCCTTCAGTGGTGAAAGAACAGGTTAAGGACCATTTAGAAAAGCTGAACATGCACAAGTTCATAGGTCTGGATCTAATGCAGCCGAGGGTGTTGAGGGAGTTGGCTGATGTGATTGCAGAGTCATTGGCCATTATCTCTGAAAACTCGTGGTGATTGGGAGAGGTCCCGGAAATTGGAAAAAAAACAAATATAGTTCCCATATTTTAAAAAGGGAAGAAGGAGAATCCGAGGAACTACAGACTGGTCAGTCTCACCTCAGTCCCTGGAAAAATCATGCAACAGGCCCTCAAGGAATCCATTTTGAAGCACTTGGAGGAGAGGAGGGTGATCAGGAACAGTGAACGTGGATTCACCAAGACCAACCTGATTGCCTTCTATGATGAGATAACTGGCTCTGTGGATATGGGGAAAGTGGTGGACGTGATATATCTTGAGTTTAGGAAAGCTTTGGATACAGTCTTCCACAGTATTCTTGCCAGCAAGTTAAAAAAATATGGATTGAATGAATGGACTATAAGGTGGGTAGAAAGCTAGGTAGATCGCCGGGCTCAATGGGTAGTGATCAACGGCTCAATGTCTAGTTGGCAGCTGGTATCAAGCGGAGTGCCCCAGGGGTCGATATTGGGGCCGGTTTTGTTCAACATCTTTATTAATGATCTGGATAGTGGAATGGATTGCACCCTCAGCAAGTTTGCGGATGCCACTAAGATGGGGGGAGAGTTAGATACTGTGCAGGGTAGGGATAGGGTCCAGAGTGACCTAGACAAATTGGAGGATTGGGCCAAAAGAAATCTGATGAGGACAAGGACAAGTACAGAGTCCTGCACTTAGGACAGAAGACTCTCATGCACTGCACCAGGCCGGGGACCGACTTGGTAAGCAGCAGTTCTTGAGAAAAAGACCTGGGGATTACAGCTGGATATGAGTCAACAGTGTGTCCTTGTTGCCAAGAAGTCTAACGGCATTAGTAGGAGCATTGCCAGCAGATCGATTATTCTCCTCTATCTGGAACTGATGAGGCCACATGTGGAGTATTGCGTCCAGTTTGGGGCACCCCACTACAGAAAGGATGTTAACAAATTGGAGAGAATCCAGCAGAGGACAATGAAAATGATTGGGGGCTGGGGCACGTGACTTCTGAGGATAGGCTGAGGGAATTGGGCTTATATAGTCTGCGGAAGAGAAGAGTGAGGGGGGATTTGATAGCAGCTGTGACAGAGTCAGGTGAGATGGCTACAGGAGAGTGTTAGAAGGCAGATATATTATTCTCAGATTAAGTAGATCCCTTTTCCTTGGGTAAGATAACAAGGGCAGTTCCAGAACAAGCAGGAACTTGCTGGAACCAATTAAGGCAGGCAGGCTAATTAGGACACCTGGAGCCAATTAAGAAGAAACTGCTAGAATCAATTAGGACAGGCTGGCTAATCAGAGCACCCGACTTTAAAAAGGACATCACTTCAGTTTGGGGTGTGCATGCAAGGAGCTGGGAGCAAGAGGCACTAGGAGCTGAGAGTAAGAAGGTGTACTTCTGGAGGACTGAGGAGTACAAGCATTATCAGACACCAGGAGAAAGGTCCTGTGGTGAGGATAAAGAAGATGTTTGGAGGAGGCTATGGGGAAGTAGCCCAGGGAGTTGTAGCTGCTGCGCAGCTGTTCCAGGAGGCACTCTAGACAGCTACAGTCCACAGAACCCTGGGCTGGAACCTGGAGTAGAGGGAGGGCCCAGGTTCCCCCCAAACCTCCCTCCCAGAGGGAGGAGTTGACCTGGACTGTGGGTTCCATCAGGGGGAAAGTCTCTGGGCTGTTCCCCCACCCATACGGTGGATCAGCAGAGACTATGGGGATTGTTCTCCTTTCTTTTCCCCACGCTAGTCAATGATGAGGTTATCTGAGTAAAACAGTAGATTTGAGCCACAAAAGTGGCCAAACTGAGGGCTGCCGTGAATCTCTGAGGCAAGCAAATCCACCAATAAGTGCAGAACCCACCAGAGTAGAGGAGGAACTTTGTCACACAGCCTTCAACTACCTGAAGAGGGGGTTCCAAAGAGGATGGAGCTAGGCTATTCTCAGTGGTGGCAGATGACAGAACAAAGAGCAGTGGTCTCAAGTTGCAGTCGGGAAGGTCTAGGTTGGATATTAGGAAAAATCTCCATCTTTAGAGGTTTTTAAGGCCTGGCTTGACAAAGCCCTGGCTGGGATGATTTAGTTGGGGTTGGTCCTGCTTTGAGCAGGGGGTTGGAATAGATGACCACCTGAGGTCTCTTCCAACCCTAATCTTCTATGATTCTATGAAGGGTTTTCTTTCTTTCATGTACATTCTCCACCTAGTTCTCAGGTAGAGGCTTCGACAACGCAAATGTCAAGATTAGGATAATTTACATTCTACTATCAGTGACAGAGAAGGGAAAAGACTGGATTCTTTGAGAGGGAAGCTATTCTCATCATCTTCTCTAACTAATAACCCATTATAACTCGATCCAGTTTCACCTGTGGGACAAAATTTCTCTGTTCACCACAACCCCTCTGATGACCACTCCAGAATGGCTAATGCCCTCATTAAAGAGACAGATTATGTTGCTAAACTGAGGGCATCCTTCAAAATTGGTAGCAATAACAATAACTCTCAGAAGACATGCCTGGCTACCTTCCTTTTCTCTTCCCTAGGAAATGAAGTCTAAGGTCACCTTTTAAGAGGAGATTTCTTGCACCTCTTTTCAGATACCAAAGACAGAATTACAACCTTATTCTTTGTCATCATCATCTTATTTCAAGGGTAGACAGTGCTACTAGAAACAACAACCTTCTACTTTTCAGTCATATGACAGATGCCCATTTAGATCCAAGATGAAGCAAAAGAATTTGTCCACCACTTCTTTACTAGCAGTTAGTCTGCAGGTTTGACATGATGTTCGAAAGTGGCAAACCAACCTTGGAGTCTGTTTCCCTTGCATTTGGAGACCATTTAGGCCAATGTTACACTGAATAGCTAAAGATCACCACTGACAAATAGGTTCTGGACACTATAAAAATGGTATATTATCCAGTTAGACACCCTCTTCCCAAACCAACTGCCCTCTCCCTTCCTCTTAGGGACCACTTCTTACAAGTTGGTGTTAAAAACTGAAATCAACTATATACTAATGGTGGGATCAATATAGGAGATTCCAGTAAATCTCAGGAATCTGGGGTTTTACTCCCACTATTTCCTAATTCCAAAGAAAGATAGAGATCTTCATCAGATATAAAATAAACAAGTGCAAAGGATTCACTTCAGAATGTTAGCTCTAAGTTCTATTATTCCTTCATATCCAGTCTAAATTGGTTTACTGCTCTCAGTCTCACACACCTTTGTTTTGCCACAGGGCAGGACCATTTGCAATACAGGCCTTTGGCTTTTCCTCAGCATCCTGAGTCTTTACAAAATGTTTATCTGTAGTGGCAGCTTTTCTCAGAAGACAATGGATTTTTGTGTTTCCATATTTAGACGATTGGCTCCTAAAAGCAGCTTTAGAGGAGAAGCCAAAAAAGGTCACATAATTCACATGCTCTGTGTTCCAAAGTTTGGGTTTCTTAATAAAAGAGAAGAAATCCTTGTTGACCCCATCACAGAATGTTCTATTCATAGGAGCTCAGGCCGATTCCAAAAAGGGATTACCTTCTGGAGGAAAAATTCCTGAAAATAAAATGAACCATTTAATCTCTACTTCAAAGTTCATCTCAGAAAGTAAAGTTCTTTCTATTATTAATAAGTGGATGGCATCATCCACATATGTCTTGCTTATGCAAACTTAAGGATTAAACTACTTCCTCACTGCTTGGCAAAGAGCTTCAGACTGAGGTGCGGGGGGCAGACAAAACAGACACCCTGGTCCTCCAGGTTGGGCTTTAGGCACAGGGCTAACAACCCTGTCCCATAAAAACCAAAATATGTTACGGAAACAGCGATGGAGAAATCGACCATTACTGTGTGTGATAGTCTTCAAGAGTCAATGACTCATATGACTGCCAATGGTGAAAGCCAAAAGGAAGCCACTGGCATGAAGACTGAAGTGCTCAATACCAAGACAAAGAACAAACTTGGTTTGTGGAACATACGGATAATGTATGAAACAGGGAAGCTAGCTCAAGTCACAGCAGAGATGAGACGCTACAGCTTACACATTCTGGGTGTCAGTGAGAGCAGATGGACAGGATCAGGAAGATAAACAACAGCCTCGGGAGAAACAATGACAGTGATGAAGAAGTAAAGGACAAATTCTACCTTACGCTCCAGGCAGAGTTAGAGAGAGTACCTAACTATCATCATGGGAAACCTGAATGCCAAGGTCAGTAAGGACAACACAAACAATGACAGAGCAATGGGAAGACATGGATATGGCACCATGAATGAAACTGGAGAAAGGCTTGTTGATTTATGTAATATGAATGACCTAGTCATTGGCGGAACCCTATTTGAACATCATGAAATTCACAAGCTGACATAGTGTTCTCCAAATGGGAGAGATAAGAACCAGATTGACTATATCATGATAAATGGCAATGCTCACTGACAGATATGAAAGTGAGAAGGGGTGCAGATGTTGGCAGCGGCCACCACCTTGTGACATAGACATTATGATATTGACAAGCTAAAGTCCCTTGAAATACAGAAAGCCTTCGTTCTGCAGTCAACGAACAGGTTTCAAGTACTTGCAGACCTTGATGAAGAGGAGGGGAATGCAAATGAGGAGATCCAGAGGAAGTGGGACAAAGTAACAGTAATTTATAAACAGAGCATTGAAGCCTATCTAGGCTCCAGGTAGAAGAGAAGGAAGGAGTGGATTACACCCAGCACATGCAATGTCATAGAAACCAGACGAGCTCTGAAGAAAAAAGTTTTAGATATAAAATCCCAGAAGCTAAAGGACAAATACCACAAGCAGTATAGTAAGGCACACCAGAAGGTCAAACGCCTTGTGAGAGCGGACAAATGGCATTTTGTTGATAATCTGGCAACACAAGCAGAGGATGCAGGTGCTCGTGGTGAACAAGGAACCATCTACAAAATGATGCGGCTTGTCAGTGGTAAACAGCAGACACCGACAAATACTCTCATCAGGAACAAACAAGGACACCTACTAACAACTAAAAAAGAACAAGAAATGTGCTGGACAGAGCATTTCAAAGAATTGCTGAACAGGGAACCACCTAAAGACGAAGCAAACATCCAGGAGGCAGAAGGAGATCTTGATATCAACACAGACACCCCAGTTAAGGAAGGGATCATTCAAGCCATGGGTTACTCACTGGAGAATCTAATAGATCCTTTGTTGCTGCCTTTGCCAGTGTCCTTTGTTCCTGTGAGGCTGGGCTGAGTTTGTCCCATACATGCCCTGATGAGGTGTGAACTGCCACTCTGTTCTTGGAGAGTTTTGCCTGGGCTTGTTTTAAGCCATGAGGACACATTTTCAGCCTCATAACTAAATACATGAAATTACAATCTATAACATTACTATAGCAACAATGCTCAGTGCATCATAAGCCTTATGAAGACACTCGACATGACAAACTTTGCATTGGATACCACACAATCATATTAAAAGGATGAACATTAGGGTGCAGGATATTCCCTCAAGATACAGAGTGTCACAATAACTTAAGTCACTCAGGGATGTGAATAATCACATGGCTGAGCAATGTAAGTTATACTGACCTAAGCGCCGGTGTAAACAGTGCTATGCTTCCGGGAGAGCTTCTCCTGCCGACATAGCTACCAGCTGTTTTGGGAGGTGGAGCAATTAAGCTGATGGGAGAGCTCTCTCCCGTCAGCATAGAGTGTCTTTATCAGAAGAACCTCTGTAGTACTTCTAGTGTAGATGTGGCGCCAGTTGCATACATGACACCAGTCATGCCTCCCTCCCTTTTATGCTCAGTGTTATAGAAATACTGTCACAGGGTACCTGGTCCCTGTGAGTAGAGCTGGACTAAGCCCCCTTGTGTCAGAACAAGTGAACCCAATCCAGACAATTAAAGATGGTTGGGCTATACCTGAGGCTTTAAAGGGCGGGGAATGAAGGAGGAGAGGGTGATTGAGACAGGCTCGGCCTGTGAAAGAGAAGACATAGTGGAGTGGAGCTAAGTCCAATAGTGTGTCTCTGGAGGAAGGGGCTAGGTGGCTGGGGAAGCAGCCCTGGGGCTGTCGCTCCAGGAAGGGAGGACAGCTGATTAAAACTGAGAAGCTGTCAGGAGAGGAGCGCCAGAGATCCCTCTGAGGAGTGGCCCTGAAGTCTGAGACAAAGGAGAGAGTTAAAAGACTGTTTTCTGTTTGTTTACTTGCCTGTTTTAAGAAAATAAACCATCCTCAAGGAGATTAGGAGTGGCAGTGTGTGCTTGGAAGCTGGGAAGAAGCTCCACCCTGTGACAAATACATAGTGATCAGCTAAACTAAGGCGCACATATGGATCATAAAAATATAACCAAATATTCTTACATTCATCACTCGTTTTATGACCCACTACAAAAATGTGTATAACACACCCGGCTGTCTACTAACCCTCCATTGTCCTATGACTGCAGAGGTATTAACTGCGCACTTCAATTTAAAAGGGCTCCTACACCATATGTAAGCTGATGCTCACCTGATGCTTACACCCTGATGCTTAGCAGTCTGTCCCACCTTATATTTAGCTTGGACACTGATTACTTTTTCTGGGTATGAAGAAGAGCTCTGTGAAGTTCAAAAGTTTGTCCTTTCTACCAACAGAAGTTGGTCCAATAAAAGATATTATTTTACCCTTGTCTCCCTCATATCCTGGAACAACACAGCTACAGCAATAATGTGACACAAGTGACATCCCTAGAAAGCTAAAAGTATATCTCAAACATACAGAGTACAGACACTAATTGTTTTCTGCACATATCATTCCATCCAAAATGTCAGGACCTTAGGGCCACAAATTGCTTTAGGCAAGATGTTAAAATCCTGCACCAGTTGCTATGCTTGATATCTGGGAAATATTTCTGGAGAAGAAATTGAGACTCCATCTACAAGTCTTTATTGGCATTGGTGGAAATAGTTTGAGGAACACTTGCAAAGTAGGTTTCCATTCTTCAACAGGCCGTCTTTTGGTAGGAGGGTTTTAGTGGGTTGGTTCCCAAATAATTCTTTAAATTCCAAAGCTCTGGTTTTATATGGCGGGGGGAACCACTTCCACTTCTATCTATTATACTAGTCTAATGCTTAAAACTACTTTTTTATTTTCTACTTATGTAATTCACTGCTCACTACTTCGTATTAGTCAGGCGAGAACCTGTGCTACAGAATGTGAAATCTCTTACCTGATTTTCTTTCTGCTAGCAGGTTCTCCTCTCATCAGTCCACTGTGCTAATCTGATAAAACAACTGGAATACAATTCATAACAGATTTTTTTCCCTAAAGGGAGATTTAGACACATAATAGCTTGACAATTAGCTATAATATACCAAGTATATGTCTTAATGCTACTAATAAGTTGCTGAAATATTTCTACAGCTTTGGAAGAATATTACTGATTGACTGAGTTGAAGAATTAGGTTTAGTTCTGAAGCCTTCAGCAATTATATTGATGTCTCTCCAAATTTTAAATTAACCCATTAGTAATGAATGAGGGGAGAAATGGCTAAGAGAAAATTATCACATAATAAATCTTGCATTTGCATTAGAAGATTAGTTTCTTGGAGTTCTGTTTAATCCACCACCTGTGTGAGAATGGGATTGAAGGGATAACACTATGCTTTTTAGAACAGTGCTTACAATGATTTTTGCAGGAAAGATAGACACAGATACAGGCTGGCTCCAGGTTTTTTGCCACCCCAAGCAAAAAAAAAAAAAAGCTGGAGTGCCGCTGCCAAAGCCAAAAAAAAAGCTGGAGTGCTGCCCCTTGAAAAGTGCCGCCCTAAGCACATGCTTGGAACGCTGGTGCCTAGAGCCAGCCTTGCACTGATATCACTGGTACACTATTTAAATGAAATTGATATGTCAGCAGACTAATTTTTCAGCCATTGTTACTGAGAAAATAGTTTTGGTGAAACCAGTGTCAGTTTTAAACCACCTATTTTTTTCCAAATATACATAAAAATATTTCAAGATTGTTTTTGACAAAATGTTAAATCAACGATATAAGAAGTGTACTACTGTATCAATTATTATTATTTACTGAATTAAAGGTGTCGCAAACTTCCCAAAGGACTGAAAAACTGGCAAGCATTTTTAGACCTCAAGAAAAGAATAGATGATTTTAGTGAGTCATGTCCTCTGTTGGAAATGATGACTAATAAAGCAATGAAGCAGAGACATTGGAATCGCATTGCTGAAACAACAGGACATCAATTTGATGTGGAATCAGATTCTTTTTGTCTTCGAAACATCATGGAAGCACCACTTCTTAAACATAAGGATGATATTGAGGTAAGTACATACATTGCTTTTGATACTTCAATTTATATTTTCAGGAAAGAACAAAATATTACTTGTATAAAAGTTATATATAAGGACTTTTTGACTATGAAATCAAACACTATTCTGAAACAATGCATGGTATGTTAAATAGTTGTTGTCCATTATAGAATCATAGAAATGTTGGGCTGGAAGTGACCTCAAGAGGTCATCTAGTCAAATCCCCTCTTTGCTGAAGCAGGTCAAGGTATACCTAGATCATCTCTGGCAGGTCTAATCTGTTCTTAAAAACCTCAAATGACTGGGATTCCACAACCTCCCTTGGTAAGCTATTTCAGTACTTAACTATCCCTGTAGAAAGTTTTTCCTAATGTCTAACTTAAATCTTCCTTCCTGCAGATTATACCCATTACTTCTTGTCCTACTTTCAGTGGACATTGAGAACAATTGATCACCATCTTCTTTATAACAGCCCTTAACATATTTGAAGACTATTATCGGGTCCCCCCCCAGTCTTCTTTTTTTCAAGACTGAACATACTCAGGTCTTTACCTTTCCTGAACCTTCTATCATGTTTGTTGCTCTCATCTGGACTCTTAAAATTTGACATAATAATCCAGCTGAGGCCTCACTAGTGCTGAGTAGAGTGGAATAATTACCTCTTATGTCTTTCTTATGCTGCCCTTGTTAATGCACCCCAGAATGACATTTGCTTTTTTCACAAATGCATCACCTTGTTGACTCATGTTCAGTTTGTGATCCAGTAAAATCCTCAGATCTTTTTCTGCATAGCTCATTATTTCCCATTTTGTATTTCTGCATTTAATTTTTTCTTCCTAACTGAAATTTCAGTGTATTTGTTCAATACTACATCACAAAACAAATTAAAGAATCTTAGCCAGAGATATATACCCTGTCCTATTTAGAATTAAATGCAACTCCAAAACATCTCTTTCATCCTCCAGCCAATCAAAATACAAAAGTATGAAGACTACAATATATAATCTGCTTCAGACTGAGGTAATTGATTTTGCAGGGAACAAGAAGGCTTAGGAGGGTATTCCATTCCCACTCTGATGCCCAAGGGCTCAAAAAACTGAGGAGCACTCAATTTGAAATTCTTAAATAGATTTTTTTTCCAGAAGCTACAGTTCAAGTTGGAGACCCTAAATTTCACTGTAGTAGCTATTCTCAAAAGAATTTTTTAAATTTTTCTCTAGCCTTGATTTGAAGAACCCCTACCAATGCACTGCATGAACCTCCCATAGGAGATGTCTTGGCTTCACATGCAACAGACAATGTTGTTAGTGTGCTGGTTTTCCTTTGGTCTGTCTGCCCCTCTATCTTCCAAAGTGTCTTCCAAAGTGCTAGTTAACACTGTTTTCCTCTGGCAAAAAGGGTTCATATATACCCATGTTGAGACTGCCTGCTCAGAGCACCATTCTTGGAAAAGGCTCACAAAGCTGCAGTCCCACAGCTCAGATTCTGTTCTGAAGCAAGATGGATTTGTCGTCACCAAGAGCAGAATGACACCACATGGTCATTATTACTTCTGGGAATAATCAGATATCAATCTCCACATAAGTTTATTTCTGTCAGAGAACAGGATTCAGAAGCTGGTGGCCACGGGGTGCAATGTTATTCAATCTCTAGTCACATCTGTCAGTGATGGTCCCTTGAACCAACATACTGCTGAGTCCTGAGAAATTAAATCTAGCTACATGAGATTTGAGAGGTAATAATTAAAATAGGTTATTCAGATGCTTTTATCATATCCTTAGTCTGGAGAAAGTATTCCTGGGGCCTGGTCTATACGTAAGGCTGTATATATAGAGAGAGCTAAGCCATTAACATATAAGGACCCAGTCAAAGCAAGGGCAAAGCTTTTTCTTTTTTCTATGTTTTGTTTTAAATTCTTATAGTAAGTCTTAATATGAGCCAAAATCTTCAGACATTAAAAGCCAAATAATAAACATTTCCAGCTCACTAGAAATGCAAGTGGGTGTAGGATTTTCCTTTCTTCCGGACATAAGAATTCTTGGAGCTGCCTCACTTCTAATCTCTACACCAATGAGGAGAATTCCCACTTAGGATCAAAATCTTATATTAAAAACTCAGATGAAGCATCCCTTTGATCCCTTGTCAGAAGTGCCCTTAGATTTTTTTAAAAGGCTTATCTCCTTTCAATCATTTCAGCAAAGAGAGTTTTCAGAAGTTAAGGTCTTATTGGGGAACAGCAGCTGTGCACCTCTTCATGAGGACGAAGTTGTATTGAGAGTTAATTCTTTATTCCCAAAATAAACCCAGTTACAAAAAATTATTTTTCTCATCATTTTTGCCCACTATCTAAAAAACAAACAAACAAAAAAACCCAGCCCTTTAAAAACCAAAGAAAAACAAAAAACAAAACAAAAAACATCCACTCTTTTGGCATACTCTTGATGTCAAAAGTCTAAAAATCAACACTGAATGTAGTAAAATCTCCACTTCTCTTGGCTATATACTCATCATAAACAAATGAAAAACAAGCAAAGAAAAACAGAAGAAACATTGCAGTTTGTTATTAGATGGCTAAATGGGTGCATTTCAGGTGCTTTCAAAGGTAGAAACCTTTTTTTCCTTTGAAAATTTATGCTTATTTATTCAAAGTAATTGAAAATTCAGATATAACATACAGAGAGAGAGAGAAAGAGAGATGCAGTGGCCACCTGGTCATGTTGCCACACCATCAGTAAGATTAACCATTTAAACATGTAGGCTTCATCAGTCCCTGCATTGGAGGTAGGGATTTGCACATTATGCTCAACTAGCAACTGATTTATTTATTTTTTATAAAAGGAGACATGTCCCCTTGGGACTGTTACCTGATGTGCTGAGACTACTTCTGAGCCCATTTTCTCTGCCAGTTTGGGCCTCCAGAACCCTGCCTTATTGAGCCAGACATGCCAGTCTGCTCCAACACAGACCCAGAGTCTGAACCATGCCCCACAAAGATGCAGACTTAATTGAAAACAGCTTAAGAAGTGCTTCTGTCTCTAGCACCCAGACACCCAGCTCCCAATGGGATCCAAACCCCAGATAAATCCATTTTACTCTGTATAAAGCTTATACAGAATAAATTCATAAATGGTCTGCCCTCTATAACACTGATAGAAGGATATGTACAGCTGTTTGCTCCCCCAGGTATTAATTACTTACTCTGGGTTAATTAATAAGCAAAAGTGATTTTATTAAGTATAAAAAGGATTTAAGTGGTTCCAAGTAATAACAGACAGAACAAAGTAAGTTACCAAGCAAAACAAAACAAGACATGCAAGTCTAAACCTAATACATTAAGAAACTGATTACAGATAAAATCTCACCCCCAGAGATGTTCCAATAAGCTTCTTTCACAGACTGGATTCCTTCCTAGTCTGGGTCCAGCAATCACCCTGTAGTTACTGTCCTTTGTTCCAGTTTCTTTCCGGCATCTCTTGGGGGTGGAGAGGCCATCTCTTGAGACAGCTGAAGACAAAATGGAGAGGCTTCCAGGTCCTTTTATATTCTTTCTCTTGTGGATGGAAACCCCTTTGTTCTTCCGTGCAAAGTCATAGCAACAAGATGGAGTTTATAGCTACCTGGGCAAGTCACATGTTCATGAATGATTCAGCTTTTTGCAGGCCGACGCCATTGTTTACATGTTAATTTAAGCATTCCCAGAAAAGCTCAGATGTGGGTTGATATCTCCCAAAGTCCGTTGTCAGTTAAGTGTTTCTTGAGTGGGCACTGTAGCAAGGCGGTGAGACACCCCACAGCCCTGCAGAGGGACGAGCCTCCCCTAGCACTAATGTGGGCGGAGCCAGCAGGTCCTGAGCCCACCCCCCACAGGGCAGGACACAGGCCCGGAAGTAGAAAAGCCCATCGGCAGAGCTCACTTGAAAGCCGGCTGCTGGAGAGGCCAGATGCCTGTGGCCTAGCTCTGGGTTGGGACATGCCGGCAGGCTGCAGCTGACACGAGGACTGGCCGGGCCAGCCAAGCCTACCACTGGCCAGCTACCCAGAGGAGCAGCCCAGCCTACCCCTGGCCAGCTACTCTGAGGAGCAGCCCAGCCTACCCCTTGCCACCTACCCTGAGGAGCAGCCGAGTCTACCCCTCGCCCGTTACCCAGAGGAACTGATGATGCTGGAAACCTCTGAGGACACTGCCCTAACCCAGGTACTCTACGAGGCGGAGTCCAGAAGTAGCCCGGGGGCAGTTGACCTGGGTCTGGTGCAGCTCAGTCAGAACCCATGTCAGTGTGTTGCGGTCAGGATCCCCACTGACACAGTGTCAAGTCTCCTGCCGCTGCTAGGACCCTGGGGTGGGACGCAGTGGAGTGAGTGGGCCTGCGTCCCCCCTGCCACCCCAGTCATGGGTGGCAGTCTCCGCCTCAAACCAGACGCTCAGAAGCCTGAGCTCCAGTCTGTTTATTTGCTGCCCTGCCCTGACCCAGGGCCTGGGCTCCTATTGGACTCTTGGCTCAGCCCCTGCTTAAGGGCCTGAGCTCCAGACTGTTTGTTTGCTGCCCCGCCCTGACCCAGGGCCAGGATCCATAGTGAACTATTGCGTGTTGGTGTGATCCCCCACAGCTCCGCGAAGGGATGAGCCTCGGCTGAGCCCTTCTATAGGCACTTACTGAGAATAGTCCTTTCTCAAGAAGCTGACCAAATGCTTCACTGAGGTTACTTAGAATCAAACAAATTGAGATACAAGTACATAGCCAATATTCATAACCTCAAATACAAAAATGATGCACACATACAGACAGCATAATGATAACCAGCAAACTACAACCTTTCCATAGATACCCCAGTTGATTCCTCTGTAGGAGACCTGGTGCAACCATATAACCCTGGTTGCAGCAATAATCTATATGGTCATAGTTCATGTCAATAATGTCACATCTACCTCCTCATTCATCCTTTGTTTCTCTCCCTAATTATTCCCTGTTATTGGACATCCCATTGCAGTTGATCTGTGGACTTTCTCCGTGAAGAACAGGAAAACTTAACCCAAAATCTCCTTTCTTCTAGCAGGAAAGTCTGGAGAGAGCTAAACCACCTGACAAAAGAATTATAGTTCTGAGGAAGGCTTAAACTGTCAAATTCTGCTCCATTTTCTTTAGAGGCATGATATATCTGTCCTCCACTATTTGAGGTGAAATTCAAAGTTTGTCCTGCTGGAGAAAGTGTTTTTATATGATTTTTTCTGTCTAATAACCTGAGAATCAAAGTTTAAAGGAATTAGCTCTACAAAGCAACTGTGGAAGTATTTCAGACAGAATAATGCATTTGTAGCCACTCTGAGCTGTGATTGACAGATCTTGAACCTTTGCACTGCCCACTGGCAGTATACCTGCTCTCTGGGTTTCCACAGCCAGTAGAACCCCCACCCACTATCCTCACCTCACCTCAGTATGGCCACTGTCAGTCATTAACTAGCCCCCGTTCCCTGGGGCAGACTGCAGTGTAAGTGCCAGTCATCACTGGCAAGGGAGGTTTAGATCCGCTGCCTCTGCCTACTTTTGGTCTGCCCCCTGCAATTCCAGTACCTATTCAGCCTTACACTAGGCATGCAGCCTGTCGGTTTTCCAGACCAGAGCTCTTCTGGCGTTCCCCAAGCCCTACTCCACCTCAGGTATTCTGGTATGCTCCCCAGCAGCCAGGCCCGTCTCCCTCCACAACTAGAGGAGACTGTCTGCTCCTGGCCCACTGCCCTCTTATAAGGGCCAGCTGAGCCCTGATTGGGGTGTGGACACAGCAGAGCCTCAGCCCTCTCCTGGACTGTTTTAAGCCCTTTAAGGCCAGAGCGGGTGACAACCCCGCTACATGTAGACATGCCTTCAATCTAAGCAATCCTCTGCTTCAGTATCACAGAAGATAGCACTGTTGATTCTGGTCCATAGGCAAGTTCCATCAAAGTCAGAGCCAGAAGGAGCTCCTTTCACACCTGTGGCACCTCACCTTACCAACACTATCTCGGAATCAATCATGCTGGAACCAACCATTCTGGCTCTGTTGGTGCTGGTATTGCCAGCAGTACAAGAATTACGCTACTAGTGCAGGCAGACATGGGATAAACAGCAGGATTGCTACAACACTCAGTATCATGCCAACCTTTGGGTGTTGAGCATTATAGAAGGATACACTCTCCGATTTATTTCTCTCTCTGCTTCCTACCCTCCCTGCCCTTCCCCTCTTCAGGGACTCCTCTCATGAAAAACTTCTGGTTCATGAGGTTCAATCTCTCCTTCAGGTAGTAGCTATTTATTTCCTAATCTTGAAAGCCAAAGGAACTCTCTAGCCTATTTTAGACTTGTCAGCTCTACATTTATCTCCAAAAGATAAAGTTTTGCATGGTCACATGGGCATTCATTAATCCCTCTCTGGAGACTAGAACACCACTCTTGATTTAACAGATGCTGACTTTCATGTGTCAGTATGCCAAGGGCACAGAAAGTTCCTCAGATTTGTAAACACTTGCATTACCAGTTCTTGGTGCTTGCGTTCAGCCTATCTGCAGCTCCTTTGGTGTTCTCAGAACATATGGCCCTGGTAGCAGTGTTTCTCAGGAGACTAGGAGTGCAGGTCTACCCTTACCTGGACAACTAGCTAGTCAAGGGTCAGTCCAAAGCCCAGGTTAAATCCAATATTCATCTCATTCATTCAGTCAGTCTTCAAGGCCTTGGGACTACTGATCAATGCAAACAAGTCTATTATTAGCCTGGTACACAGGAGACAGTTTGTAGGGGCTGTGTTGGACTCTACCCAGGCCACAGTGTTCCTCCTAGCATCAGGATTCCAATCTATTTGATCTTTTGTGACAGACCTCAAGATTCATTCAACCACAATAGCCTGAAACTATATGAAGCTCCTAGGGCACATGGCTTCATGCACATATGTAATACAACACATGAGGTTGCACTTCAGACCCCTTCAGATGTGGCTGGCCTCAGTATATTTGATAAACCATCTGCATTTGGACAGTGTGCTCACAGTACCTTTTCAGGTCCTAATTTCATGGAATTGGTGATTGAATCCTCTCAGTGTTTGTGCAGGCACTCACCTCCTCTGCCCTCAACTGTCAATGATTCTGGTTTCAAATATGTCACATTTATATTGGGGAGATCAACTGGGGCTTCTCTATATTCAGTGTCTTTGGTCCTCAGCAAAGGTCATTCTTCAAATCAGTGTCAGAGAGCTCAGGACAATTTGTCTTGCCTGCCAGGCTTTCCTATTTCATGTTAGAAATGTATTTGTCCTTATAGACAATATTACAGCAATGTTTTACCTCAACAGGGAGGGAGGAGCTCAGGGCTTATCTATACTGGCACACTAAATCAGTGCAGCTGAGATCAGTGTAGTGGTGTCAATTTAGCAGGACTGGTGAAGACACAATAAGTTGATGGGAGAGCTCTCTCCTGTCGACTTCAGTACTCCACATCCCCTAGAGGTGGAAGGTAAGTTGGCAGGTGAGCGTCTCATTTGACATAGCATGGTGTAGACAGCATGTTAGGTCGATGTAAGCTACGTCGCTCTGGGGGTGTGTGGCATGGGTGATTTTTGCAAACCCCTGAATGACATGACGTACATCGATTTAAGCGGCAATGTAGACCAGGTCTCAGTCATCTCTCCTATGTCAGTGTCATGATCTACAGGCCTCAAACCCGGTCCACTGGCACAGTCATGCTATACTCCTCTACTGAGCTGCCTGCTAACAACTGCTGACCCAGGACCCATGAAGCCCAGCTTCAGTTTGAGGCTCTACCCCTGACGTCCCATTGGCCCAGTCATGGAGCAGCTGATTGGCCCTTTGGCCTTACTTAATCCAGCAACAGGAACAGGAAGCTGTTCAAACAACAGAGATCCACCCTGCTCTGGACTGTGTATCTTGTGCCTCCTGCTCCTCCTGCTTGACTTCTCAGCTTCCTTACTTGGCTTGATTCCGGACCTCCGACTTGTGGTTCCTGCCTCTGTCCTCCCAATATCCTGACTTGGCTTGACTGTGGTTACTGACTTGTGGTTCTGGTCTCCAGTCTGTCTCTGGCTCCTGTCCTCCTGGTATCCTGACCCAGCAGATTCCTGACTGTGGACTCTGGCTCTGACTAGTACGTGTGACTTCCCACTGCTTGGACCTCACAGTCACGAAGCATTTACCTGTGGGAATTTTGCATAGCCCATTCAATGAACCTTGAGGCCCGTTACCTTCCAGGGGTACAGAATGAGCTAGCAGATTGCCTGCTCAGGTCTTTCTCCAGCTACAAGTAGTCCCTTTGCCTGGATGTAGCCACATGGATTTTCTAGCAGTGGAGGACTCCCCAAATAGACCTATTTGCAAACAAATACAACGGAAAATGTCACCAGTTCTGCTCCCTACAAGGCCACAGTGTGGATTCCATCACAGATGCTTTCCTCCTACCCTGGATGGGAAATGCTTTTTATTATGTGTTTCCCTGAATCCCACTCCTACACAGAGTGCTACTAAAGATCAAGTGAGCCAAAGACTGTGTTTTATTAATATCCTCAGTGTGGTTCCACCAACTGGTTCTCCATTCTACTGGATCTCTGAGTGGTAACTTCAATCTCACTCCTGTTGCGTTTGGATTTGATGTCTCAGGATCATGGCTGGCTACTCCACCCAAACCTATGATCCCTTCTTTTAACAGCCTGGAAACTCCAGGGTTAACTCCCAAACAGCAGGCTTGCTTGAAGCAAGTTTGCCAAGTCTTACTAGGTAGCAGAAAGCTCTCCACCAGGGCCACCTATCTGTCAAAATAGAAGCAGTTCTCCCTCTGGGCTTATCAAACCAGAGTCTCACCAATACATTCGTCCATCCAACAAATGCTTGACTATCTGGTGTATCTGAAACATCAAGGCTTACTGATTTCCTGCATCAAGATTCACCTGTCAGCAGTTTCAGCTTTTCACCCTTACGTGGATAACTGTTCTGTTTTTTTTCTAATGACATGACAATTACCTTCCTTGAAGGCCTGGAAAGATTGTACCCTCAACTGAAGAAGCACATTTTCCCTTGGAACTTGAACTTAATTTTGTCTGAACTTATGGAATCACCATTTGAGCTTCTAGCAAAGTGCTCCTTACTACACTTTTTGTGGAAAGTGGTTTTCCTAATTGCTGTTACTTCTACCAGAAAGGTCTCTGAACTGTGCACCCTCACATTTGAACCATTGTACACAGTCTTCTTTAAAGATAAGGTGTGTTTACACCCTCATCTGAAGTTTCTCTCTAAGTTTCAAATTTTCATATCAATCAATTTACTTGTATTTTACCCCAAACCACCCACAAATACAGACGAGCAATGGCTACACACATTGGATGTTAGACGAACACTGGTGTTCTCCATACACAGGGCCAAACAGACCACCCAACTGTTTGTGGCCTGAGTGGACAGAATGAAAAGTCTTCCAATCTCCACACAGAGAATTTAATCTTGGATAACTTCTTGTATCCACGTGTTATGATCTGACACGCTGCCAGACAAACTGACCACCAACTCCATAAGATTGCAAGTGTCCTCAATGGCGTTCCTAGCGCAGATTCCTATCCTGGACGTTTGCAAAGCAGTAACCTGGTCATCCATACACACTTTCTCCTCCCATTACACCATCACTTAATACTCATGAAATGGTACCAGATTTGGTTGAGCTGTACTGTAGCTTGTATATACATGAACTCCAATCCCTCCACCTACTTACCTGCTTGGGAGTCACCAAGAGTAGAATGCACATGTTCAATTACTCGAAGGACAAAAAACAGCTACTAACCTTTCATAACTGTTGATCTCTGAGATGTGTTGTATGTGTCCATTCTATGACTCACCCTCTTATTCCTCTGCATTGGAGTTCCTGGAAAGAAGGAACTGAGGGGGCATTGGATTGGCTGAGCCATTTATACTAATGCCAGCAGTGTGTAGCAGGAGAGGGCACTCGAGCTGCCCCAATGGCTACCACTGAGGGAAAATATTTCTGCTGTGCATGAGGCGCATGCACACTAGGAGTGGAATGGACAAGTGCAAGACATCTCAAAGAACAAAAATAATGAAACTTTAGTAACCATTTTCCCCCTGACTCTAGTAAAAGTGGCTCAGGCATAGAGGAAACGCCTCAGAAGTGTCAGCCAAATCAAGGTATGTGGCTTGATTCAGTGCTTGCTGATATCCCTTAATGAGGAGGTAGCGCTGATCTACTTTGGCTAGGTTTAAAAGCCAGTCACCAGTGAAACTGGAACAGTTAACTGTTAGCAGCAGAGTTTTGTGGGAGTTTGTAAGTGGGAGTTCTGGGGGAGGGATATTTTCCCTTTCTTTTTTTCTAGGAATAAGGATTAAAGAAGAGACAACCATGATGGTTACTAATGCAGCAGTATAAGTGATGTGAGGAGGAGAGTAGACAAAGAAGATGGTCAAATGCAAAAGCAGTGGGCGCTGCATCATCATCCTTAAGGGAGTCTGATGGAGGCTACTTATGCATGAAATGACACCTGATAGAGCTCATGGAAGAGATGATCCAAAGATTAGAGATGCATCTGGAGATGGAATTCAGACAGTGATTTGAAGGTATAGTGCAGAGAAGGACAGAGGAAGTCGTACAGATTACACACGATATGTGGATACCTGCCAACAAAAGGATCTGGAAGGTGGACTACCAGACAAGGATGATTCATGGAAGAATGTGCCCATGAGGACAAGGCAGAGGCAGAGGTCAGCTGTCTGTGCTGAAATCAAGTTGAATAACAGGTTTGCTGAACTGGGGAACGAGGAGGAAAAACAGGTGTGGGGAGGGAGCAAGAAAAAAATTATTGAAGTCAGTCTCTGCGGAAGAGATGATGGAGATAGCTAGGAACTGGAGCCTAAGGAAGAATGGGATGATATAAAGGGAATTGTGAGAACGAATTTAATAGAGAATCATACCAACACCAGGAAGAGACAGGTATATGTGATCAAGACTCCATACCCAGAATAATTGACAGGCCTGTTACCAGATCCAGAAAACAGAAGAGCATGTTGTCTGCCAGCAGCAAGGATCGAGATGTGGACATTATGCTGAAAGGAATTATGCTGGGAGTGAGGGAAAATCCATTGATTGTGCTGTGTATTGGAATGAATGATACTGCTAGAGTCTCACTGAAATGGATTAAGGATGACTACACTTGGCTGGATAAGACACTTAAAGATGTGGAAGTTTAGTGATCTTCAGTGGAATATTTTCAGTCCCTAGAGAACATGGGTGAAAGCATGACAAAAGAATGAAGATCAACAGATGGCTCAAAGATTGGTAATATCAGGTAGGTTTTGGGATGATCTGCCATTGGGAGGCATTTACTGAAAGAGAATACTTCTCAACTGATGGACTCTACTTGTGTATCTGTGGTATTAATCTTCTGGAATCAAGACTGGCATGATTAATGAGAGAGGCTTTAAAGTAGGAAATGAAAGGAGAAGGTTGAGAGGACATGCATCCAAGCTGGTGACGGGTTCTGCTCGATAACAATCCAAATCAGTGTGGACTGACGCATATTCATTTTCATCAACTGAGTCAAATGCCAGGAGCAGAAGGTTGATTTTCTTTTTTGGTGGGTCAGGTTCTATAGTTTCTGCATCAGAGTGTTGCTCTTTTCAGACTCAGGAAGCATGCTCCACACCTCATCCTTCTTAGATTTTGGAAGGCAGTTCAGATTCCTAAATCTTGGAGCCTTGGAAGTGTCGTTTGTTAAATATGGTGTGCAGTGGGGACACTGTACTAATACATTCTTTAAACAAGATAATTCAATTACACCTGCCTAGAACAGAAACATAAGTTAAACTTGAAGCGATAGAGTGCTCTTGTAAATATCAGAACATAACATTATCATCTGTCAAGGATGTAGAAATCTAGATTTAGAAAGTCTGTGGTCTTGTCAATACCAAAAAGTGCAACCATAGACATGGAGCGGTAGCTACTGATTTCCCCGGCCAAATTTGTTGAGGTCTGCATACCCCTACATTTAAAAAACCAATTTAACATCAATGAGTTTGCAGTAAAAAGTATCAGAATGCCTTGTCCCACCTCTATACTGTATGTGTTTAAAACATGGCATAATTTCAGATCTGGATTGCACATACATACATTATTTTAAATATTATAATTAAAAGCTAGATATATAGTACAGTAAAAGCTTTGTTATCCAGCATGTTGGGGGAATGTCAAGTCAAAGTAAAAAATTCCAGTTAACTAAAAATTATACTTACCAATAGAGGGGAGGGAGTTTGGGTGTGGGAGGAGGCTCAGGGCTGGGTGTTGGGACATGGGGGGGTGCATGGCATGGGCTCTGGGAGGGAGTTTGGGTGTGTGAGGGGGCTTGGGGCAGGGAGATGAGGTGTGGGAAGGGTTTCAGGGTGCTGGATCCGGGTGGCGCTTACCTCAGGCAGCTCCTGGCAAGCGGTGACATGTCCCTGCTGCTCCTAGGTGGAGGCATGGCCAGGTGGCTCTGCATGCTGCCTCTGCCTGCAGGAACCGCCCTCACAGCTCGCAATGGCTGTGATCCCGGCCAATGAGAGCTGCGGAGTCAGCGCTCAGGGCAGGGCAGTGCGTGCAGCCCCCGCAGCCATTTCTCCACCTAGGAGCAGCAGGGACATGTCACTTGTGAGGAACTGTCCCGATCCGGCATCCCGAAATGCTGGTTTCTAGAGCTTTCCAGTTGGTAAAGTGCCAGATAACACAGTTTTTATTGTATTAGGAAAGGTTTCACATCTGGATAATGAAGATTAACTTTGTTTTTTTTTTTACTTTGCAGGATATCTGTATATCTGCTATAAAGGAAAAGGATATTGAAGCTAAATTGTCTCAGATAATTGAAAGTTGGGGAGGCCAGAATTTGAGTTTTTCATCATTTAAAGCAAGAGGAGAGCTACTGTTAAAGGGAAGTGAATCAGCAGAAATTATTACACTTATGGAGGACAGTTTAATGATCTTGGGCTCTTTACTTAGTAACAGGTAATTCTTAAGTGATTTTTTTTGGTGGATTTGCTCATTTTTGTACATGCCGAAAATACACACACTATAATTAAATCAGCAACCATATTACTAGACTGACACTTAGTCAGCAATAAATGTGGATGAAATGTTATTGTTTTATGTAGATGTTGGTATATTAGTAATGTTACTGCAGATAACTTCTCTCAGCTTGCAAATGTATAGCAATCTATTCTCTTGATACATTTGAATAAAATTAAATTTGTTTATTCAAGTTTTCAAGAGATCATTTTTGCTCTCTAATTTGCATATTTTCTTTCACTCCCTCTATAAATATTTTACTTTATACTTTAATTTAAAGTTATTCTTATTTCTCATCCCTGATTTTAGATATAATACACCATTTAAAAAAGATATTCAGAGCTGGGTATACAAACTGAGCACCTCCAGTGATATCATTGAAGAGTGGTTGGTTGTGCAAAACTTATGGGTTTATCTTGAAGCTGTTTTTGTAGGGGGAGATATTGCAAAGCAATTACCTCAGGTAAATCTATAATACTTTTTGATATTTATATTCTAAAAAATTTAATTAAATAACAGTTTACAAGAGAATGTGTTACCATGTTGATTTAAATTATGTTTAGGAAGCAAAACGTTTTCAGAACATTGACAAATCATGGATAAAAATAATGCAACGAGCTCATGAGAATCCTAATGTTGTTAACTGCTGTGTTGGAGATGAGACTATGGGACAGCTTCTGCCTCATTTACATGAACAGTTGGAGGTGTGTCAGAAATCACTTACAGGGTAAGAAGTTTTTTAAAATACATGATTATGTCATAAATTTATATAAAGTCAGTAATGTTGTATTTTAATTACAAATCAAACTGCTAAAAGTGTTAAAAATAGAAGTTACTTTTATAAGGTTGTCACATACAGTAATATATTGTAGTATGTCTCTAGAAGAGCAGTACTGCAATCTTCATTTTATTATTTGTATTCAAAACTCCATAGGCAATTGGTATGGCTAGATAATCTCCCAAGAATAGGAATCTGTACTAATAATATTCAAAGGAGAAAGTGTTCCTACAGTCTGTATAGTTCTTCAGATAGATTTAGACACCCAAACTGCTTCTCACTTTGAAGTATCATACATAGATTCTGATGTGAGGAACTGAATGAACACAGGATGTTAGCTCTTGAAGTCCAGAATTCAGTTTAAACGATTTGCTGGACTGGGGCCTATGATCCTGTTATAAGTGTTCTTTGTTGCCAGAAAGGCATGTGTGTGACCCCAGCAGTCTTGGGGTATGTCTATATTTGGAGCTAGAGGTGACATTTCCAACTTGCATAGACATCCTCACGCTAGCTGTCATTGAGCTAGCATGCTAAAAATAGCCTAGCGCTGTATCACAGGCAGCAACAAGCAGTGACATGGGATAGCCACTCTGAGTGCAAATCTGCCTGGATGCTGTAGGTACATACTTGTGGCTAGCCTGTACTACTGCTCTCTGCCACCACTGCACTACTATTTTTAACTTGCTAACTTGATGAAAATTATTTCAAGGCATAAGCGCCAACTTCCTCTTTTTTCCGTGGTTGCTAGACCTCCCCCTTTGCCCCTGGCCCTGTCCCCACTCCACTGAACTAATGGAAATCACTGACTAAGCATCTGCAATCAGAGTTGGTTGAAGTGTCAAACCAGATTGTGACAAAAGCAACTTCTTCTGTAGGCACAGAGAAAATATTTTCTTTATTTCAGTTTTTTCAGCTAGTTCAGTTCAAAGATGAGAAACTGACTGGGTGTTGAAAAAGGAGGAAAACTTATTTTTCTCTTCTGAACTATGCACAAAAGTGAGGTGTGAGAGAATGAGATCTACTAGTTTTAAAGTCTTGAATGACAGGGTGACCAGAAGCAATAAGTTCAATTCACTAATTGAATTGCAGATAATACTTCCTTTGTTTAATAAATCAGTTAAAAAACAAAACATGTTTTGATAAACTTACTGTTTTCTAATCTATATAGTTCATTTAAGGTAGTTTTATTCAACTAATAAAAACATTTTAAAATGCTGTTTTTAAAAAAATTAATGGAACTTCAGCTTGCATCCAAATGCAGCTTGACACAAATCATGAGTAAAAAATTAATCTAGTAAATAACAAATGTGTCATTTGCCATTTTCTAACATCATAAAAACTATAAATATTAAGAATTTGAATAAATGTATGTTAAATTCTATAATTGCTAAATAAGTGTATAAAAATATAATATCCTCCTGGTTAGCAAAAAGAAGCACCAATTTAGTGCAAAGGCTGTATTAGGTGCATATCAAAATGTTTTAATGGTTACCAACCAATAAGAATAATCCTTTCTTTAGAAAAATACCTAAAAAATACAAATGCGAAACAGGATTCAAATAAATTATTTAAATCAGTGTTTCCTGATAGCCAATTTAAATCATGATTACAATTGGTGATTTAAATTACTTTGCTTTAAAACAGTCCACCATGGCACGTAGTACTGTGGCAGTTAGCTATGGCTTTTGATATTTTAAGCCCTGATTTGTGAAAGCTGCCTTATTGAGGACACAGCACTTAACTATGTGCTTTAAATTAGGCAAATGCTTGAAGTGCAATTCTGAATAGAGATGTACTCAAGCATGTGCTTAAATCTTTTTGTAAATTGAGCGTTACAGTGATGGGTGTAGGAAGGATGAAGAAACTGGTGTTTTTTAAAATGATGTCATATTTCACAGTCTGATTCACAATTTCATGTAGAATACATTTTGTAATAAAATTTTTCCACAACATTTAAGATATTTAGAGAAGAAAAGGCTACTGTTTCCCAGATTCTTCTTTATCTCTGATCCTGCCCTTCTTGAAATTCTTGGACAAGCAAGTGATTCACACACCATTCAGGTAAGTTTTGAGTGACTATTTTAAAGTGAGCATGCTAACAAAAAAAAGCTTTGAAAGAAATATTTAAATAAATAAAATATGCAAAAAGCAAAGGCAAAGTAAACTGTAAATGTAATAAATTCTTCTTGCAAACCTCATTCAGAGCAAGATTTTTAGCTGCTCTTCAGACTTTAGATTTTACTGTAAAATAAACACGCAGAAAGTAACTTAAAATTCCACATTTAGTGCATTATGACATTGTCCTGCTACATAATCTGTACAGTATAAAACTCCATTTGTGAACTTCCTTGCATGATCAGGTCAATAGTTATTTTTCTTATATGTCTGCTAATATTAAATGTTTACATTAAATTACTTTCTGAATTATCCTTTTAGCCACATCTTCCTGCCATATCTGACAATATAAATGAAGTGCAGTTTCATGCAAAGGATTATGATCGCATAATGGCAGTCATATCAAGAGAAGGAGAGAAAATTCCAGTAATACTGCTAATTTCTTATCAATTTATCACTAATGTAAAATGTTCCACTGTTTATTTTTTTTCAGTAACTTTATGATATGAGAAGCCATTCTTTTGCTGAATGCACACAAGTAGATGGTTAAATTAAGTTAAAATGGTTAATTACATAATTTATTTGAAAAAAAATAACAGAATAAATTCTATGTATTTGGTAACATGTTTATTGATATTTAAAATCAAAACAATAATTATATAACATTTATAACACAGTAATAAATATTAGGGATTTGGTAGCTACATATAATTGTGTACATTTAACTTATATTTAATTTTTCAGTTGGACACTCCAGTGAATGCAAAAGGACCTGTAGAACTTTGGTTGCTAGATTTGTTGCGCATGCAACAGTCTTCATTACACTGTGTAATCAGGGCAGCATATTATCAAATTAGTGACCCAGGATACCAGCTCCTTAACTTCCTTTATCACTTCCCAGCACAGGTGAGAACAGGGGGGTGTATATATGTCTATGTATGCATATATGTATAGATTACAAGCAGCCTTCTGAGAAAAGCAGAGGTTGTACAATTTATGTGGTTGGCAATTGTATTTATTTGTTTCAGGTAGTCCTCAAAATGTGCTTGGTGTGATACAAACATAGTCCCTGACCTCAAAAGTTTATACTCTCAAAAAGTCCATCTAACCCAGTATCCTATCTTCCAACAGTGGTCAGTGCCAGATTCTTTGGAGGAAATGAACAGAGCAGGGCAATTATCAAGTGATCTCTGTTGTCCAATTCCTGCTTCTGGCAGTCAGAGGTTTAAGGACAGCTGAGCAAGGGATTACATCCCTGACCATCTTGGCTAATACCCATTGATGGATCTAGCCGCCATGAATTTATATAATTCTTTTTTGAACCCAGTTATCCTTTTACCCTTCATAACATCCCCTGGCAACAAATTCCACAGATTGACTGTTCGTTGGGTGAAGAAGTACTTCTTTATATTTGTTTTTAAACTGCTGCCTATTGATTTCATTCGTTCATGTGTTATGCAAAGGGGTAAATAACACTTTCTTATTCACTTTCTCCACAGCATCCATGATTTTATAAACATCTATCACAATCCCTCCACTAAGTTATCTCTTTTTATGAAGCTGAACAGTCCCAGTCTTTTTCATCTCTCCTCCTAAGAAGCTGTTCTATACCCCTGAACATTTTATTTGCCCTTTTCTATACCTTTTCCAATTCTAATATATCATTTTTGAGTTGGGCAATGAGAACTGCACACAGTATTCAAGGTGTGGGCATACCATGGATTTATATAGTGGCATTATGTCTTATCTTCTATCCCTTTGCTAATTATTCCTAATATTCTGTTAGCTATTTGACTGTTTCTGCACACTGAACAGATGTTTTCAGTGAATGATCTAAGATGATACCAAGGTCTCTTTCATGAGTAGTAACAGCTAATTTAGATCCCTCATTTTGTATGTATAATTGGGATTATTCTTCCTATGTGCTCTTATCAATGTAGAATTTCATCTACTATTTTGTTGCCCCGTCACCCAGTTTTATAAGATCCTTTTGCAACTCTTCGCAGTCAGCTTTGGACTTAACTGTCTTGAGTGATTTTGTATCATCTGCAAGTGTTACGATCTCACTGTTCACTTCCTTTTCCAGGTTGTTTATGAATATGTTGAAAAGTACAGATCCTTCTTTCAGGGAGCCCTCTATTTACCTCTTTGCATTGTGAAAATGGATGATTTATTTCTGCCCTTTGTTTCCTGTCTTTTAAACAGTTATTGGTCCATGAGAAGACTTTCCCTTTTATCTCTTTGCTGAAAACCCTTTGTTGAGAGGACCTTGTTGAATGCTTTTTGAAAGCCCAAGTACACTACATCAACTGGATCACCCTTGTTCACATGCTTGTTGATGCCCTCAAAGAATTCTGATAGATGTATGAGTCATGGTTTCCATTTACAAAACCTGTGTTGATTCTTCCCCAACATACAGTGTTCATCTATGTGTCTGATAATTCTTTACAGTAGTTTAAAACAATTTGCCTGGTACTGAATTTAGAATTACCGGATTTTAATTGCCAGGATCATCTCTGGAGTGCTTTTTTAAAAATCAGAATTATATTAGCGATCCTCCAATAATCTGGTAGAGAGGCTGATTTAAGTGCTAGGTTACATATCTGGGTTAGCAGTTCTGCAATTTCATATTTGAGTTCCTTCAGAATGCTTAGGTGAATGCCATCTGGTCCTGGTGACTTCTTCTTACTGTTTTATTCATCAGTTTATTTCAATATTTTCTTTATTGACACCTCAGTCTGGGATAGTTCCTCAAATTTGTCATCTAAAAAGAATGTCTCAGGTGAGGGAATCTTCCTTGCATCATCTGTAGTGAAGACTAAGGCAAATAATTCATTTAGCTTTTCTGCAGTAGCCTTGTCTTCTTTGAATGCTTATTGTTTTTGTGTCTTTTGCTAGTTGCTCTTCATATTCTTTTCTTAGCCTGCCTAATTATATTTGACTTGCCTGAGTTTATGCTCCTTTCATAGCATCTGACTTCCAATTTTTACAGGACAAGTTTTTGTCTCTATCTGCCACCTTTAATCTGCTGTTTAGCCATGACAAATTTTTTTTGGTCCGCTTACTAATTTTGTTTGATTTCGTTATACATCTAGTTTGAACCTCTATTATGATGGTTTTTAAAAGTTTCCATGTGCTTTTCAGGCATTTCACTTGTGTGATTGTTCCTTTTAATGTCTGTTTAACTAGCTTCCTTATTGTTGTGAAATTTCCCTTTTTGAAATTAAATACTACCGTGGTAGGTTTCTTTGGTATCTCCCCCCCTAGAAGGATGTTAAATTTAATTATTAATGATAGTTTCTGTTACCAAGCTGTTCAGTTATATTCACTTCTTGGACTAGACCCTGTGCTCCACTTAGGACTAAATCAAGAATTGCCTCTCTCCCTGTGGGTTCCAGGACTAGTTGCTCTAAGAAGCTGTCATTAATGGTGTCTAGGAATCTATCTCTGTATCCTATACTGAGGTGGCATATATCCTCATTATTACTGGGTCTTCTGGTTTTGTAGCATCTCTTATCTCCTTGAGCATTCACAATCACCATCCTGGTCAGGTAGTCAGCAGTATATTCCTACTGCTATACTCTCATTATTCAGCATGAAATTTCCATGCATATAGTTTCTATAGCACATGTATAGTACAGTTTGGGCAAGTCTGACTCAGTTTTCCCTTTGTTTGGGGAATCCTCATTTAGTCACTTGTCTGGCAGTTCCTTGCTATGTCTCCAACCCCCTGGTTGGTTCATTAGTGGTCTCCCCTCCTAGGGTAGGAAAGAGTCCAGTGATTCAGGAGGCTGGCAACCACAGTGAAGGGTTAATAGTCTCTGGTCTTTTGGGTTTCAGGCCCCTCTTTTCTCCACAGTCTTTAATAATCCCTCTGCTGGGATTAGTAGGGGAACCCAGGCCCACCCATTCCTCTGGGTTCCAATCCATGAACCGTGTATGAAGTAGTTGGAACTACTCCCTATCCCTTCCTGCTTCCTACTGTGCCTCTCTTGTAGGCTATTTTGCAACTAATGCTCTATGATCCTCTTCATCTGGAGGTCCAGCTACCTGGACAGCTTCTCGGCAGTCTATTGCTGAAGGATCCTGCTCTCAGTGGTTTCTCAGATTCCCTGGGAGACCTGGATCCCTCCTGACGTACAGCCTTTTTATCTCACTGTCTGTTGCAGGGCCACCAGTCCTTCTAAGGAGGCAGCTCTTCATTTAGCAGCTGGTACACTATGGGATCTGGACACCTCATGACACATTATTTGGATGGTTGACTTCTCAAAGCCACCTCAGGTCATATAAAAGATCATGATGGGGTATACAAACCCCACACTAGGGAACAAGGGTTTGAGGAACAGCTCTAGACTAAGACAGCCCTGCCCAGCTACGCTTGCAAAGCTTGCACAAGCTGGAGGCAGGGCTTTAAAAAGGAGAGGAGAACAGCTCAGAGGGGGGCAGCAGAAGGGAGCAGATGGCCATTCTGAGGGTCAGTACTGCCCAGGAGCTCATTGCCTGAAACCTAACACCACAGACCTGTACAAACATACAAAGGAGAGGCTGGTAACTGAGCATGCGTGTCAGAGACTAAACGGAAATGATTTGCTCTGGGAAGCTAAAGGAAGTTGGGGTAGGAAGTGGTCCTGGAGGCAGAGGCAGCTGCTTAGCACCCCAGTGTGGCAATTGGAGCTGCTCAGCATTGGACCTTGGACCAGAGCCCATGAAGACGGTGAACCTGGGTTTCCCTACCTACTCCAAAAGGACGTTATAAAAAAAGCCTTCACTTAGGGTGAGAAGCCAGCTGGAAAAGGGGTCCCTCAAATTCCTGTGCTAAAGGGGATGACTGGAAACCCTTAGGGTGGAGTGTTGAAGGACAGCTCTGTGTTTCAACTGGGAGATGACCTGCCAACCTGTTTTTAATTTCCTAGACCACATGCTCATAAAGGGGAGTCTAGATTTCATAGTTTGCATGCTAAAAGGGCATTGTCCTACTACTTGAAGAGGAAAAAGTACTTCAGAATCCCTCCCCAAGTGTTAATTTCTTCTGCTGAAAATTGTAAGGGCTGGGCTATTTCTGCTCAGTCATTGTCTACATAGGTCTGACAACGTACAGAGAAGAATTATGAAACTTCAACTTCTTCTCCTGCTAGAATTAAACCACACTCTACCAGAGCAATGGCTGAGACTTTAGCATACCTTAGACATGTCCTGCTTGTTGAAATTTGTAGGGCTGCCACTTAGAGTTTGAGTCATACTTTTACTAAACATTACACTATAGATTTGGGATCTGATGCTCATTTTGGGAGAGCAGTACTTCAGTCATTTTTTAATTAGGGTCCTTAGTCCATCCATCCACTAAAAAATACTGTGTGCCAAACTATCTCAAGAGTGGAAATACACGGAAGAAACTCAAAAGAAAAAATGGCAGTTACTTACCTGTAACCAGAGTTCTTTGAAATAGACTCTGCATATTCCACTCCCCATCCACCTCCGCCTCTTCTGTGGAGCCCTAATTAGCTCCTGCAGTTTCTGAGGCCGTGAGGGGGACTGCAGGTGGACAGCAGAGTTGGAGTGATAGTGTGTGAACCATGGATGAGGAGGCGCACTGGGCTTGAGTTAATCCCCAGAGTACCAGGAGAAAGTGAGTGATGCACCTTGTGACAGTACCACACCCCCTTCAATAGCCTTGCCCTGAAACATACTCAAATGCAAAGGAGAGGAAGAAAGCTTGGGTGCTCTAATGGGCACTGCGATCAGAAGCTGCATTGGTTGGCACACGTCAAGCATGTGCATATGCAGAGTCCATCTCAAAGAATCCTGGTTACAGGTAACCAGCCTCCATTTTGCTTATACTTGGGGTATGGATTAAAGGTGGTTTTAAATCATATAATTCCTTTGTATTCTGAGGCTGTGCAAGAGCCTTTGTTGTAAGTTAGAGCAGCCCTGAGGCTGTAATTTATATTCTGTTTCCTATGGACTCTTATGGTCCTTGGGAAGTGAAAATAATTGTAGCACAGTACGCTTGAGCCAGGCACCCAAACATCTCCCCAGTCCATCCCCTCCAATAGGGGCTGGGAGCAGGTCTGGTGTCAAATCCTTACACTAGATCTCCACTGCTTATGGGATCATGTCACACTACCATTTCTACCCATTTTAAAGCCAATTTATGCTTACACAGCCAGAGCAGCGTAAAAGGACCTTAAATGTAACTGAGAATCATGTCAATATATCTGTGTATCTCACTGTATGACTGAGATTATGGTAAAATAATGTATAAGTTTATTTCTGGGTTTCCTTTAATGTTTATGAAATATGATTTGATAGAGAAGTGCACCCTTGAAACCCTCGGATTTTCTTCCTATGGAAACAGGGAAATCCTTAATGAGAAATCACTTTGAATCCCTCCAATAAGTTACCCTAAAATATACTTTAAAAGTAGGGTATCAAAGTCTTATAAATCTTGGCTTACAATAAATATTAATTAATATGTCAGTTAACTTGTTATATTTTATAGGTAGGGTTACTGGGAATTCAGATGCTGTGGACACATGATTCAGAGGAAGCTCTACACAATGCAAAAGATGACAGGAAAATCATGCAAGTAACCAATCAGAAATTTCTGGATATACTAAATACACTTATCAGCCAGACAACACATGATCTTTCCAGCTTCGACAGGGTGAAATTTGAAACCCTGGTTACCATTCATGTGCATCAGAGAGATATTTTTGATGACTTGGTAAAGTACAGATTTTAATTTCTGAATGTCAAATATAGTTTCTGTCATAAGGATAACCTAGTACTTACAATGACTATATAGTGCTTTTATCTGCAGGATCCCAAACTGCATTTGTGTGTGTGTTAATATGGAAACAGCATTATTCTCTCTAGTGTTAAGATTATATTTAGATTTTTACTTGTGGTGAGACTTTTGCTTAATACAAGACTAAAATCCATCTGTTTTACACTCATTCTAGTGATTGGATTTAGTCTCCAAATTTTTATTCTTTCTAAACTATTTGAATCTTATTTTTCTCTAAAAGATTTAGAAATTTTGACAAAAGCATGTTTAAAATGTTCCTTTTTGGAATTGAGTTCTGACACTCTCACCTTTTGTTTGTGACAGAAAATCTGATCTGGGAAGAGGTGTTGGATGGGTGTGTGGTGATGGTAAAAGAATAGTTCTGTCTGTATTTCTGACCAGCTTCCCTTGATTTACCACAGGGAGAGTTCTTATTTAATGAACCAAAGGAAGTGTGAGAGAGACAAGGTAGGTGAGGTAAGACCTTTTATTGGACTAACTTCTGTTGGTGGAAGGTGCAAGCTTTTGAGCTATACAGAGCTCTTCTTCAAGTCTGGAGAAGGAAGTGGAGTGTCTGACCTAAATACTAGTAAGAAAATTTGATTTCTTCCTCAGAACTGAAACAGAGCTCTGCGTAGCTTGAAGGCTTGTGCCTTCCACCAACAGAAGTTGGTCCAATAAAGGTCTTCCTTCACCTACCTTGTCTCTCTCATATCCTGGGACCAACATGGCTACAACACTGCAAATAAAGAAGTTTGTCAGACTAGGACTGCTCCTTTACATTCCTTATGAGGCTGGAGGGAGCCCTCAAGTGGATGTGGGTGGGAAGGGGGAAAAAGAGAAATGTTGCTTTGGAAGGGAGTTCAGACAGACTTGGTGGTAGGTACAGTGGCTCCCTAGCACTCTATCACTCATAGATTACTTCTCCCTCTCCCCAGTTCAATGGCTCTTTTGCTCACTGGCTTCTGAGGGCTTCTCAGCTTCCTGCAGTATTCTGCCAATGAAACAGCAGAGTTCTTGGGCTTATGGAGATGGAAACAGCTAGGGGAGCAATAGGCTGAGAGTGCTGGAAGGAGATTGGGCAAGTGAACCAGGATCTCAGGAGCTGGTGAGCCGAGGCGGAATAGAAACCAGAGGAGTAGAGGAGCCAGGGGATGGAAGGAGGGAGATAGAAAGGGCTACTTTGCTTCTACCCTTTTCATCACAGTTCCTGTACTTCCTACTCCTATAAGGCTCTTACTGGTCTGACGAGGGCAGTCAGTGGCAGTCCCAGTCTTATGTATGTTGGTTTGCCAGAGGAGAGCTCTTCTTTGGTGAACTATGGGAAACTTGTTTGAGTGGGATTGCTACTTTGTCTTTATAAGGCCAGTGGAAGTTTTGAGGGGATAGGGAATAAAAACAAGATTGTGGTAGGGAAAGGGAGGAAGAAGAGAAATTGGTTGAGGTGGAAAGGCAGGCTTGGCTGCTGGATCCCTGTTCTTGGTGTTCCATGCCCTACAAAACAATAGGGTCCATAAGTCTGGATAGACTGACAGGTAGCCCTCAGAATTAAGGAAGAGAGTTGACAGTGGACAGTGATATCAAGAACCAAGGACACTGGGGACCAGAGAGCTAAGAGTCACAAGAGCTGGTGGGTCAGAGAGGAATAGACAGCTGGGAGGCATAGAAACCGAAGAGGGTTGAGGGCTGGGCAAGAACCAGATGAAGGAAAAACCTTTAACCATGGAGCCAGTGGCTTAGATATAGCTATGGAAGACAGGACTCCGTGCAGTCCAGCCTGCCTCTCCCACATCACCAGCACCATTTCTTTCTCCCTGCATAACACAATATCCAATGATCCTTCCCTTTCCTCCCCAAACTCTCTGGATTTGCAGCGCGGTAGACTCACATGATTTAATTCCTATAGTTTGTCAAAAAAGATGCCCCTCTCTGGATTAGTGTGAGAAATTAAGCAGAAACAAGATTGCCTCAGTAGTTTTGTTTTGTTTTGTTTTGTTCTTTCTTTGGGAGAAGGCAGGCAGTCCAGGTCTTTGCATTTTCTCCAGCTTCTCAGAGAACAGTAATGGACAGTACCTTTGGGAAGAGAGGCGGTGCCTAGTTTAAGGCCGGGTGGAATTTTTTTTTTTTTTGGAACTTTGTTAATAAAAATATAGACCCCAAGAAGGGCTGTGAGTGGATTAAAGAGGCTGTGTGGCATTCTTTCATGGCCTTGAAAAAGGAGAAGTTGAGGCAGGGTGCTGCAGAGCAATCTCTGGTGTTGAGGGGATGCTCATGATGCAGCTGGCCATGTTATAAAGACCACAATGTTTTGTTTTTATTTTTTAATGTTAAAATGTTTGTGAAAGGTCTTCTGAAAGTTTCTGGTCCCCTCCCCGCCCCCCCACATAAGACTGTCCTCTCCATATTGGAATGTTAATGTGGTACTAACCAATTTGTTGGGACCCCCATTGGAGCCATTAGCCTCATGCCCATTACTCCAGTTGTCTATGAAGACAGCATTCCTCATTGCAATTACATTGACATGCATGGTTTGTGATTTGAAGCTCATGTGAACCTTTCACATACAAATTTTCACAGGCATAAAGTTAGTGTGGCCATACCCTAAATTTCTTCTGAAAGCAATTTATGACTTTTATTTAAGTCAGTCCATTCACATAGCATTTTTCCCCAATGACTCATACAACCAAGGTTGAGGCTGTGTTACAAACTCTGAATGTTATCTGAGCTCTGATTAAATGAACAATATGCTGCAGCTGTGAAAAAGGCTAATATTCTGGGGTGTATTAACAGGAGTGTCCTATGTAAGACATGGGAGGTAATTGTCCCACTCTACTTGGCACTGGTGAGGCCTCAGCTGGAATACTGCATCCAGTTCTGGGCATCACTCTTTAAGAAAGATGTGGACAAATTGGAGAGTCCAGAGGAGAGCAAAAATGAGAAAAGGCTTAAAAAACCAGAACTATGAGGAAAGGTTAAAAAAACTGGGCATTGTTTAGCCTTTTAAAAGGAAGACTGAGGGAGTCAGGGAGGACCAGATAACAATTGTCAAATAAGTTAAGGGCTGTTATAAAGGCAATTGTGAGCAACTGTACTCCATGTCCACCGCAGGTAGGGCAAGACATAATAGGCATAATCCGTAGCAAGGGAGATTTAGGTTAGATATTAGGAAATAGTTTCTCGTTATAAGGATAGTTAAGCTCTGGAATAAGCTTCCATGGGAGGTTGTGGAATCCTCAGCATTGGAGGTTTTTAAGCAGATTGGACAAATACCTGTCAGGGAGGGTCTAGATTTACTTGGTCCTGGCACAATGCAGGAGGCTGGACTTGATGACTTCTAGATGTCTCTTCCAGCCATGCATTTCTATGTTGGTTTTATGCTAGACGAAAACATTTTGTTTGTCCCTCATGATCTTGCTTTGTGTGTTCCTGTTAAAGCAGTGGGAGCTTTACTGTACGTGAGTAATAGGTTTCTTATATGGATTCAAATTATCAGAAGATTTTCTGAATATAAACTTTAAAAATAAGTTCTTTATGCAGTGCAGAAATGTATTCAGCTTTACTTCTACTGAATCTTGAAACAGGTGGTCATGGAAGTATAGTGAAATGTTCTATCTTTATTATTCTAATGCAGTTACTCATTATATAAGACCTAATACTGGGCTACTGTGCATCTGTAATTTATGGCTTATTTTTCTTTTTGTTTAAGGTAAAAATGCATATCAAGTCAGTAACTGATTTTGAATGGCTAAAGCAGAGTCGATTTTATTTTAAGGAAGATGTGGATCAAGTTTGGGTATCCATTACAAATGTTGATTTTATTTACCAGAATGAATTTCTGGGATGTACTGATCGTCTGGTTATAACTCCTCTGACTGATAGGTGAGAAACAATGTTTTTCTTGGGGGTTGGGGAGAAGCCAAAAAACTGTTTAACATGCAGAGTGGCTTCTTTTATATAATACTCTGGACTGCTGTAAATATAAAATTGTACATTATGTTCCAAAACATGTCGTGAATATCTTCCTGTATGTTTGAATAGGCACCCACGCCTCTTTTTCATGTAATAAAATAGAATCTCACTAATCTACATACTTTATAACTCCTACAGAAATATGATCTCTTCACTCTTCTCAACAATGATTTAATTAACAGCAGAAATGTGTTTATTAGTATAGTATTTTATCATTTAGGAAATATTATATTATATAATGACAACTTGATGATAGAATTGGTATTTGAGGCCCAAGAGACTCCTGGACTTGGCTCAACAATTTGATGTGGGGGACTTAGAAATCTCCTCATCTTCCTCTTTGTTACTTCCCTATTAACAGTCAGCAATTTTTGTAGCTTTCTTCCAATACACATGATTATGCACCTGGCTGTCATGCAAATTGGTCTCTAAGGTCCACTGATATCCAGTCCATGTACTGAGTCTTTGGCCTCCCCCTTGGTCATCTTCTATCCATGATCTTTGCAAGGATCATCCTACCAATATAACTCTTGGATCTTCACTGGATATGTCTATACCAATGTATCCTAGTCTTACTCACTTGTCTTCATTTCATTTCTTATCACAGAACATTGAACCATTTGACCATCTCAACATCTTCATTTCTGTGGTGGATGATTCCTTTTCTTGTGGCTGGCCAAGTCTCTGTTCCATCCATTAGGGCGGGTTGAATTAGTTTTACTGTACCTTCATGGACATCTCTTTATCACAGAAAACTGGGATCAGCTCCCACCATTTATACTGTGGCTTTGAAACAATGCTAGGCATCACTTAGGAAGACAGCACTGTCACCAACCATTAATCCTAGGTATTTCAGTTCTTTCACTTTTCTAAGTTCTCTGCCTGTAATAACCTTTTATTGTGGGTCCTCCTGCCTAAGCTATCATAGCCTCAGTCGTACCAATTCTCCATTTCAGGAGGTTGAACTCACTGAATAGTAGATTTTTCTAACCCTCCTCCAGCATCTGAACTTTACAATCTCTCAATTTAGTGTCTTGTTCACATGTCAGATTTACTCTTCTCTAAGACCTCACATAGCTTCAAGCTTCTTCCAGACAGCATTTCCCTATTCCATGTTGCGTATGTCAGCTTACTCACTTCTTTAAATGTAGTGGCCCTAATCTAGGTTACAAGTCAGGCAAGGTTTTTGTACATCACTTGCAGAGCTCACTCTGAGGTACACTTGACCTAGACATTAGTTCACATGAGCATATCTATTGGACAAGCTTTATGGATCACCTTCCCCTTCTCCTAGCTGAGCTGCCTCCCTAGGTTAGGGAGCTCATCTGCCCCAGCAAGACTTATTTTAAGGCAGACTTTAATAACCTTGACGTCCTTGTCATAGGGCCTGTGTGGGCATTTTATGGAAGGAGCCACACCACCAGCTATCCAACACATCCTGCTGAGAGATGCCTCCAGTTGTTCTGAGACTCCTTATTTGGATCTTTTCAACTGTCTGGCATATGCAGGGATGTTCCTCTAGCTGCCACCCAGGGATGTGCCTGATGGGAGTTGATCACTCCTTCACAGGGTATGGGACCTAACAACCTAAAGGAAAAATACATCTTCCTTTAAGTTAAAGTTTCCAGCTCCTTTGCTTGTGAAGATTACCTTGAAAATGTAAACCAATATGAATTGATATAAACCCCTCACTACAGCTGAAAGCTAGTTACTGATTTTTCCTAAGAATCATAAATGTAGGACTGGAAAGGACCACAGTTAGGTCATTTAGTCCAGTCCCTTGCACAGGGCCCTGTGGACTGCAGCTTTCTAGAGTGCCTCCTGGTACAGTTGTGCATCAGGTACAACTCCCTGAGCTACTTCCCCATGGCCTCCTCCCAACACCTTCTTTGTCCTCACCACCAGACCTTCCTCTTGATGTCTGATAACGCTTGTACTTCTCAGTCCTCCAGCAGTATGACTACTCACTCTCAGCTTCTTGCATGCCTGTTGCTCCCAGTTCCTTGCACGCACTTCCTCTCCTGTCTCCCTGGCTCTCTTTGGCCTGACTGGAGTGAGCCCTTTTATAGCATCAGAGGGCCCTTAATTAGAATCAGGTGCTTAATAGCCTCACCTGACTCTTAGCAGGTTAATTGGAGTCAGGTGTTCTCATTAGCCTGGATCAGCTCCTGCTCTGGTCACTCAGGGAACAGAAAACTGCTTATCCAGTGGCTAGTATGTCTCCCTTCTACTACTCTGGTGTTCCCAACTGGCCTGGGTCTATCACACAACCTTTTATGTACTTGGAGACTGTCATATTCCCCCTCAGTCATCAATTTTGCGAACTGAACAAACCCAGTTTTTTCCAATCTTTCCTCGTAGGTCATGTTTTCTAGGATTTTAATCATTTTGTTACTCTCCTTTGAACTTCTCCAATTTGTCCACATCTTTTCTGAAGTGTAGTGCTTGGAACTGGACACAATACTGCAGTTGAGGCCTTATCAGTGCTGAGTAGAGTGAAAAAATTACTTCTTATGTCTTGCTTACAACACTCCTACTAATGCATCCCAGAATGTTTGCTTTTTTTTGCAACAGAATTACATTGTTGACTCATTTAGTTTCTGATCCACTATGACCTCCAGATCCTTTGCTGCAATACTGTTCTAGGCAGTCATTTCCCATTTTGTATTCGTGCAGCTGATCCTTCCTAAGTGTAGTATTTTGCATTTGTCCTCATGGAATTTAATCCTATTTATTTTAACTGGTTTCTCTGGTTTGTCCACCATCATTCTGAATTATAATCCTGTCTTCCAAAGTGCTTTCAACTCTCCCAGCTTGGTGTCATCTGCAGACTTTATAAGTGTACTCTCTATGCCATTATTAAAATCATATATGAAGAAACTGAATAGAACCAGATCCAGAACAGATCCCTGTAGGATCCCACTCGATGTGGCCTTCCAGCTTGACTCTGTACCATCGTTAACTATTCTGAGTATGCTTTTCCAACCAGTTGTGCATCCATCTAATGACTCCTATTCTACCATGTTTCTATAATATCCGATTTGACCTCCTGGACTAGTTTTTCCAATTCCTCCATTTTATTGCCCAGGTTCCATGCATTCATGTACAAGCACTGAAGTCACTTCCCTTAGTCACAGAGTTTTCTAGTTCTTGGTATTCCATTATCCCTTGCCATAGCTTCATTTAGCTGATTTTTCTGGTCCTGTGTATTGAAATCAGGTATGAAATACATGTTTCAAATTGTTGAAAAAACTGAGGCCTGTTAGCGCTTAGGTCCATTATGTGTAATCTTACTTTCAGGATCCAGATCTGTGAGAGGACATCTGCCCAGCCCCTTCCTGATAAATGGTTCTGAGGGTACAACTCCAAAGAGTGTGAATTTGAAGTCAGTATTCTCCTGGAACTCCAGGGACATAGTTATGAACTAAACTGTAAAAAAAAAAATTGCACATTGGTACCAATTTGGATGGGAAAAAATCTCTTCCTGCATTTTAAACAGCTTTGTGTCAACAGATTTATGGTGGACCTTTCTGAAGAATAACTTAGTGGTAGAATTGAGCCTGTTCGGGGGTTCGGTTAGCTATCAATTTTTGAAAAAATTCATAGTAAGCAAATGTGTTATATAATGACTTAAGAGAAAGGAAAAAAAACTTTGATTATGTTATTCAACACATTGTTAAGTAATAAGCAAAAAGGAGCATTTTGGTATCATGTTAAAGACATTAATTTCAACTCTTTATATACAAAACATGTAATTAATACAAATCCCCCATCTAAATACTACATAATTAATAGAAATGTCTCTTTCTGTGTTGTTGATGCTTTCTCAGTGCTACTAATGTTATTGTATGTTCTGCCATAACTACACTGAGTGATGTATCAAGTCCACAATAATATGAAATGGTTAACGCACTAACAATCCAGTATTCAGCAGCTGACTAGAATGTCCTCTCCTTTGCATCCTCATCTTCATGATCTAAACTGTGCTCCATACTGTCACATCCTCCTCATCCATGTTCTCACACATTTGCAAAATATGTGATAGAGAGCATTTGAGTCCATTTGTAAGGCACTGGCAATCCAGGTAATTTACATTATTTGATGCATTTACAAGCTCTCAGCTGCAAGATTACCTCAAGGGCAGGCCAGCCTTTCATCAATTCTGTTGTCAGATCACTCTTTTACATGACCCAGCCATGCCCCATGCTATGGCTGGTTATGATGGGATACTTCTCCAGACTCCTACACCAGACAGCAGCCTCGTAATTGGCACAAAGCATTCAGGTAGAGGCAGTCTTTGCACAGAGGAAGCAGGCCAGATTCAACATCTCCCTTCTTAGGTTGGAACAGCTCTGTTATTTTAGCTCATTTACCTCTGTGATATTTGACTTAGCTACATACATTGTATAGGTGAATTCCTGAAGATGGTGACAAAAGGTCTTTAAATAAGACCCCTTGTTGCCCTAGCTCTGCCGGTGCTCAGTAAAGGTACTCTTTTCTGGTGATTATCTTTAGGCCAATAACTTCCCCACATCTTGCAAATATGCTAACAGAATCACACCTAGGGAATGCATGCATTCCCAACAGGGCTGAGCAGACTTCCTTAACAGACGTATTAGAGCATGAGCTTTCGTGGGTGAATACCCACTTCGTCGGATGCAATAGATAAGGTAAAAATCTTTCACTTAGAAAGACAAGGAAAGAAAGCACATTATACTTCTGTGTAAGTACCTGACTGAGAGTGAAGTAATGGCCAAGTTTGGTTAAATCTTCTTTGATTTTTTGATACCAGATCTTGCATAGATTTTTGCCAATGTCTTTGAAGAAAGCAAGGATAAGAATTGACACATCAGTGTCCTCAGATACCATTGATTTCATGGTTCTTCTTCGAGTGATTGCTCATATCCATTCCAGTAGGTGTACGCGCCGCACGTTCACGCTCGTCGGAAGACTTTTACCCTAGCAACTCCAGCGGGCCGGCAGGTCGCCCCCTAGAGTGGCGCCGCCATGGCGGGTAATATATACCCCTGCCGGCCCGCCCGCTCCTCAGTTCCTTCTCACCGCCGTGTTGGTCGTTGGAACTGTGGAGCGCGGCATAGCTGTCCTCCACGTCCCTAGCTCTCCTTGTTCATCGTTTATAGTTCTAGTGTTAGTTTTAGTTATAGTTAAAATAGTTTAGTATAGTTGTAGTAAATAGTTCGTGTTGTGTACAGTTAGCGGGTTTTGGGCGCTAGCCCTTTCCCGCGCCTAGCGCCGGGCTTATGCCTGGCTCGCCAGGGTTCAAACCGTGCTCGGCCTGCAAAAAGCCAATGTCCACTAGCGATCCCCACGACGCCTGTCTCAAGTGCCTGGGGGAATCGCACATCTCCGAGAAGTGCCGAATTTGTAAGGCCTTCAGACTGAGAACCAAAAAGGAGCGAGATCAGCGCCTCAAGACTCTCCTGATGGAAGCGGCGCTCAACCCTTTTTCCTCGGCACCGAGTGCCGCAGCTCCGGCACCGGACCACTCCGGGGCCGCGAAAATGCCGTGGCACCGACCTTCTCCGGCACCGGCTCAGGGGAAGAGGCCGTCAACATCCTCCACCCCAGCTAAACAGGCTCGAAAGGAGCACCCAGCGCCAACTCCGGCCGCGGTGGCCGTGCCAGGGACTTCGTCGACTCCGGGCCAGGGAGGTCCGTTGAGTCCGGTCCCTCCCAGCTCCCCGCCAAGATCTGGGGTTGAGCTGGTGGTCCCATCGACGCCCGAGACCTTCTCCTCAGCCAGGGACCTTATCACATTAACTGAGCCCGCGCTGCCCCAACCCCCGGCACCGCTGGTGCGGGTTCTTCAATCAAGGGGCAAGCCGACGACCATGCGAGCACTGTCCCTGGACTCTCCGGGTCGGCACTGCTCGCCGTCAAGATCCCGGCACCGCTCTCGGTCCCATGGGAGATCTCGCTTGCGACGCCGCTCGCAGTCCCGGCACCGCTCTCCGCGATGGTACCTGTTGTACTCGCGGCGCAGATCATCTTCGCGCCGGTCCCGGCGCTCCTGGCACCGCTCTGGCTCCAGCTATCGTTACCAGCACCGGGACTCGAGGAGCCATTCTCGCCGTTGGCGATCCAGATCCAGGTCGACCTCCCGGCACCGAGCTGGTGGCAGGTCCCGGTCTCAATCGCTGCACCAGTATGACTCGCGGCACCGATCTCCGGCACCAAGGAGGTCTTCGCCGTCAAGGGCGCTGGACTCGCACTACTCCCGTTCGGCCCCCCCGTGGCCCTCTCGCGAGGGATCAGTCTCTTCGCGGGCAGACAGCGCGTACCTAGATGCTGACAGACCGGCCGCTCACTTCTTCGAGACTCAGCAGGAGCATGGTCCTCAGCAGTGGGGGTTCTGGACCCCTTGGGCATATCACCAAGCCCAGGGACCCCAGAAAATCCCTCCGCGTTCGTCCGCCTCCGAACACAGGGCTCCGGAGGCCACTTCTTCTCGCCCTCCTCCGTCCCCTACGGAGGAGAGGTCACCTCATCCTCAAGACCCTGAGCACCCGCCAGAGTCAGACGCGGTACTCCAGGCGGAACCGCTGCCGGATCCACTCCTGCCAGGTCTCTCCTCATCGTCCTCCCCAGATGAGGCGGTGGCGGGGACGACATCCACCAGTGCCCCCCCGCTGGACCTCAGGGCGCACCAGGACCTCCTCAGGCGCATAGCGCAAAACATGAACATATAGGCTGAGGAGGTCTCCGAGATCGAGGACCAGGTAGTGAGCATACTCTCAGCGGATGCGCCCACCCGTGTTGCCCTGCCCTTCATTCGGACCATCCAAGCCAATGCCACCACCATCTGGCAGTCCCCGGCTTCCCATTCCCCCCGCTGCTCGTGGTGTGGAGCACAAATACATGGTCCCCTCGAAGGGCTACGAGTATTTGTATGTTCACCCGCCCCCGTGTTCCCTCGTCGTTCAATCTGTGAATGAGAGGGAGCGCCAGGACAACAAGCTCCGGCCCCCCCAAATCTAAAGAAGGCACGGCGTATGGACCTACTTGGCCGCAAGGTCTATTCCGCAGGCACCCTGCAGCTGCAGGTCTCCAACCAGCAAGCTCGCTCCGCCGCTACACCTACAACACCTGGGTGGCGGCGGATAAATTTAAGGAGCTGCTCCCGCAGGACGCTCGTCAAGAGTTCGCGCTATCCTTGACGAGGGAAAGAAAGTCGCACGAACTTCCCTGCAGGCGGCTTTGGATGCTGCGGACTCGGCCGCCAGGACTCTGGCCTCAGGAGTCACTATGCGCTGCATCTCGTGGCTTCAGGTCTCTGGCCTTCCTCCGGAACTCCAATATACCATCCAGGACCTTCCTTTTGAGGGCCAGGGCCTGTTTTCGGATAAGACTGACCCTCGGCTACAAAGCCTTAAGGACAATAGGGTCATTATGCGTGCCCTGGGATGCATACGCCGGTCACCCAACGTAGACCATTCAGGCCTCAGCAGCAGCACAGGCCTTACCCCAGCCCAGGCAAAGACAGGACTTCGCCAGGCGGCGGAATAGGAATGGCCGGCGTAGGCAATCGGGTAATCAGGGGGACAGAACCAAGGTCCCTCCAAGCCTTCCTCGGGCCCAAGCCCTCGTTTTGAAGGTGCGCCCGAGGCGCTGTACCAGTTCCTCTTACGGATCCATCTCCTCCCTTCTCCAACCGTCTTTCGTTCTTCCTCCCGGCGTGGTACCAGCTTACTTCGGACCGTTGGGTCCTCCGCACGTTGCGGCTTGGATACCACCTACAGTTTGCCTCGTACCCGCCCTCCCGCCCCCTCCCTCGTCCCTCTTCAGGGACCCCTCTCACGAGCAAATCCTGCTCCAGGAGGTGCGAACGCTCCTCGACAAGGGAGCCATAGAGGAGGTTCCAGAGAACGAAAAGGGCAAGGGATTCTATTCCGTTACTTTCTGATCCCAAGGCCAAGGGCGGTCTCAGCCCATCCTCGACCTACGAGAGCTCAACAAATACCTGGTGAAGTTGAAGTTCCGTATGGTTTCCTTGGGGACCATTATCCCATCCATGGATCCCGGAGACTGGTACGCCGCCCTCGACATGCAGGACGCTTATTTCCATATAGCCATCTTCCCGCCCCATCGGAGGTTCCTTCGCTTCATCATCGACTGCCGTCACTATCAATTCACGGTCTTCCCATTCGGCCTATCTACGGCCCCGAGAGTGTTTACCAAGTGCATGGCCGTAGTCGTCACCTTCCTTTGACGCAGTCGCGTGCAGGTATTCCCCTACCTCGACGACTGGCTTATTCGGGGACGCTCACAGGAGCGAGTCCTCGCTCACGTCCGCATGGTCAGGAAGCTTTTCATGAACCTAGGCCTGTTGATCAATGCCGAGAAGTCAACTCTAACCCCCACTCAGAGGATAGAGTTTATCAGAGCCGTTCTGGACTCCACTCTGGCCAGGGCCATTCTTCCTTTGTCGCGGTTCCAGGCCTTGGCAGCCATCATCTACAGGTTGCAGGCAGCGCCTTTGACCTCCTTACGTACTTGCCTGACTCTCTTGGGCCATATGGCCACCTGCACGTTCGTCACGGCATATGCTCAGCTTCACCTCAGGCCCCTCCAGTCCTGGCTCATTCCGCAGCTCCGTCCGGCCCGACGTCTGTTGGATACAGTTGTCACAGTTCCTCAGGACGTCCTCCACTCCCTCCAGTGGTGGCTGGATCAGTCCGTGGTGTGTGCAGGGATCCCGTTCCATCCGCCCCAGCCCTCACTGTCCCTAACAACGGACGCCTCGGACTTGGGATGGGGGGCTCATCTAGGTACCCTGCGGACCCAGGGCCGCTGGTCTCCTCCCGAACTAGCCCTCCATATCAACGTGCGGGAATTAAGAGCGGTCCGCCTTGCTTGTCAAATATTCCGTCAGCAGCTCCAGGGTCGCTGTGTGTCGGTTTTCACCGACAACACAACCACGGTGTACTATGTAAACAAGCAGGGCGGCATGAGATCTCCTCCTCTCTGTCGGGAAGCCATGAGGTTGTGGGACTTCTGCATAGCCCACTCCATTCACCTCATTGCTTCCTTTCTCCCGGGGGTTCGGAATATGCTGGCGGATCGTCTGAGCCGGTCCTTTCGCTCCCACGAGTGGTCCCTTTGCCCGGACGTCGCTCTTGCGCTCTTCCGCAGGTGGGGACGTCCCCATATGGATCTCTTCATGTCCTGCAGGAACAGGAAGTGCCCAATGTTCTGCTCTTTTCAGGGTCGCGAACCGGGCTCGGTTGCGGACGCCTTTCTAATTCCATGGGTGACGCACCTCTTCTACGCGTTCCCTCCATTCCCGTTAATCCACAAGGTCCTTCTGAAGGTGCGCAGGGACAAGGCCCGCTTGATTCTAATCGCTCCGGCTGGCCCAGCAGCAATTGGTTCTCCGTGCTGCTGGACATGTCGATAGCCGATCCTGTTCCCCTGCCTCTTCACCTGGACCTGATCACGCAGGACCACGGCTATGGGCTCCGTCACCCGGACCTTCCGTCGCTGCACCACTCAGCGTGGGCTCCTGAGTGGCTGACTACATCTGAGTTGCATTGCTCTTCCCTGGTGAGGCAGGTACTCCTGGGAAGTAGAAAACTTCTACTGAGTGCAACGTACTCAGCCAAGTGGATCGCTTTTTTACATACTGGTGCATGGGCGGCGCTTCTGCCCCACCGACGTTTCCGTCCCACTCATCCTAGATTACCTTGGTCCCTCAACAGCAGGCCTAGCGGTGTCCTTCTCCAGGTTCATTGGTGTAGCTTTCCACTTCCACCCAGGGAGCGATGGCCGCTCCGTCTCTCCCACCCATGGTAACTAGGTTCCTTAAGGTCTGGAGCATCTTTACCAGGGTCCGCCGCCCGCCCTCTTGGATCTAAACCTGTGTGTTGTCTCGTTATGTTCCCCATTTGAGCACACTGGCTACGTGTTCTCCTCTACTTGTCCTGGAAGATGGCATTCCTGTAGCATCACCTCTGCAGTCCGACGTGTGTCGGAGCTGCGCGCCCTTGTCGTAGAACCCGTATACGGTGTTCCATCGGACAGGTGCACTGAGACCGCCCAGCCTTCTCCCAAATAGTCTCGGCTTTCATGTTACCAGACATATTCCTCACCGTCTTTTCCGAAACCTATTCGTCGCGCGGGAGCAGCAGTTGCACTCCTTAGACGTTTGCAGGGACTAGCCTTTTATTAGAGCGAACCAAGCCGTTCCGCAAATCCCCCCAGCTTTTCATTGCCATAGCTGAAGGGTCAGGGGTTGCCTGTTCCTCGCGGTGCTCCTCGTGGGTGACATCCTGTATCCGGGCCTGTTTGACTTGCTCATCTCCCTCCGGGCCATGTGACTGCCCTCTACTAGGGCTCAAGCTTCTTTGACGGCCTTCCTTGCCCGTGCCGTCCAGGAAATTGCAGGCAGCGACCTGTGTCTCCATCTCTTCGCTTCCCACTATGCTGGTCCAGCAGTCCAGAGATGACGCAGCCTTCGGCTCCGCCGTGCGACGCTGCGACCTCTCACTCCGACCCACCGCTAGGTAAGCTTGGAAATCACCTATGGAATGGAGATGAGCAATCACTCAAGAAGAAAACACGGTTACTCACCTTTGTAACTTGTTCTTCGAGATTGCTCTATATCCTGACACCCGCCCCTCCTTCCCCACTGTCGGAGTAGCCGGCAAGAAGGAACTGAGGAGCGGGCGGGCTGGCAGGGGTATATATTACCCGCTATGGCGGCGCCACTCTAGGGGGCGACCTGCCGGCCCGCTGGAGTTGCTAGGGTAAAAGTCTTCCGACGAGCGTGCACGCGTGGCGTGTACACCTACTGGAATGGATATGAGCAACACATCTCGAAGAACAAACAACAGTTACAAAGGTGAGTAACCGTCTTTTCTTTGATGCATTCTTTGCATGTAACATTATCCGTGTGTGTGATTTTTCTGAAGAGGACAAGTCCAGAAAGTTTGGTAAGCTTGTTATACAGTGCTCCTGTATGTCATATACATTATCTCACCATATACATTTCTCCAGGAAATAAGGCTTTTTCCATTCTTCACATAAGAACTTGATGAAAGCAGTCTTGCTGGTAGAACATTCAAGAAAACACCTCCATGGTTTATATCAGGCCAGAAGATCCAAACTTCAGGTTCTGCCCTTCTATTTTCCATCTCTGAAATTTTAATGGAGATGTGTGGTAGAGTTTACAGACTTCCCACTAAGGCTGAGACAGGGGAAGGACTGCAGCAGGACTGGGCCAGGAAAGCTCAGCCCCTCAGGCAGTGCTGAGCATACTTCTGAGGAAAAGACCAGTATAAAGAGAGCTTTGGCAGCCAGGAACAGGGGGTAGGGGAGAGAAAATACAGAAGCCATTTCCTGAAGGAGCACTACCCTGTAGCAGCAGGAGAAGAAACTGCTACTGTGGGGGTTCAGCTGTGAGTCTTCCCCCCACCCCTTGACACTACCCAAGAGGGAGGTGGAATGTGGGGCAAGGACACCAGAGGGCTGCAGTCATCAGTCCTAGATGGTGGGAGTTCGAGGCAAGGGCTGCAGCCAATTGCCAAACTGAGACACAAGGTGTGGTAAGATATGGCCAATGGGCCAAATTTTGAGCGGCTGATCTCAGGCCATCCCAAGCTGCTATACTTTTAGGGCCCTGGGCCAGAACCCCTTATATCTTGCCCCAAGAAAGGCAGGGCAAGGGGTTACAGGTAAAGAAGCTGGTCCTGCAGGGACCTAAGCCAAAGGGCCCAAGTCATATTGAACTGAGAGAGACACTGAGGTTGGCAGCCCAGACCACTAAATCTATTGGCTGACCAAACTAACCCACTAAAAGTTGTCATTGAACATGTTGGAGATCACATCTATCCTGTCACTGTCAGTGCTAGTCTTCAAGGTTTACACATTCTCTGACAGATGACCATATATTTTGTTCTTAATATTTATTTTGTGTACAAGACGCATTCCACCTATGGTGTAAGCCAGGGGTGGGCAAACTTTTTGGCCCGAGGGACATGTCCGGGTTGCAAATGGGTATGGAGGGACGGGTAGAGAAGGCTGTGCCTCCCCAAACTGCCTGGCCCCTGACCCATCCAATCCCCCCATTCCTTGTCCCCTGACCACCCCTCCCTGGATCCCTGCTCATGGGACCCCCCCGTGAACATGAGCAGAGGACTCAGAAGGAGCAGGGGCAGCTGCACAGGTGGAGAGAAGCAGCGGTTTTCCTCCTCAAAGTGCCACTTCTCTCCTGAGTCCTCCGCCTGCATTTGTTGTGCTCCCTCCACCTGCACTGCGCTCCTGCTCCTGTGCCTCTGCAGTGCAGTCCCTCCCCCCTGCAGGGGGGGTGCCAGTGCTCAGCTGCCTGAATGCCCAGCCCTGGGTCCCCCTATTGTTGGAGGGGCCATGCCAAGGCACCCTGAGCTGTGACGCCCGACCGGAGCCAGCCAAGCTGCCGGGCTGGTGGCACGGCGTGCTGAGGCTGCGGGGGAGGAGGGACAGCAGGGGAAGGACCAGGGGCAAGCATCCCTGGTTGGTCCTGTGGGCCAGGTGTGGCCCGTGAGCCATAGTTTGGCCACCTCTGGTGTAAACTGATGGGCTAGGGATTATGCCAACTTTTTCTCAAAATTCCTTGTTGGGGTTGCTTTATTTGTCTTCCTTGTGGTGCCATCAAAGATGGTGAAAGCCTGGGGTAGTGGTCCTAAGGGGTGCTGCAGTACTTTTCTTATATCCTGATTCCTATTTGATGCATGTGGGATATGTGATCCACCTTTAATACAATCTCCTTGTTTCGAGGCTTTTGTTTTCCTGGATTTCTTTATCACTGAATGTCTTTTGTTTTTGCTTTGGCAGCTTTAACATAGGAGTCCTGGGTTGGCTGCACAGTTTCTAGCCTATGTCATGTCTGAATGCTATATATGCACCTTCGTTTTTCTCCTTTGCATGTAACAAATTGTGACAGTATTGAGGGGAAAACCCCATCCGATGTGGGGCAAGTGCTCCCCACACAGCCTCCTAAACCCGAGTCAATGTACTCACCCCTAATAGATGGACAGTGTGGCCCAATGGCCAAAGTCAATAAGTTCACCCATCTTAATGGGCATTAAGGTCTATTGGTCAGTCTATAGCGTTGCCCCTCCTAGTGGAGCAGTAAGGCCTAGCAGGTACAGTCAGTAGATTTGCTCCAGGGAGACAGGGGCAATAAGGCCTAGTCACCAGTCAGTAAATTCACTCTTGTCAGTAGGGCAGTAAGGCCTAGATGCCAGGATCAGTCAGAATGGGGGCCACCACGCGCAGGAAAGGGGGTCACGGCCCAGGTAGGGGGATCTGGGCCTTCCCTCTCCACCGGACCCCAACCCAGAGCCCTGATCATGGCAGGGGCACGTGCCACTGAGACAGCGTCTAGTGGTGGGGAGGGTTGTCCAACCAAAACACACTGACTCAAAAATTCTGGTTTACTAATCAGGTCCCTATCGAAGCCCCCGGGCTGCTTCCTACCATAGTTCCCACTGTCCTAGTCTGGGCGTCTCTGTTATCAACGGATTCTCTGGTCTGTGCTGTTCCTGGTGACTCTGGATGCAGTGAGATCTCCATGGGTACCTTGGTGTCTGCCTGGGTTACCATGTCTCCAGCCTCCACGGTCTTGGGCATCAGCTGGTTCTTGGCAGGCACCATCAGACTATATCCTTTCTCCTTGGCAGTCAGCCCCAACTGAGGGTAGCTGCTCCCTTTTATACCAGTGCACCTGGAGAATGCCCAGTAGAGTGAAGGGGGCATGTTTTCCTCAGTCCACAGTGTAGGGTTAACTCTTCCCCATCCAGCATGGAGCGAGTGAGTCCCATCATACAGATCCTCGCTAACATCTTCAGGAGCTACAGAACAAATGAAGAGACAGACTAATTCATTTAGTTCTACAAATGGATTGACCCAGGTCTTCTCCAATGTATCTGTCAGTGACTGACACCTTTTTCATCTCTCTGTCACCTGAGTGGCTCAAGATCTTCATGAGAAATACCAGGTGTCTGGACTTGTACCGTTTGCCTTAGTTTCCTAAAAACAGGTATTTCTGCACTCTGCAGTTAGGTAATACCTGTTCACTGCCCCAGCCTCAGGACTGAATCCTTTGGTCCTATCTGCTGTCTGTGTCTTTATTGACGGTCTCCTGAATGGCCTGATCTACAGAAATTTTTCCAGTGGGTTTCATGACCCCATCTGTACAGAGGAGCCTCTGTTTTTGAAATCACACACCTCAGGATGTTCTGTCTCCAACCATGGCATCTGTATGAAGAACACTAGTAGATATCTTGTGTAATTTTGCTTGTCATAAGCCAAAACACTAAGATATCATGACTCTGGTCATGGTTAGATGAAGAAGCCCATTCACCTTTTCTGGATGCTTGAGAAAAAGTCCAGGAACCATAACAACCATAACAGTTTAATTCATCCAGAATGCAGATAAGTCGCTGTTTTCATTACTTCAGTGGTTCAAGTACATGTTAAAAAGCTGAAATCCAAACACAGGATGAATTGTTGAGGACATCATTCAACTGGTTTATGTTGCTTCTCCATCTAGTTTGTGTCATTGAGGCTTTGTAAATCAATCAGATGGTGGTCCTCCATCCAGGTATAAAAGCCCTTCCTGACTAATTTCAGCAGGACCTTGTAGACTGATTTACGTAGTCTAACAGATCAGTGGTGTTTGCGTCCCTGCAGTATACCCCAATGGAACTTGCAGCAGTAATACTGGACTCTCAAGATCATTGGAATCTTTTCCCAATGATTGACATCATATTGCATATTTTATTAAATGCTCCCATTCTGATAATTACGGAATGGAATATTATCATTTTTTGTCATTCTTCCACAGTATTTCTGCATACAATGCGTGGTCAAAGACACATACTTTGTAAGACATAAATTGAGTTTTTTCCAAATATTTTCAGAGTCTGATTAAGGATTTTTTTAGGCTGTGGACATCTCCATTGGTGGTGCATTCATGATCAGCAAATACCCAACCTTGTTCTGAATTATACTGACCTTGTTGCATGCTTGGATGTTGAATTCAATCTAGGAGATGATTGGTTATTTACATCTGTTTGCCTGAGCAGAGACCATACTTCATTCTTAACTTGAGCATTGTGAATGGTCTCTTCATAGTGTACTGGGTGTATTGCGGGGGGGGGTCCAGGCCCGCTCTCTACTCTGGGTCCTGACCCAGGGACCCTCTGGTGGCAGCCTTGCTATCCTCCTTCTCTCCCCTTGTCTGTCCACTTCCCTGGGCCACTTTTCCTATGGCCCCTTGCACCTGCTAGGCCGTTCCCTTCAGGGCCTTCAGCCTGGCAGGCTACAGGCTAGAGTTCCCTTCTGCTTCCTGAGCCTGTCCAGCACTGTGCTGTCCATGGTGCTAGTCTCCCAGCTCTGGAGAGTGACCTTCCTCTGTTAAAGGCCTGGAACAGACTGACTTTCCCCGCCCTGAGCAGCCTTTTTATAACACTGAGACTGACCCTGATTGGCTGTCTCCAATCTGGGCCCCAATTGGCTCCCTACAAGCCCTTCTCTAATTGGCTGCCTGTCTGCACAGCCACACTGGCATGCTGCAACCCACACTCTCAGGGAGTGGGGCAGTCGCCCCACTAAATACAGGTGGAGCATTTTGCCTATTTTTCATGCTGTTGCAGAGTTTTCTTGTGTGTAAATATCTTTCTGCAGTTTAGGTTGTAAAATGTTTGTTGCTTCATTGGTGTCTTTTTATAGTGACTAATGGTGGCACATTTTTGGATCTCTCTCTCTTAAAAGATTCTTCCATGATTCCATGTCTCTTGGTTTGGTCAGTTCTGTGAAAGAAGCCTCCACATCACATATCACACACATATTTTTAGACCTTTTACTCAGTTTGTGAATGCTTTTTGGAAACCTCTGAATCAGATTCGATTGTTCATTCGGTAATCACAATAGCATCACAGTCAAATCTGAAGCAAACACAGGAAAAATATGTAAATCGTAGCTCACAGTACCTTATTATATACAAAAACTACCAAAAATTGATTTTAAGTTTAGAAATCCGTGTAGAATCAAATCATTTTTCATTTGAAGCATGACCTCCATTATTATGTATTTGGGTAGTTGCCATGTTAATGGTTATCCAAATGAGACATTTTTTCATAACATTCATTATTAATGTAAAAAAAGTAATTACCCAAAATTGGGTGAGGATGTATTCATTTTTAGTCAAAATATTGCCTATACCCATTGTTCACCCAGTGCCTCTGCTTACTAGTACTATTTCCATGGAAACAGGCCTACCTCCATCTTTAAGCTACCAGGCAGAAAGGTCCATCACATATTTTTGTAATATGTATGAAATAATATTTAAAAAAATGGGAATTTGCTCTCCCCCCCAGGATGGTACCAAAAAGTTGTCTGGCTCATGGGCTAACAGTCCAGTAACCTACTTTTGTCCCTTCATTGTTCAAATGTCCTATATTTTCTTTATCACAACCCTAGAATTAATTTATGCTTCGTGGAATCCTGCTCACTTGGGGTTAGATTAAATCTTTAGATTTGGCCCTGAGCAAGGGTGACTTACACCTAAATGCTCCTCTGTAGGAATACCTTTACAAAGGAACTGTGACTCAGAGAGGCACAGTCATTCTTGGCCTCTGAGTAAATTCTGCAGCCCTTGAAATGATGCATCTTATTTATTTCTTGTGTATGGACACCTATTCTGACCTAAGGCTTTGTTCACTCTGTCTCTCTCCACCCTTTCGCATCCGTTGTCTCACTAGGATGAATATCCAGAGAACAGGGGTTGTGCTCTACAACAGACCCAAGTCTGGGTAAATCAAGCAGTGGGGGTTGAGTGGCCTCCTTACTCTCCCAGATGGTCCAGCTTTGCCAAGTAAATCAGGGTCACAAGGTAGCCTTTTGTTAAAGAAAGGTTGGATTGTGTCTTTAACTGCAGTTGCCCCAGGAGGCATTGTGCCTCAGAGGAATATCTCTGAGGCTCAATTCCCTCTCTGCTCTCCATTTTCCTGGGGATGGGGGAACGGTAGGAGGATAATAATTTACTGTTGTCCTTGTATTAGCCACAAATTACAACACCCCCTGAATTGTGTTGACTCAAATATGCTGGCTGGCATGTTGAGGGGGCTAATATTGCTTTATTATATGCATGTAGGTTTTATTTCTCACTTTCATCTGTAGTTAATTACAAATTTGAATTAACATTTACAGATGCTATATAACCTTAGCTCAGGCTTTGGGAATGAACATGGGAGGAGCTCCAGCAGGACCAGCTGGAACTGGTAAAACAGAAACTACAAAAGACATGGGAAAGGCTCTGGGAAAATATGTAGTAGTATTTAACTGTTCTGATCAAATGGACTTCAGAGGCTTGGGCAGGATTTTCAAAGGTAAGATTTTCCATGTTGTGTGTACTGAGAAACAAAGAACAAATTACTTTTTTATTAAATCATAATAGCCACATAGGATAAAATTTCCCAGGCACTTAAACCCCATTTTCAATAGTAACTTAGAAGCAAGTAGGAGGACTCCTAAGTGCCTAAGAGCCTAAATCACTCTTGAAAATGAGTAGAAGTTCACTGCTAACCTGCGACTGCTTCTGAGTATAGGCATTGCTCCCTCCCTTTGGGCATCCAAATCCTATCTCCTGCCTAAGTCCCGTAGTGATTCACAAATGAGGGGAAGATGGGCATTCAGCAACCTAACTCTCCTGAGGGGCCAGATCTGATAGATGTGTTCAGAGCCTGCCTACTGGATCAGGCCCCAATAGATGAGCTTACACATAATAGCTAAAGGGGTAGGACCTCTCTCATAACTTTTAGCCCAATAGTTAGGGTACTCACTTAGGAGGTGGGAAAGCCCTGGTTCAAGTCCCCTCCCATCTAAGAGAGAGAAGAGATTTGAACCAGGATCTGCCACCTGTCAGGTGACTGCGCTAACCATTGGGTTATAAGTCTAATGTAGGGAGTCCTTCAGTCTCTCCTGCTGGAAATGTTGCATTGTGGGTAAATAAGAATAATTGGAGCAGGGGGATTGGATCCTGAGTGTCCTACATTCTGGGTGACTGCTCTAATTGTCAAGCTGTAGAATCAATCTTATCCATGTATTCTCATTTTCACTTTCTTAGTCATTTTAAATATTAATGCCTAGCCATACAAATATGCTTTACTGAGGTACACTCATTTAGTCTTTTTCAATAATAGCTGTATTACACACAAAGGTAAAAGAACATTATCAGGCTTGCAAAGTCAAGAAATCAAAGCTAAGAAATTCCAGAATTGCCTGGGTTCAGCTCCTTGAGTATGCATTATAATGTGCTCTTTAATTACATGATCAAAAGTTAGCTTATCCCAGTCATTGGTGACCTGAGATAACTGCAGTGAAAATATGCAGTCACAGCCAATCCAAAGTATCTGCACATGTTAATCTTCCAATCCCTTCCCACTAGCCCCCTGAGCAGTTAGTCTCAAGTGCCATATACCCATACTTTGACCCTTGACTGAAAGGCAGCAGAGGGCAGCAAAAATGATTAGGGGGCTGGAGCACATGATGAATGAGGAGAGGCTGAGGGAACTGGGATTATTTAGTCTGCAGAAGAGAAGAATGAGAGGGGGATTTGATAGCTGCTTTCAACCAACTGAAAGGGGACTCCAAAGAGGATGGATCTAGATTGTTCTCAGTGGTAGCAGATGACAGAACAAGGACTAATGGTCTCAAGTTGGGGGAAGTTTAGGTTGGATATTAGGAAAAAAATTTTACTAGGAGGGTGGCAAAGCACTGGAATGGGTTACCTAGGAAAGTGGTGTAATTTCCTTCCTTAGAAGTTTTTAAAGTTTGGCTGGGATGATTTAGTTGGGGGTTGGTCTTGCTTTGAGCAGGGGGTTGGACTAGATGACCTCCTGAGGTCCCTTCCAACCCTGATATTCTGTGATATATGCACCTTCATATGCATCTGCTCAGCTCCTTGGTCCCATTGTTTGTTTGTATTTTCTGTAGCTGCATCCATCAAACACTCTAAGAAAAAAATATGATTACTTAGCCCTATTGTAACCATACTTCGAATTATAGTTCACATGTGTATTCCACCACTTGCCCTGTGTTCCCTCTGCACTGGAGTTTTCAGACACATTTCCAGTGTAAAGGAACTGAGGGTGGAAGGGGAGAGGGGAAAGTTGGATTGGCACCACACTTATATAGCCTTAGAACGGGGCCATGAGGAGGTGCAGGGTGCCTGTGCCACCTTGATGGGCACTGTAACAGAAAGAAATCTGGCTCCAGCTTGCTGGGTGTGCACACATTCCTGTGTCGAATACATGAATGAACCACATCTCAAAGAACAACAGTTGTAATACAGGCAACTAACCACTTTATCCTCTTTGCTAGGGCAGTTCTCTAAAAAGCATAAATGCTCAAACCACTCTTGACCTCCAAAGTCAAAAAAAATTACTGCTTCATCTTTCTCAGTGTGCTCAGTGTGGGATTTTTCTGCCCAGAGATTAGCCACTCCGATACCAAAGGCAGAGCATACCTTTTGGCTTGCCACTCCCTGGTACTACCCCATACTGGCTCTCATAGAGCATGGCCTTTGACTTCAGGATGATCAAGACTGGCTATTTCATCAGTGGCAACAATGAATCCACCATCGGTGGTGTTAGTAGGGCAGTAGACATTATTGGTACTGACCATGCCAGAAGCCTATGTAGCTGCAAAAGATCTCCTCTTCCGCTTGGTACCACTTCACTGCTCATCCAAACTAACTGCACCTTGTCGGGGCTGTCACATGCAGTGCAGACATCAGCACTGACATTGGGATCTGTTATAGTAACTGTGACCAGAGGTCCTCGGTCTCCTCTATGACTTCACCCAGACTACAGGTTTTGCTTTGCCTCAGTGCATGGTACCAATAGCTAGGAAGCCCCTGATGTTGCCCCTGGTATCTCAGTCCTGTCATATATCACTGTCCTGATCTCTGATGACACCTTCTAGTACTACACCACCCTTGCCTTTGGAGCATTCTGATCCTCGCTGGAGTCTGAAGTAGGTTCCTATGTATCCCCCTTCAGGGAATTCAGGGCATCCTCCAGGACTTTGACAGGGTCCTCACCAAAGGCTTTTACATAAATTAAGTTGTCATGGGATAAGAGGGAAGGTCTTTTCATGGAATGAGAACTGGTTAAAAGACAGGGAACAAAGGGTAGGAATTAATGGTAAATTCTCAGAATGGAGAGGGGTAACTAGTGGTGTTCCCCAAGGGTCAGTCCTAGGATCATCCTATTCAACTTATTCATAAATTGATCTGGAGAAGGGGTAAACAGTGAAGTGGCAAATTTGTAGTCTCATAGATAGTTCTCTGAGAGATGTCCTTGCATTGGTGCGAGGCAGTCAAAAAGCAACAGGATGTTAGGAATCTTTAAAAGGGATAGGAATAAGAAGGAGGAATTATATTATTGCTTTATATTAAATGTGATGGTTATGCCCACATCTTGAATTACTTGCGTACAGATGTAGTCTCCTCATCTCAAAAGATATACTGGCACTAAAAGGTTCAGAGAAGGACAACTAAAAATGATTAGGGTGTTGGACACGGGTCCCATATGGGAGAGATTAAAGAGGATAGGACTTTCGTTGGAAAAGAGGAGATCAGAGGGGATTATGATAGAGGTCGTATAAATCTGATTGTTGATGTGGAGAAAGTGTAGATAGGAAAAGTTATTTACATATTCCCATAATGCAAGAACTAGGGGGTCACAATGAAATTAATAGCAGCGGTTTAAACAATTAAAAGGGAAGTTCTTCTGTCACATGGCGCACAGTCAGCTTGTGTGAACTCTTTCTGCAGGAGGTTGTGAAGGCTAGGACGTATAACAGCATTTAAAAGAGACTTGGATAATTCACGAGGTTAATCCATTAATGGTATTAGGCCAGATGGGTAAGGACTTGGTCGTGTCTCTGACCTGTTGTTTTAGAGGGTGGGATGCGATGCGGGCAAGGATGTCACTGATCATTTACCTTGTTAGGTTCACTCCATCTGGAGGCACATGGCACTGGCCACTGTCGGTAGACAGGATACTGGGCTAGATGGACCTTTGGTCTGACCCAGTTCAGCTGTTCTTATGTTCCACTCATAGACATCCTGACTAGAGCAGGTTGAAAGACTGGAGTGCCTGGTTTAGGCACAACTGGAGTCTGATACCATATCAGTCCCATTATTGGCCCTAATGGGTGCCTTGAGGAATGCTTCCAGTGACCAGCTTTGCTTCCCCATTATCTACAGAAACAGATCGCCAAGAAGGGAGGGTTTCCCACCTGATCCAGAGAAGTCGCTTGTGATCAGTACAAAGCAGCTGCCACACACTCAAAACCAGGACTTTCCACAACCTGCTATCTATATTTGTGGTGAAAGACCAGTCTCTGGAGGTTTCTACCCTGCCTTCTTTGAATATTTCATCCTTGTCACTGGATAAGGCTCTGGTATTGAAGTGTCTTCTCTGGTACCAGATGACGTTAAGCTCTACCCAAAGCTCCTGGAAAGGATGGCTACGTCACTTGGTATCCAGATGGCGCTCTTGGAGCAGAGTCCTCATAATCTCATGGACATTTTACGTCCCAGCTATATCAGGGAAAGATGCCCTTCCTGTAAGTAAGGCTATAATGCAGCTCATTATGTCCCTATGGCAAACCCCTTCATCAGTCATGCTTGTGGCAAAGTGCATAGAACATTAAATGCCAAGTTCTGTCCCAGACATATGCACACTTCTATCAACACTTCCATGTCAGACTCTCTGGTAATGGTAGGTAATAAATAAAAGACCACTGCCAAGGTAGAGCAAAAGCTTCCCTGAAAGAAAGGGACACACAAAAATTATATATATATTTTTGATAAAAGGTATTATTCCGTTGCAGTGGTACATCTGCATATAGCTACCCATCAGACTCTCTTATCCTGATATGATTATTCAAATGTGGATACTATGTTCGAATTCTTAAACAAGCTACCTGAGGACTGTAGGAAAAAGTTTCAGTTCCTTCTGATGGAAAGTTGTTTGATCTTTCAAGCTGCTCTTCAGACTTTCCTTGATCCGTCAGACTTAGCTGCAAGGGTTATGGTGACAGCCATAACCATGCGCCATTTCTAGTGGCTTCAGTTGTTGGGGATTCCTGTAGAGGTGCAGCAGACTCTTGAAGACCTCCTCTTTCAAGGCTGTGCTTTATTTTTCTTTAAGCCTGACAAGGAAGTACACACATTGAAAGTCTCCAGGGCTGTGCAAAAGTCACTGGTCTTTATATGCCAGCCTGGGAAAGCACTATGTCTCAGCATCAGTTTCAGCTGAAACAGCAGTATTACCCACCCAGACACCTGAACCAGTACAGGTACAAACACAGACAACTTAGAAAAAGGCCTACTCCATCTACCTCTGTGGTCATTTTCATTCAGACAGCTGCAGGCCTCAAAGGATCCTGTTTGACTCCTCTGTCAAGGATAGCCTATTTGTCAGATCCGATCTCTGTTTCTCCTACTTCCTATGTGTGTAGCAGTCCATCACCTCAAACAAGTGGCTGCTAAGAACAGTGGAATGTGGGTATACCCTGAAGTTTTTCTTTCCCCTCCTTAGTCCCCCTTCCCTGTCCCTTTTCAGGGACCCATATCCAAGTCTGTACTAAGACAAGTTCAAACTCTTTATTCTTTGGGAGTTACAAAGGAATTGGCCCCTCAGTACCAGGACAGGGGTTTCTACTCCCACTACTTCCTATATCCAAAACAAAACGAGTCTTGGGCCACTTCTAGATCTTCAGAACTTGAACAAATACATCAAGAACTTGAGGTTTCTTGTGGTTTCACTTGTAGCTATTATCCCTTCATCAGAACCAAGTGATTGGTATGCTGACCTTGATTTGTGAGATGCATATTTCCATGTGGAAATACCCAGGCCACAGAATATTCCTAAGGTGCATAATAGGAAGAGATCACTTGCAGTTCACAGTTCTACCATTTGGCCTATCATCTGCATTGAGGGCTTTCACTAGATTCATAATGATGATTCATCACTGGATGATTGGTTGGTGTGGGGTCATTCCTGTCACCAAGTGGAAGGAAGTATCTACTGGATGCTTTCTCTGTTCCAATCCCTAGGCCTGGAAGTGAACAAGAGACATTAATCCTCAAAGCCTTCCAGAGAATAGAATTTAGTGGGGCAGTCCTGGAGGTTTCAGCTCCAACCCAGATTGTTTCTTCTTTGAGACCTCTGTGTGCCATTCCGAAGCAGTCCCCAAAACTCAGTAAGGAACTGCCTCAGGCTCCTGGAACCTATGGTAGCTGGAACTTGTGTCCTTCCCCTCCCCTATTCCAGACTGCATGTCAGAGGCTTGCACACACTGCTCAGGTCAGTTACTGCCCTCAGATGCACCATCTGGACAAGCTAGTGTTTATTCCAGGCAAGAGGTTGGTGGATAAATCATGACATGTAGGGGAGTCCATTCTCACCAACTCTCCTCTCTGTGATCAGATGATGGATGCTTCTGCCATGGTGTAGGGAGTGCATTTGGGCAATCTAAAGGGTCATGGCTTGTGGTCTCTCATGAGGTCCAGTTACACATAAATGTTCTTGAGTTACATGCAATATCCAGAGTGTGTCAGTTTCTTCCACACATACAGGACAGAATCAAATCAATCATCCAGGTGCTCACTGACAATACCACAGTAGTGTTTTTATGTGTAGAAACAGGAGGGTGTCAGATCAGGCAGCTTGTCTCAGGAGGCAATCAAGCTGTGACTTTCTGCATATGGAATTTACTAATCCTCAAAGCATCTCACCTGCTGGGAGTCCAGAATGCCTGAACAAGTCATTCAATTTGGATCACAAATGGTGTCTCCAGCTGGCTATTCTAAGATCAGTTTTTCAAGTAGGGGTTGTCTCTACAGTTGGTTTGCTTGCAGCTCTCCAGAACTGGAAGTATTCCTGATTCTGTCCAAGTATAGATCACAGCCTCGAGTCCATCTCAGATGCTTTCCTCTTTTCATTGGACAAGGACCTGCTGTACATGTAGCCGCCAGTGCCTCTTATCCCCATGGTTATTGTCAAGCTGAAACAAGAACAAGACAAAATTATCCTCATTGTTTCAGATTGGCCAAGGACATTGTGGTACTCCGACCTACACAAGCCAACCCTTCAAGAACCTACTTCTAATAAAAAATCTGATATTCTAGAATCATGGGCAGGTGTTGCACCTGAATCCTCAGTCGGTGTAGCTCATGGCCTACTTCCTCAGCAATTAAACCCAGAGGAGGTGCATTGTTCAGTAGCAGTTCAGAATGTCCTGCTCAATAGTAGGAAACTATTCAAGAGATCTACTTACCTTAGTAATTGGAAATTTCTTCTAACTGGGCAACTAGTCAAGGTGTGTCTCCTACACAATCTACAATTCAAAAGATTTTGGATTATTTGTTACATCTTAAAGGTCTGGCAGTCATCTCCATCAAGGTGCATCTGGCCACAATAACAGGCATGCAGTGCTGAAATTGAGGGCAGGACTGTATCTCTAACCCTATGACTACCAGCTTCCTAAAAGCTCTAGAGAGGTGCTCCCACCATCAGAGATCCTACTCCACTGCAGGATTTGAATTTAGTACTGTCAACTCTTTTATGGGACCTCTTTTTGAGCCTTTAACATCCTGCTTATTGCTACACCTCTCAGCAAAGGTGGCTTTTTTAATAGTCATCTCCACTACAAGGAGAGTGGGGGAACAGTGTACCCTGGCAATGAATCCTCCATTTACCATTTTTTTTTTACATGGACAAGGTGTGGCTTAGCCCACACCCTAAGTTTCTTTCCAAAGTAGCATCTGATTTCCATTTCAATCAGTCAATGTACTTATCTGTCATCTTTTCAAAGCCACATGCTCACAAAGATGAACAGAAGCACCACTCTTTGGATGTTCGCTGGGCCCTGGCTTATTACTTGAAGAAACCAAAGATCTTCCAGTTCTCTTCTAAACTTCTTTTTACTTTACGCAGAATGAATGAGAAGCCATCTGGTCGCCAAATGGATCAGCTGCTGTCTTGTCATGTGCTATGCTGCCAAGGGTATTGTGCTCTTAAGAAGCTGTTAGAGCAGTGGTCCTCAAACTTTTTACCTAGTGCCCCACATCCCTGTGTGTGCCCCCTTTCCCCCCAAGCTGGGTCTGGGAGGGGGGGATGTGGACATGGGTAAGGGGGCCAAGGCTTGGGCCACAGCTGGGGGACAGGAGTGGAGCCCAGGTGTGGAGTCAGCAGCCAGGGCCAGGAGTGAAGCTGGGTGGCATTTCCACCCTCCATGAGTGCTAGCCTCGGCCACAGCTGAGGTCCCTGAACATTCCTCATCACCTCCCTTGGGGGTCATGCCCCCCATTTTGGGGACCTCTGTGTTAAAGCATTCATCTAGAGCACTCTCCAAATCCTCAGTGTTCATGGGGAAAGATCCATATCATGGACATCTGCAGAGCAGAGACATGGTCCTCAGACCACATATTAGCTAGATGCTGTGTAATTATTGATGCATCAAAGAAAGATGTGAATGTGGGCTGCGTGGTCCTGCAGTTCCTCTTCCAATGATACTCCAATCCCCACTCCACTGAAAACAGTTTAGGGGTCCCCTACAGTGTAACAGACATATACAATCACTTGACGAGAAGAGTTACTTTTTTGTGACTACTGTTCTTTGAGATGTGTTCCATATATCCATTACCCAACCCACCCTCCTTCCCCAGTGCATTAGAATCTAATTTCTAAGATTCTGGCATAAAGTTACTGAAGGATGGACTAGTCAGCTCCACCCTTTATCCTTTCGACTCAGAGGATGTGGGATGCCAAGGCACAGGGTTGGCTGCTCTGCAGGTAGTGCTAGGGAAAACTCTCCTGCACATCCCTGCACGTATGTACAGTGTAATGAACATATGTAATACATCTCAAAGAACAACACTTATGAAAAGATGAGCAACCATTTCTTTTCCTTTAACCTTGTTCTTAGAAATGGCTGAAATCTTAAATAGTCAACTTGAGGCAGACACCCAGCCTGGAAAATTTCAGCCCAAACAACTAAGGTGTGGCAAAGTTGTAAGCAACTGACAACTGGGTCTTTATAGTGTCTGCAACATTAATAATAGGTGATGCTACCAGCCCTGCCTATAATAATTTTGTTTTGAAAGCTTCATAATTAGGATGCTAGTCAGATTCTTGTTGTTTAATAGAAAAGTGTCAAGATACTGCCTTTTTGGAACACCATGAATATTGTAGAGAGAGAGATTAGTGATTCTTTTTTTAAGTACAATAGCAAAGGCCAGGAGGAAGTGTGTGACAGCTGGAGAGAAAGCATTCTTGGCTGAGGGCATCTGGGTGTGGAACAAACTTCCACAAGAAATTAGATGAATGTAAAGTCTTGCCAGCTTTAGGAAATACTGCAAAATTTTCCTCTTCCAAAAGCCATTTCTACTCTAGCAAGAATGACATTCACAAGATTGACACCTTCATCTACCCAAACATTCTGCCCACAGGAAAAAAACACCTAACACCCTGAAACAAACAGATAAACCAAACAATAAAATGAAAATGCCATAGCCAAAGTAGAGACTTTACCCCCGAAAGAAAAGAGTCAGACTCCAGGAAGTCCACTAGGAATTTCAATACTGGTATTAATTTAATATGGAAGGTACTTAGATATTGCAGTGATAGGCAGCCATACAAACCCCATAAATAGATAACATAATTTAAAAAATTACATTTACAAATCTATATGAAGTTATTCATGGTGAAAGTCTGAAATCTGGGAGCGGTGCTTACAGAAAGAGAAAGTAAGAGGACAGGAATACTAGTATATACTGAGGAAAAGGGAAGCCATGTAGCTGTAAAAAAGTACTGTTCAGTTTCTGAAGTTCTGATCAGAAAAAAGATGCAGAAAGTGTGACACAGTGATTTTAGAAAGATAGATTACATACCAGTAATCCTGAGTACATAGTCCACCTTTTTATTCTCACAATTTTAGCATGAGTTTTGTGATTGTGTTCTGTTTAAAGTCCCAGCTACTGGAGACAAGTGATTACATGAGAATCTTAGCTTTAACTTAAAAAAAAAAAGGAGTCAAAGTTTCTAGACTTCATGGTTGCAGAGGAAGGCTTGAAAGTGTGACCCAAGTGCACCCTGAAGACTCAAAAAATAGAAGGCAGATAAAAAGAACCCAAAACTCATTTATTTTTTTAAAATTAAGAAACTAATCTTTATACTGAGTTATGGGTCCAACTGTAGGAAAACCTGTATCCAAGACCTGGCAGTTCTCTGAAGAATTTCAAAAAAATATTCTGGTTGAGTTTCACTGTTAAGAAGTTTGTATACTGAACTGCCTGCAATATCTGCAGGAAGAGAGGTGCAGACCAAATAGCTTAGGTTTGTGGGGGAATCATTTCCAGAAACCATGTTATCAGCCACATTTTCCTTTTCCCATTGCAGGTCTTGCACAGTCAGGTTCCTGGGGATGCTTCGATGAATTTAACAGAATTGAATTACCTGTTTTATCAGTTGCAGCACAACAAATTTATATTATTTTAACAGCAAGGAAAGAAAGGAAAAAGCAGTTCATATTTTCTGATGGAGATTGTGTAGATTTAAATCCAGAGTTTGGAATTTTTCTTACAATGGTAAATATATGAATGGAAGAGTGTAATTTGGTAATCTTTGATAACAGAAGACAAATTTTATAAATTAATAATATAGTAACTTGGAAAACAGTGCATATTGTTAATTACTTTGTGGTATCTACATAGTTGTTGTTTGCAAAATCATTACTATGCAATACCTTACCACCACACTATCTCCTGAAAATGTTTTTTGAATTTTTTTCAAACCAAAGCCCAGATATTTTTGCCTAAATGAATGCTGCTTCCTTCTGTATAATGAATCATGAATGTGAGTTACCTATGAATGTATTAATAGTTTTGTTCCTTATTTCATGATAATGACGGCTAGTCCTCTAAAAAGATTGCCACGGATCTTGGGGGGAGAGTGTCTTAATTTTTAATAGTATGCAAATTCTGAACCCCTGCAATAAAATATTCTTGATGTTCTTGATGTGCTTCTCCATATATATTCTGCTTTTGGCATGCGTACATCCCCAAGCACTCAAGATTGGAATAGTTGGGCCAGCAAAGTCTGTTGGGATGTGCCTGTGTTTTGAGTGCCCTCATGTCCCTTCTGCTCATACACACACAGCTGAGGGCATAAAGGTCAGAGTGAGGCCAAACCCTCAGCATTTTCTTACCTTCTATGACTGCAAGATGGAACTGCAAGCCAGTGTTTCTTTCTCTTGTGCACATGCATATCTGAAACAAATGCATTGTGTATAATTAACACTTTAGAATAGCTTTAGTAGTTAGGATTAGTATAGGTTTAGTAAGTTTCTCTTACAGATAATTTTTTTCCAGTTAGCTGGTACCAGGCTTTGGCCTTTATGGATGAGTAAAACTCAAATAATGTCCCTCATGTGAGGCAGCTGTATCCCTCAGTGGTGGTCATATAAGATGTCTGTTAGACTTGTTGAGAAAAATGTTTTATGAGGCCTGTCTTTGATCCAGATATACAGAATAAACCCATGTCTGAGCAGTCTTCCTGAAATGCCCTGCAGTCAGCTCTTGGACTCCTGCTCTTCCCATGAAACACGCTCCTGGTTGTTAAGTAGTCATCACTATTAGTGGTAGGACACAGAATACTTCTTCTAAAGCACAAGCAGAGGTCTCTAATAAAGAGGCATAGTTTGCCTCATTCCTCCTCAGTCAAAAGTAGTACGAGGCCTAAATTAGATCATTCAGACACTCATAAAGACTCTAGTTGCTGTACATCAGTAGCCATTGTCTCTGGCACAAGCTCCACAGCTCTCAATACTGATATCAGAGCTCACTCTAGAAGTACCAGCTATACTGGGATCATCATTGTCAGCAACTTCCACCTAGTGCTGTCATCCTCAAAATGTTGTTCACAGTATCAACTGTCTTAACACTGAGATTCACAGTAGTGGGTGAATCTAGTGGTATCCACCCTTCCTGAATCACCACACAACAAAAACACTAACCCAGGAAACTATCCTTGCAACAAAGCCTGTTGCCAATTCTGTCCACTGTGATACAGGAGGGCCAGGTAGGAGTGGGAGAGTGGTAGAGGGGAAGTATATAAGCCCTAGGCTAATTAAGGCATGGTTCCCTGTAGACTCGGGAGGGTTGCTACAGGTTAATTGGAGCATCTGTAGTCAATTAAGGCCCTGTTAGCAATCTAATAAACCCCCCTGCTTCAGGCAGTCAAGAGAGAAGGAGGAAGGAGAGAGGACTGGAGCTTGGTGGTGTGCTGTGAGACTTTGAAGATCAGAAAACTGGAGTAAGGGAGACCCTGCCCAAGCAGGGGAGGGAGACTTCCTCCCCCAGCGTTTAATGACCGAAGGGACCCCACCCAAGGGGGAAGAGGGTAAGAACCTGCAGGGGTTGAGAGGGGCTGGGGCTCAAAGTAAGGAGCAAACCCAGACCCCTCCCTTGCTTCCCTCCTTTACCACCTTCCAGGGCCACTAGTGGGGCCCTCGGTGCCCCAAGAGCAGGGGCAAGGGGTGGCATCTTAGCCCCCCCACCAAGAAAAGCGCAGGGCCCACCATACTACATTGGCCATTTTGTCACACCACATATCTATTCAGGGGACACCAGCATAGGACCTAATCACATCAGCCACACCATCAGGGGCTTGTTCACCTGCACATCAATGTGATATATGCCATCATGTGCCAGCAATGCCCCTCTGTCATGTACATTGGCCAAACCGGACAGTGTATATGCAAAAAAATAAATGGACAAAAATCAGACATGAAGATCAGATATGAACATTCAAAAACCAATCGGAGAACACTTCAACCTCCATGGTCACTCAGTTACAGACCTCAAAGTCACAATACTCCAACAAAAAAAAACTTCAAAAACTGATTCCAGCTGCAGAATTGGAATTAATTTGCAAACTAGACACCATTAAATTAGGCTTGAATAAAGACTGGGAGTGGATCAGTCATTACACAAAGTAAAAACTATCTCTCCATGCTAATTTTTCCCCTACTGTTACTCACACCTTGTCAACTGCTGGAAATGGGCCATCCTGATTATCACTACAAAAGTTTTTTTTCTCGTGCTGATAATAGCTCACCTTATTTGATTACTCTCATTACAGTTGGTATGGCAACACCAATTTTTTCATTTTCTCTCTGTGTATATATATCTTCCTATGGTATTTTCCACTGCATGCATCTGATGAAGTGGGTCTTAGCCCATGAAAGCTTATGCTCAAATAAATGTATTAGTTTCTAAGGTGCCACAAGTACTCCTCGTTCTTTTTACATTCAAGAGAGGTGCCGTATCTCTAAGAACTTTACACGTAGGACCACGAAGGAGAGGGACAATAGGTTAAAGTTCCTTCTAATTGAAGTGGCATTTTGTCCCCATACAGATCTGCAAGGGCAATTGGCACGGACCACCTCAGGGTTGGTGAGGAGCACCCTGGCATCCCCGTGTCACAACATTGCTTTTCCTCCTTGGCATCAAGGAAGGACACTAAAAAGGACTGCTGGTCCTATTATTCTCCATCAGTGCACAAGAAGATCATCCCTGCACCAACTCCTCAGCACCACTTAACATTGCTGGTGCTGAAGAAGAAACAGCGTAAGATGAACCATGGACACTTGTTGACCCCAAGGCCTGCAGGCCATAGGCTCTCAGAAAGGGTGTTACCCACACCAGTCCACTCTGAGGCAGCAGTAGAGTGCACAATTTCATCAATTCCAGTGCCCAGAAGGGCATCCTTGAGTCTGATGCAAACAAGGGAGAAACCAGTAGGGAAACTCAACTCTGGCTTTACCATCAACACCAGAGGCATTCCACACAGTGAGGGACCTCCTCTTCTTCCTGATGCCTCCATCTTCAGTGCGGCATGAACAATCAATGGCCACCCAGGCACTGAGAGAGGCTATGGCACCAAAGCAAGTGCCTACCAAGGGCAAGCCAGCTATGATGCAGTGGCACAGCTCTTCCCACAAGTGGCACCACTACACCTCGTGGCACCGATGCACTTCATGACACTGGTCTACGTCACAACAGTGCTCTCCCTTGTAACACTGCTCTACTTCCCAGCATCGCCCCACTTCGGCACCGCACTGCTCATCACCCCCCACAACTCTGCTCACTGGCGCCAACTGGCACCGCACCGCCATGGTCACCCAGGAGTGATTTTCCTGAATCAGACTCAGAGGCTGAATCCTATGCCTTATGGGGGAACAGACATGGTTGGGCTACAGACACCAAGTACTGGACATGGTGCAAGGGGTTAACATGTACACCGTGGCCGCCAGTTCAATGGCAGATACTTATGCAGTGTCCAGTTTGGAACCCATGGGCATTCCAACAGCTTCAAGGGCCCCATTCAGGACACTCATACTCAGTGACTTCTAAAGCTCCCCCACAATCCCCCTCAAACAGGGTTTGGTTTCTGGGACCGAGGTCAGTGCAGAGGCCAGTGCTGATGCCAGTACCGAGGAACAGGATATACCTTCACGGGACCCATCTACAGAAGAGACAGTTCCAGGTCCAGTCCCTGTACAGGCTTCGTCATCCTCCTTCTTAGATGAGGCACTAGTGGGAACTGCTGTGGTACCCACCCAGGATGACTGTAGGGCACATCAGGAGCTTCTTCGCAGGATGGCCCAAAACTTGGGCATTCTAGCAGAAGAAATCACTGAAGCTGCTCACTCCCTTGTGGACATATTGGCACCCTCGGGGCGTTGCGAGTTGCCTTACTCCTGAATGGGGCTACTCTGGAGCTGATAAAGGATCTTTGGCAAACTCTTATGTTGATATATCTAAGAGAACAGAGAGGAAGTATTTCATTCTTCAAAAGGGTTGAATTCCTATGTACTCACCTGTCACTGGGCTCCTTGGTTGTCTCCGCGGACCTATCTTTGAAGGAGGCTCCCTCTTCTTGGTGCAAATGGCCTTTTGAGGGTACGCCTGAGCATGGTGTACCAGGATGTTACCTGGATCCTGTCTTTCCTTCGTTTGTGGACCAGGAATGGTCCCATGTTACCACCGACCATTGCGTGTTGTGCACAGTAGAAGTGGGATATATCCTACAGTTCAGTTGTTCCCCTCCTTCCCACCCATCCTCTTCAGAGATTCTTCTCTCGAGAGATTTCTGGCCCAGGAGGTGCAGTCATTTCTAAGGGCAGGAGCAGTGGAGGAGGTTCCTCCGGAGCTAAGGAGCAGAGGTTTTACTCCCATTATTTCCTGATCCCAAAGGCCAACGGTGACCTAAGACCCATTTTGGATCTACGGAACCTCAAGAGCTTCATGAAAAAGCTTACATTCCACATGGTCTCACTGGCCTCAATTTATTCCTTCTTTGTATCCAGGGGAGAGGTATGCCGTCCTCAACCTAAAGGACATATATTTTCACACTGTGATATTCTAAGGACACAGGAATATCTACAGTTTGTGGTGGATCACAACCATTATCAGTTCACAGTGCTCCCCTTTGGCTTATCAGCAGCACAAACTGCATGTCAGTTAGGGTGGCCTTCCTGAGGAGTTGGGTGCAAGTATACTCCTACCTGCCTGAGTGGCTGATCAAAGGCCAGTCCAGGATCCAAGTCGAAACTCATGTAGAACTGATACAGTTGATCTTCCAAGACTTGGGGCTATTGATAAACAAATAGAAATTGATATTTGCACCAGCCTAGAGAATAGAATTAATTGGCATGGTCCTAGACTCCACCTGAGCCAGGCCTTACTTTTGGAAGGTAGCTTTCAAGCAACAGGGTTGCTTCTAGAAGGTGTGACAGAACACCCCATTACTACAGTAAGGATGTGCTTGAAGCTGCTGGGTCACATGGCTTCATGCACTTATGTGGTACAGCATGCAAGGCTGAAGCTAATGCCACTCCAAATGTGGCTCGTGTCAATATATGCATCAGGCCGCCATCATTTGGACAGGGTGGTTTACCTTCCCCCATTGATAATTGCAAAGTTTTGATGGTGACAGGATCCAGAGAACATGTGTGCGGTTGTTTCCTGTCAAGACATGCTCCCATGCTGTCCCTAGTCATGGACACTTCCAACATGGGATAGGGAACCTATCTGGGGAGCTTCAGGACCAAGGCCTTTGGTCACAAGAAGAACTGGCTTTGCACATCAATGTGAGAGAGCTAAGGGCGGTGCACCTGGCCTGCCTGGCTTTCAGAATGCGTTTTGGGGAAAACCAGGTAGTGGTCCTCAAGGACAACACAACAGCAATAGATTATATAAACAGACGAGGGAGGCTCACTCCTCTCCCTTATGCCAGGAACCTCTGAGTTTATGGAATTTTTGTATATCCCGTTCTATTCACCTTGAAGCATCATACCTGTCAGCGGTACAGAACAAGTTGGTGAACCATCTCAGGAGATCCTTTACCAACTATCATGAGTGGTCCATTCACCCAGACATCTTAAACATGATTTTCCAGAGGTGGGGTTTTTCCCAGTGAACCTGTTTGCAACAAGCCTCAACAAAAGATGCACCCAGTTCTGCTTTTTTGGGGGATAAAGGCCAGGGTCTCTCACAGACCTTTCTCCTCTCCGAACGGGAAGGCTCCTGTACACATTTCCTCCTACATCCCTGATCCACAAGGTCCTACTCAAAGTCAAGAGGGATGGAGCACAGCTGATCCTCATAGCACTGGCTTGTCCACACCCTAGATTTGTTTATAACCTTATTGGACCTCTCAGTGAACAGAATGATCAGTTTACCACTGCTCACAAGACCATGGTCACCAGCTCCAAATTGCACTACAAAGAAATTGCACTACAGTACTTGTATGAGGTGAATTGAAAAATATTATTTCTTTTTATTTTTTGTACAGTGAAAATATTTGTAATAAAAATAATAATATAAAGTGAGCACTGTATACTTGATATTCTGTGTTTCAATTGAAAACAATATGTTTGAAAATGTAGAAAAAGATCCAAAATATTTATAATAAATTTAAATTGATATTCTAGTTTTGTTTAACAGTGCAATTAAAATGACAATCACTACTATTTTTTTATCTCGTGATAAATTATGATTATTGTTTAATTGTTTGACAGCCTGAATTTAAATGAATGTCTAGTAATTCAAATGTTGCTTTATTACATGTATTTGGAGCTCCAATATTTAGTACTATACCTTCTGGACAGTAGAAAAATAAATACACCATTTAAGTTTCTAATGCTTTCAACTTCTCTTTTTGAAAATTGAATTTCTCCGAACAAGTAAAGGCATTTGTGTTTTTGGCAACTTAAATAGCCATTTTCAATTATCCAAATAAAAAAATGAATATTTGCTTACATTAGGAAAAAAGCACCTTTGCAAAATATATAAAGCTCCAATATTGGATAGGTTTTTGTTAAACTTAACTAAAATATTCTCTTTTGGAGTAAGACTATTGAAGAAAAAGTTTGGCCCAATAGGTATTTTATTCCATAAAATTTTGAGCATCTGAAAACTGGTTTATAATGAAAATGCATTTTCAACCATAACTATAGAAATGCTGTTTCATTTGTAGCTATTTGTCAAAATGATGTTCATGATATTTAAAATTAAACGGTAAACAAATGACTGATTCTTATCTCACTTACCATTATCTATAGTAATCTGGATCAGAATCAGGTCTTAAATATTTGTCATAATTAATATTCCTTAAGTAACTGGTCTAAACACTAAAAAAAGTTATTCTAGACTACTGTAAGTAAGAATATTGTACAATATATGTTTTCATTTATAGAATCCTGGGTATGCCGGCCGTCAGGAGCTACCAGAAAATCTAAAAATTCAATTTAGAACTGTGTCCATGATGGTTCCAGATAGACAGGTAAAACTGATTACTTAGCTAAAGAGAAACCAAATATTTTAAGTTTATTGAGATACATTTTTTTCAAAATATGTTCATATTAAAAAAAAAAAATATTAGTCCATTTTCCTTTTTTTCCTTTCCTTCCAAAATTTTCAGAAAAATTAATGGAATTCTGAATGCTGTGTTGTATTTCAGATAATTATGAGAGTTAAGCTTGCAAGCTGTGGGTTTATTGATAATGTGGTCTTAGCTCAAAAATTCTTCGTTCTCTACAAACTTTGCGAGGAGCAGCTCACTAAACAGGTGTGTTTCCTAGTCTTATGGTACTTACAATACAATTTTTCCTTTAGGTTTTGATCTGTGCACATCTCTGTTGGAATATCTGTGTTGTTTCTTTTAAAGTTGAAATATATTTCAAACAAAAAATCTCTTTATAAAATATATATTACCTTTGAGCAAACAATCTTATTTTTCACCCCTTTAAATAGATTTATACATATTTTGTGATCACCTTCCTCTCCTCCAAGTGCTTCAATGCTTCATATGAATGATTGCTGGGAGAGGAGAGGGGATTTGTGGTGGAAGAGTGGGGGGAGTAGAGGGAGAGAGGTTTGGGGATGTGGTGAGGGGAGAAAAGGGGAGGAGCTATTATGGGGAGAGGGATAAATGGAGAATGGCTGATAAGGATGGAGAGATTGGTTAGGGTGCTCAGGCATAGGGGAGAGAGTGAGGATTAGGGGAATGAGACACTGGGCTGGTGCCAATTAGGGTGGAGGATTAGATCCAGGGGGAGCTGTCAGCTCCACATTCCCTTTCCCATGTATATGCTAAAATCGCACGGGACCTAACACTCTGGTAGGGGAAGGAATCTGAGCCCCTCTTCCTCTCTTAGTGTTTTTGCCGGGGCCTATTGGTATAGTAGAAGTGTGGGGTCCAGATTAGTGCATAGCTTGGATTACCTAACCAAGCAATGTGTGATACTCCAGTAAGCAGTAAATTACTGTCTGTGATATGTGTATGAAGCAGCATAGGGCACCAGACAGCAAGGAGCAACTTTTTACATGCTAATGGCTTCTAAAGTTCTAATGGATTAATGCAACAGGAAGAGGGAGCTTTGGTGGAAAAGATGTAGGGGGAGCTGTATGTTGCAGATGATGAGGGGGAAGGGTGGAAAAGAAGAAAGAGACTCTGATCATTTCTCACACACATCAAGTTACTGTAACCCCTGTGTAATAAAATGTCAAGATTTTGAACATAAACCATGCCAGAACATGCCTTCAACTTTTAAGCCACATGGCAGTGGCCACTTTCATGATCATACATGCAAGACTACACATGTGATGTCTTTAGGCATGGCTCTGTACAGTATATCTCCTCCACAAACACAACCTACACAAGCTCTTATCCATGCCAATGCGAGTCAAGGACTCACAGCTCAACAACATCTGTGTCAGAGTTCCTTTCCTCCAACCAACACCGACCATGATCCTAAGAACCAATGCGTCCCTAATAGGTTGGGGAGTTCATCTCCATGATCACATAGTACTAGGCCGATGGTTGTTAACTGAATCTGCCCTACACAAAAATCTCTAGAATTACGAACAGTCCTCAGTGTCTGCTGACATTTCCTCTCTCTGCTCAAACACTGTACCATCAGAGTCATGATGGACAATCTTGCCTGCATGTATTATATCAACAGGCAGGGCAGAACTGTAGAACAGGTATATCCAACACGTCATCACCATTTCAGCAGTGTACCTCTCTGGACACCAGAACGCCACTGTGGACATATTGAGCAGCAGGTTCTCCCATGATCGCAAGTGGGAATTGGACATGCAAGCGCTTCAGCACATCTTTAACCGATAGGGATACCCCACCATAGACCTCTTTGCCACACAGCACAATGCCTGCTGCCCTCAATTCTGTTCCAGAGTGGGACTGGGACACTGATCTATGAGAAACGCATTCCTCATAATGTGAGATGCACCACTTCTTTATGCCTCCCCCACCTTTCCTTCCTATTCTGAGTACTTTGCAAGATACAGGAGGGCTTAGCTCATGTCATGCTTATATCTCCAACATGGCCATGACAGGTCTGGTATACTTACCTCCTCCACATGATAGTATGCCAACTGATCTCTCTTTCGCAGGATGCATCTTCTATCTCAATCCACAGATGCTCCATCTCAAAGCCTAGCTCCTCTGTGGTTCTGGGATTCTGAAATAACCCGTTTGGACACAGTCAAACAGATACTTTTGAATAGTAGGTGTGACATGACTAGACACACTTACAAATGGACTAAATTTCAGTGCTGGTGTGCCTCCTACCAAGTTGATGCAGCACATGCTCTTCTATTACTTATCCTGGGCTATATAAGCTACACCTTAAACAATCAGGGTTGTCTATCAGCTCCATAGTGAATACATAGTGAGTACACTTGATAGTAATCACTACTTTTCATTGCCAGATAGACAATCAATCTGTCGTCACACATCTGCTCAAAAAACGCTTTCTGAAGGGTCTCCAAAATCTTTATTCCCACATACAAGACCCAAACCTTGCCTGGGACCTCACCCTCATTCTACTTTCTCTGACTAGACCCCCGTTTGACCAATGGCAACCTGTTCTTACATGTGTCTGTAACGAAAATGGTCTTCCTTGTCACCATCACTTCTGCCTGACAAGCTGGTGAAATTGCAGTGCTTATGGTAATTCCATCATACATAATCTTCTACAAGGATAAAGGTACACTATGCCCACACATGAAATTTCTATCTAAGATTCCAAAATCTTTCCATCTCAACGAAACAATACACCTTCCTTGTTTCTTCCCAAAGCCTCACAGTAACCAGCAAGAGGCAGCTCTACGCACCTTGAACATGAGACAAGATTAGCATTTTAGCTGGACAGGACTAAACCTTTCTGAAAATCATCACAGTTATTCCTCTCCAGCAACAAAAGATTAAGAGACACAGCCATACCTAAACAACACCTTTCAAAGTGGATTTGGCAGTGTATATATTTATCTTACAAACTCCACAATAGACAACCTCCTACCATAATCAGAGCACATTCCACACATTCATTATCCACCTGGATAGCATTTCTCAATAATGTCTCTATTGCTAAAATTTGCAAAGTAACCACATGGTCAACAGACACTTTTGTCCGTCGCTACGCTATTACACATGATGCTGCAACAGACATTCTCCTAGGATATTCTGTCGTAGCATTGACAGTAAATGTCACTCCGAAGCCCCAGCCTTCCAATTAGGGTCACTGCTTTCTAGTCACCTACAAGTGGAGCACTCATAGGGACATTACTCAAAGAAGATGAGAAGATAACTCACTCTGTGCAGTAACTGAGGTTCTTCGAGATGTGTCCCCCTATGAGTGCTCCACTACCTGCCCTTGTCACATCTGCTTCGTAGCCAAAAATAACATACTCTCTGTGGCAGAGAAGGAACTGGAGGCTATCGGACATACAGTGCTATATATATGTCACAAGCACTGTCCAAGTATGGGGAAGTGTGCATGTGTGCATGTGTTGCAAGTGTGCATGGTTCTGCCCTGCCCACTAGTCAGGGCTACAGTGTAAGTACCATAGTCTAGTCTTAGAGGTTATAAACTGGTGAAATCATGGAATCATTCTTCATTTACACTAATATTGGTGAGAGCAGACTCATGCTATAGACTTTGTAAATTCATTGAGTCAGATAACACTGGTTTGACTAATTTTTTTTAATAGGTCCAGGCCTGTGTGGCTAAGCACACAACTCTGAGTATAGATCTATTGAGGAAATAAATCTGGAGACTTCCAATTTTTATTGGTATGTAAGCTAATTTTTTTCCTTTTTTAGGTTCATTATGACTTTGGTCTGAGGAATATCCTTTCCGTATTAAGGACCCTTGGAGCTCAAAAGAGGGCCAGACCAGATGACAGTGAATTGAGTACTGTTATGAGAGGACTAAGGGATATGAACCTCTCTAAACTGGTGAGACTCTCAATTTAAGAGTTCAGTAGTGTATGGGTGAATGTCTTACCTGTTTTTTATAGTTTACAGTTTTTTATATGCTTTTTTAAAAAATCTCAAACGCTTCCTAACTTCATTTTTAAAATTCAGACTGGCAAGTAGCTCAATGAGCAGAATGTGCTTATCACATTTGAAAACAATGCTTAAAATGCTTGAGGTCATAAACAAAACACTAGTGTGCAGTATGGGCAGTATGTTATTTTCCTTACTAAATTAAGTGTGCACAGGGTGATGAACATGGTATAAATGAAGAGATTCACTTGAGTGCTCACTTAACTAGATTGCTCTTTATAGTCAGCCTGCTCAATCAGGAACACTTGTGTACATGGTACACATCTAAAATATACATAATTAGGCATACTCAAAAGTTGGCGTGCATCTTCTTAAATGATGTTCCTTCTTTTTTGGTAGCCTGAATTTAGGGGCATAATCAGCATGTTATTTTGAAATCAGCTCCTAAATTGTTTTATGCTCATTATTGTAACATAATGATTCATTTTTACTTATGAGAAAAGAAAACTATACTATACATAGTTGTGCTTTTAAACTTTTTTTTTCATTTTTCAGGTAGATGAAGATGAGCCCTTATTTCTTAGTCTCATCAATGACCTCTTCCCTGGGCTACAGTTGGACAGTAATACATATGTTGAACTACAGGCTGCAGTAGCCAACCAGGTTGAAGAGGCAGGGTTGATTAATCATCCACCTTGGAATCTTAAGCTTATTCAGGTAGAGCATCTTATTGCTCAAAGCCTTCAGACAAACTATAGATCATAATAGATGCTTTTGAATTCTGTATGTGAATAATCTATTTTTGTGCATTACATTCTCCTTAGTTCATAATGAATAGGATATGCCTCTTCCTTGTGGAATTTGGAAGTAGTCCATAGTTCTTTCTGATGGCTCTAGGATTAAACTGTGCCTTTCTGATTCTCAGCCTGTGGGTTCTCAGTCTGCCAGGAAATAGGGATCTGTGTCTCAGAGGTGAGAAGGGGTCTTGCCCCATTTTCATTAACTGGACAGCTGAGCACAAGGAGTCTATACTCGCAACAGAGCCACAGAAGGGCTTCATTTTAATCTAGTTATACCATAATTGGTTTATACAGAGATAAGTAAGAAATTCTTTTCTAGAGCCGAGCATCTCCAACAATTCTGAGACCTATGGGTCTATTCTTCTTCTGTCTCTGGTTTCCAGGATCAGTTCAACACTGTAACACAGCCTCAGAGATCCTGGGGGCGATGGAGGTGCTGGGGCCGCGGCACCCAGGGCTCAGTGTACTGGGCTGCCTGCCCAGTGTTTGAGCTGCCCAGCACTGGGGCCACAGTATCAAGGGCTGGGGCTATGATGCCCTGTGCTTGGGGAGGCTGGGGGCACTGGGGCTGTGGTTCCATATGCTCGGGGGGGCTGGAAGCACTGGGGTCATGATGCACTGTGCTCGCTGGGGCTGCCCACCCTGTGCTCAGGGGGCTGGGAGTGCTTGAGCAGAGCAACCCAGGGCTGAGGCGGCAGGGCCAGCAGCCATGGGGAGAAGAGGGAAAGGGAGGAGGGATGGGCTCCAGCTGGGGAGGGGAGCTTAAGGGGCGAAAGAGGAGGCAGAGGTGTGGTGGGGCCTCTGGCAGAAGCGGTGGGGCTGGGGGATAGCCTCCCCTAATGGCAGCTCATGTGTTGCTCATGAGCGATAGTTTGCTTTGCTCCCAACTATTTCTATGCCAGCTTTGACTTTAATTGTGTTTTGGAGTAGTTGTGTGCAGTCTTTAATATCCCTTTCTCTTCCTCCTCTCCTGGATCAGATAAATAGCAGTCTGGTGGTATCAGCCACTCAGGTGCATTACTTCAGAACTTCCGTGCTGAACTCCTTGCGCCAGCTCCCCGCATGGCAGAGCTCTCCCACGAACACTAGGCTAAATCAAAACAGTGTTCCATGTGTGAAGCAGGAATTATGGGCTCTTCAAAGCATGAATTATACTGTGCCTGATCACAGCTAGCCAACTCTCAAAATGCCAGAGCAGGGTCTTAGAGTCAGGTTTGTAAGGTCCACCATGCCTCCGCACAAAGAGCCACAACTCCAGTGCAGAAAAACCTAATCAGGAAATACAGAGCATATTATAGAGACAATCCAAGGATGAGGAGGCCACCATCTGGCCAGCTTAGGGGGTATGTCCCAGGGCAGAGGTGAGTCAGATGAAAAATAACCTTAAGGAGCACCATGTTCACCTTCCCACCCCTGTCAGATACCAAAGTGAGTACTCAGCTCCCTGGGGAAAAAAGCAGGGTTCCTACACAGCTCCTCTGCTTCACAGTACAAAGCTGGGGACTCTAGCAATGAGATACCCACCCCCAGGCATGGAAGTGGGACCATGAGGGGGAGGACACAGCTGGAGATATATCCAGAAAGATCAAGACACTAAATAAAGAGATATCCTGTGCAGTCACAGCCCAGTGGCAACTCCTGAAAAGTAGGTGAAAAAGGCCAAAGAAACCCAAAATGAATAAAAAGGGTGGGGGGGGGGATGACACAAATCTAGATGCTATTTATCGTCTGACTCTGGAGCCATCTCCTGTACTGAGGAAGGAGTATTCTAAGATTCTGTCTCTGAGCAGGAAAAAAAGTTGCAAGGGTTTTTTCTCCCTGGTAAGTTTGAGACTGTGTACAGAAATATTGTATCTGCCATTTAGGCACATGATGACAGGCCTAAGGGTAAATACCTGCCTTCCAAATCTCTGCATGATACAGCCATCTTGCTGCACCCAGCCTTTGTGGGCATAATCAGTGAGGAATGAGAAACACCTAATGGGATGAACACTTCAATACTATTAAATGTTAGAGCTCAAACAAGCCATCACAGAATAAACCAAAGGTCAATGCTGTAGTGATATTTTTAGCAAAAGATATGACAATCCCATCCAAAGGGGGATTTTTCCCCAAAGAAATAACTGTCAGAAAAGTGAGAGCCACTCTGAGGCTTCCTCAGCCACCATTAGAGCATCCTGGCCATTACCTTCTTTAAGAGAACTACAGAATTCAGAAAAACAGAACAGGAGTACTTGTGGCACCTTAGAGACTAACAAATTTATTTCAGCATAAGCTTTCTTGGGCTACAGCTCACTTCTTCGGATGCATAGAATGGAACACACAGACAGGAGATATTTAGCAGGATAGCTCATCTCAATTGATTAGACTCTTCCAGTTGCTATGCATACTTCCACCTTTTCATGTTATCTGTATGTATAAATATTTCCTGTCTGTGTGTTCCATTCTATGCATCTGAAGAAGTGAGCTGTAGCCCACGAAAGCTTATGCTGAAATAAATTTGTTAGTCTCTAAGGTGCCACAAGTACTCCTGTTCTTTTTGCGGATACAGACTAACACGGCTGCTACTCTGAAACAGAATTCAGGCTGGATGACCTTAAATCAATGAAAGATAGGGGCCATCCTGACTTCTAGACTACCCTGAAGAAAGTATCCCTAGCAACAGCCTTTGTAGTAGATGCCTCAGAGGATGCAATGAGATTCTGAGTCAGGGCCACAGCATCCAGCTCAGAAGCCAACCTCATTTGGCTACACCTCCAGACTGCAGACATCCATGACACACATCCTGTGCCCATCCAAATACACAGGTGTCGTGTTGAGGTGCAATTCAAACAAGTGAGATGTTGTGTCACTGCTTGTCCTGTAACCCTGAGTTCCTTAAAATGCTTTGCTGCTGTAGTTCCTTGTCTGGATGCTCACAGCCAGCATACAAGCATACACTGAGTGTCTGTATGTTAACCAAGCCTGGTTCAGCAATGCTGACTCCAGCAGCCTGCTTGTTACACCACAGCCAAAGTCTGGTCTCCATCAGCATTTGTTACTCCTAGGCAAGTGACCCCATCACACCTCAGTCCCAAATTTTCCCCCAACTGTCTGCCCTGAAATGTCCAGCCCTTTCCTGGAACATTCAGAGGAGTAATGCAGTCTATTGATCCTTTAAAGAAACAAAAGCAGTTTATCACTTGAAGTAATTGTTAACTCCACTTAAATTCAAATACAGCATTGCGTTGTTTTAGATTAAAGTGAAAAAAAGTTTATTAACAAAAAGATATGGACCTTTAAGGAAGTACAAGGGATAAAAACAAAATCGTCACAAGCAAACAAAAATTAAATACACTTTCTAGCAGCTAACACTTTACTCAGCAAGCTGCAGCTTGGTTCTAGGTATATTTCTTACCACTCTTTTTTTTCTTTCTAGCCATGGCTGACTTTCTCTCAGTCAGGTTCTTACACAGAAGTATAATGTGCTGGCCTTTCTTGTCTTTCTAAGTAAAAGATTTTTACCTTATCTGTTGCATCCGACGAAGTGGGTATTCACCCACGAAAGCTCATGCTCCAATACGTCTGTTAGGGTATGTCTACACTATGGGATTATTCTGATTTTACAGAAACCGTTTTTTTAAAACAGATTGTATAAAGTCGAGTGCACGCGGCCACACTAAGCACATTAATTTGGCAGTGTGCATCCATGTACCGAGGCCAGCGTCGATTTCCAGAGCGTTGCACTGTGGGTAGCTATCCCATAATTCCCGCAGTCTCCCCCGCCCATTGGAATTCTGGGTTGAGATCCCAATGCATGATGGGGCAAAAA
>NC_133771.1:157261208-157321281 GCF_003597395.2 Chelonoidis abingdonii
GTGCTGATCAGAGCTCCATGCTGGGCAAAGAGGAAATGAAATTCAAAAGTTTGCGGGGATTTTCCTGTCTACCTGGCCAATGCATCCGAGTTCAGATTGTGACCACTCTGGAAAGCAATGGTGCACTGTGAGATACCGCCCGGAGGCCAATACCGTCAAATTGCGGCCACACTAACCCTAATCCGACATGGCAATACTGATTTCAGCGCTACTCCCCTCATCGGGGAGGAGTACAGAAATCGATTTGAAGAGCCTTTTATATCGATATAAAGGGCTTCGTTGTGTGGACAGGTGCAGGGTTAATTCGGTTTAACGCTGCTAAATTCGGTTTAAACACGTAGTGTAGAGCAGGCCTAAGTCTATAAGGTGTCACCGGACTCTTTGCTGCATTTACCTTATCTGGTTTCTCAACTATATTCAGTTCCCAAAGACTTCATCCCCTGTTGTTGAAGAATCCATCTCTCTCAGCTTGTAGGTATCAGAGGTAGCTGTGTTAGTCTGGACCTGTAAAAGCAGCAAAGAGTCCTGTGGAACCTTATAGACTAACAGATGTATTGGAGCATGAGCTTTCGTGGGCAAATACCCACTTCATCGGATGCATGATGAAGCTTGCAAGAGTTCTGACCCCTTGTGTCTGTTCAGTGGTGGATTCCAGTCAGACCAGTCTTTTCTAAATGGGACCTACACCTATTTCTTGGTTGCTATCATGCCTCCTAGATGAGTTTAGGAGTTGGGAGCTTTATCCATGCAGGAACCTCATTATGTGTTCTATGATAAGGAGATAAGGACCCCAAGATCTTTCTTGCCAAAAGTGAATGCATCTTTCCATGCCTCTCAGGAGGTCAGGATGACCTTCCCTTATTTTATCTAAAAGCCACAGCATTGTACAGAAAGCTATTGCATAATCTGGGTGTTCTGAGACCGCTAAATATCTCAAGCACACCATCTTGAAAAGAAGGTTGGGCTCCTTCTTTGCCTTCTTTTACCCAATATGCCATGTGCTCTGGATATCCAAACTGTCTCTTTCCTTCCCAACTCATATAATTCACTGCTTACTTCTTTTTATTTGTCACAGACTGTGGGGGATACTTTGTGCTAAAGTGGAAGGTTTCTTACCCAATAATTTCCTCTCTAGTGGTAACATCCCCAATGATTAAGTCTACCCTGGTAATTGATTCTTTTTTTTGGAGTATGAATTATGTATGTAGGTAAAAGTTAATTCAATTTTAAAGTGAATAATGTTCTTAACTGACAGCTGTATGACTATCTCTACAGCTTGGGAATAACTCTCCAAGAACCCTTGGAAGCAAAATTGTACCACTGCCAAATTCCACAGGGAAAAGGGATAGCCCATTCATAATGAATTGTGAGACTTTAAAGTAAATTATAGAATAAGAAATTTTCCCTTTTCAGGCTCTTATGGGTAGGTATGACTGAGACTACCTCACAGAGAAAGTCTCCTTGAGATTTTAAGGTAGCCTCTTAAGGAAAATGGACAAAAGGACTTGAGTCCCAGGCAGTTTATGGTGTCTCAGATTCAGTATTTACAATGTGACTATGACTATGATAAAATACCTTTACTGGCTATTTAGTTGACCTTTGGCCCTGAAGTTCAGGCCAATATTTTGGCTAGGTCTTTAAAAGAGTCTTATTTTAGTTCCAAGATGCATGACACATTGTCCTATTTTAAAGAGATTAGGGATAAAATTAAGTCTCAAGCAATTAATGCTACCCCACACAGAATATTGAAAGGTAAACAAGTATTGAGTTAATATTGTTGATATAAAGGCTAGTATTACCATCATGTGGTATATCCAAAACAAGGTGAGGCGGGGGGGGGGAGCCTTAGGTTAAATCCAGCTGTTTTGGACATTGAAATCTCCCTGTGATAACAGAAATTCCCATGATCAACAGAATACAAAACTGGAGGTATTCTTTATTTATGTGTACTTTACACACTCACATTATTTAGAACTGCAATGGGTAACCATTCTCTTGCTATACCTTATTTGTATTAGCATTCATTTTTCTCTGTGAATAGCATGAAACATCTTTTAAAAATATGTTATAGTAAAATTATTTTTAAGTGCTCTGAAGAGGTCAGACAGGAATCCCCTCAAGAAACTAAGTTTCACAATAAACACATTTGGTTTTCATCAGTTTAGGAGCCAAAGGTTAATCAGTAGCATTATACAAAGAGTAGCAATTACGAATATATTTGAAGCATTGTAATTTTGAAGTTTGTACTTCATCTGTAAAGCTTTCTAATTGCTATCAAATAGGTGTCTTCTCTTTAAATGTAATTCTATAAATATTGTCTATGGCTCATATGATTAAATCTGAGCAAAAATAGCTTTTTTAAATAGGCGTGATATTTTTCAAAATTGTTCACTTTTTTCTTATTAGTTATATGAAACTTATAAGGTACGCCATGGGTTGATGATACTTGGACCCAGTGGATCTGGAAAAACAACAGTTATAACTATGTTGATGAAGTCAATGACAGAGTGTGGGCGTCCTCACAGAGAAATGCGTATGAACCCAAAAGCTATTACTGCTCCTCAAATGTTTGGCAAACTCGATACTGCAACTAATGACTGGACAGATGGAATCTTTTCTACACTGTGGAGGAAAACACTAAAAGCTAAAAAGGGTATGCAAATATATTATATATGTTGTAATCAGAGTATCTCATATGTGCTGTTCTAAAAAAGTATCTATTTGAAAATGTGGTAAGATTCTCTCTCTTGAATGAAGAAATATAGTTATGATGAGGGATTTGAGTTCAGGTCTGTTATTAATAAGAGGTCAAATAATCTGGCTGAATGAATCTTTGACTAGCAATCTTTGATCTAATAAATATTAATAAAGCACAACACAAAAAGGAAGGCTATAGTTACCAAACCTATCAGGAGACTGGAAAAGTGACTGCAGCTCTGTTCATTCCAAACTAACTTCCAGGACCTCTCCTTTTTATATACTGCATACTCCTGTTTATCCAAAACCATATTATCCGAAGCTCTGCATTGTCCAAATCCCTTCCTTGTCTCCCAGCATGAGATGCATGCGAAGGTTGGGATAACAGAGCAGAGGCCTCCAGCTGGCTGCGTGAGGAGGCAGAGGATGAGCTCACTGGCTGTAGGAGAGGCCACTGTGCTGCTGAATGGCTCCTGCAGCAGCACAGAGAGCCCTTTGCAGCCCTGTTGCCATAGGAATGAGTGAGCAGAGTCATGAGAGTGGCACTATCAGGGGGGAGGGATAGCTCAGTGGTTTGAGCATTGGCTTGCTAAACCCAGCATTGGAAGTTCAGCCCTTGAGTGGGCTTTATAGGGATCTAGGGCAAAAATCAGTACTTGGTCCTGCTAGCAAAGATAGGGGGCTGGACTTGATAACCTTCCAAGGTCCCTTCCAGTTTTGGAGATTGGTATATTTCCAATTGTGATTGTCTTCAGAGGCCTAGTCACTTCAGTTTTCCAGTTCAGCACTGTTAATATGAATTATGCTTTGCTTTTGTAAAATTATAATCAAGATTTGTATGGATTAATTTTAGTGGCTTTAAAATAATGTACTTTCTATTTTAATGTTAGTTGCTTTAATAGGGTCTGTGGTTGCAAAACTGCTATTCCTAATAATATGTTTTTTGATCTCTAACTGAAACTAAAATATTTTTGGCAGAGGAAGCGAATCTTAGTTTCTGCAACTTTTGTTTTAGAATTTGGAATTAACAGTAATATCAAAGACAGAAATACAAGCCAGCATTTTCAAGCTTGGGTACCTAAAATTAGGCACCTACATCCATATGTATTCACCTAAATAAAAGTGCTCCGATTTTTTAGAGTTGCTGAGCACCCACAGCTCTTGTTGACTGAAGCAGAAGGTGCGAGTAATCCACACCTATAGGAACCAGGCCACTTTTATTTAGCTGCCTAAATGTAGATAGTTTCCTTATTTTAGGCACCCACGTTTGAAAATTTTGGCCTTTAGAACTGCATAGGATATTATATGAAGGCAGATACTTGGTTTCAGGAGAAAGGTGATTAAATCGCTGTTGATTTACAGTAGCTGTGCTTCTCAGCAGGGCCGGCTCCAGGCACCAGCCGAGCAAGTTGGTGCTTGGGGCAGATTCCAGGGGCGGCATTCCGCCCAATCCTTTTATTTTATTTATTTTATTTTTTTTGTGCTTTGCCACTTCCGCCGCCCTTGCAGCTTTTTTTCTTTTTGGTTTGTTGCTCCTGCCACCCTGTAGGGGGCGAAGGAAGAAGCTCCAGGGAGCGGTGCCAGGTCTGCAGCAAGCCCGGCATGGCAGTCTGCTTCCCTCCCTGCCTGCCCACTGGAGCAGCGCGGAGCCCTCCTGGCAGGCTGCGCGGCGGGAGCAGCTGCATTGCAAGCGCCCCCTTAAGGAAGCCCTGGCCGCCTTCCTTCTCCCCCCACCCCAGCTAGCTGGGGTGTTCACTCCGCTGCCCGGTGTCTGCAGGGCTGGGAGTCCCCCTGCACTCGCTGCCCTGCAAGTATTTTTTTTTCTTTTTTGTTTTTTGTTTTTTCTTCCCTTCGCTGCTCCAGCCGGCTGGGCAATTTGTTTCACGCCCCCTCCCCTTTTGCTGCTCCAGCTGGCAGGTTTGTTTCATGCGCCCTCCCCCTTCCCCCCACCCTTCGCTCCAACCGGCCGGCAGGTTTCACGCCCCCCCCCCACCTTCGCTGCTCCAGCTGGCAGGTTTGTTTCACGCCCCTCCACCACTTCGCTGCTCCGGCGGGCAGGTTTGTTCCCCCCCCCCTCCACTCCTTTGCTGCTCTGGCCCCTGTGCAGGTTTTTTTTTTTTTTTTTAATTTGCTTGGGGCGGCAAAAAAGCCAGAGCCGGCCCTGCTTCTCAGCCAAGTTCAGTGCCATCCAGTCTACTATAGTGGAACTGTGGATGCAGTGCCAGGTGGAAGAGAATGAAGTTTCTTACTTACAGTAACTCTTGTTTGGTGATTGTATTCCTTTGAGACGCCACACTGACCCTTGCTTTTCCTTCCCTTTAACTTCAGAGCCCAACTCTATTGGGCTTCAAGAGACAGAAAGAAACAGTTAAAAGTGTGAGTTATTTATAATTACCTAGGGATGTTGGGTTAGGAGACAGGCATCTACCCCCCCGCCACTGCCAGCTACTGCTTCAGAATTGGTTCCCTGGCTAGGTATTCAACTCCTAAAGTGGGGCTTCATCAAGTCAATGCTACTAGAAGACAAGAGTTCTCCTTTTACTGATTGTCCATATGCATATTCCACTTAGGGTGTGCATGCATCTCATACATCTGACATTGGAGTCTTTATGACCATGAGTGGCCGTTGTGGCTGAGCATCCACTCTGAGTTTCCTGTTGCTCCACACTGAGAACATAAAAGGTCAGAGCAGGCCAACCACTATTCAGGTACTCTCACCGCCTCCTGGCTTCAAGACAGAGCAGCTCAGTCTGTTGCTTCAGTGAACTCCTGTATCTTTTTCTCTATCTTTGTATAGAAATTTTATAGTCAGTAGTAGTTAGCTTGTTGCCCATTTGGTATGTTCTTTGTATTTAACCTAGGTTTATATTTTACCAGGAAATTATCTTTACTCTTGATACTGAGATGACCTCTTTTAAGTCTCTCAGTTATAAGAAATGCTTACTAATAGTGGGCATCTAAAGTGCTTATTTTGTTTGGGAGAATTGTGCATCCATGGCAACTGTACAATTTATAGGTACTTTACTCATAGGAACTGAAAATCTAGGGAGGCTAATCTCCAAATATTTTTAATGGGCAGATCCATGAAACCATCTTCAGAGCTGGGGTCCTTTGACCCCTCTATTTATGACCTGATAAGTTATAGGAGTGCACCAGTGAACAAGAGGTCTACAACATCTGAAATCCCATCAGCTGCTTCTTTAGCCCAGAATCTGAGAAAGACTGATAGTGTTCCTGATGTGAAGAAGGGGCATGGTAAGGAAAATGAGAGGCAGCTCTCCAATTAGACTCTCCTCAGAAAAGAAAATGGCTTCAAATGCACCGTTCCACCTCAAGAAAGATTTTGCTGCCCCATGTGGCCTCAACACTGAAACACCAAGCTAAAACAGTGTCTAATACAGTGTCATCTCATGTTTCCTTCTCACCGAGCTTGTTACCAGCTACTGTAACTCCAGCTCTGGTGCTATCTACTTCTGCTGCTCTGGTACTGAAGCTTTCAGCACCTGCTCCGGTACCACTATTTCTACTACCCTTAAAGGGGGATGGACCGTTTCTGTTTCACGAGACCATTATAGACTCTGCAAAAATTCTTTGGCAGATTCCCACTTCTGCAGCTTCAGTGTCCTGAAAACGAGACACATATCACATACCCTCTAAGAGAGATGAACTCTTTTATTCCTACCTGCTGCATGGTTCCCTTGTGGTGATAGCTGCAAATAAGAATCCCAGGCAACAATTCAAAACCACGCCAAAAGACTGGAAGCCAAAGCAATGAGATTTCTTTAGTCAAAAATCGTATTAGTTGGCAAGTTTACAGTTTGGGACTGCAAATTATCAGTTTGTGTACTATGTGACTAGCAGATAGCTAATGTGACACTAATTTTTGAAAAAATCTCCGGAGGTGATCCTGGCAAATACAGACCAGTGAGCCTAATTTCAGTACCCAGCAAATTAGTTGAAACTATAGAAAAAAACAGAATTATCAGACACATGCATCAACATGATATGTTGGGGAAGAGTCAACACGGCTTTTGTAAAGGGAAATCATTTTTCACCAATCTATTAGAATTCTCTGAGAGGGTCAACAAGCATGTGGACAAGGGTGATCCCGTGGATATAGTGGATTTGAACTTTCAGAAAGCTTTTGACAAGGTCCATCACCAGAAGCTCTTAAACAAAGTAAGCTGTCATGGGATAAGAGGAAAGGTCCTTTCATGGATTAGTAACTGGTTAAAAGACAGGACAAAAAGGGCAGAAGTAAATAGTTTTCAGAATGGAGAGAGATAAATAGTGGTGTCCCCCAGGTATCTGTACTGGGACTAGTGCTGTTTAGCATACTCATAAATGATCTGGAAAAGGGGGTAAATAGTGAGGTAGCAAAATTTGCAGATGTTACAAAATTATTCAAGATAGTTAAGTCCAATTCTGACTGCTAAGTGTTACAAAGGGATCTCACAAAAATGGATGACTGGGCAACAAAATGGCAGATGAAATTCAGTGTTGATAAATGCAATGTAATGCACTTTGGAAAATGTAATTTCAACTATAAATACAAAATGATGGATCTAAATTAACTGTTACCACTCAGAAAAGGAAATCTTGGAGTCGTGTATAGTTAGCTGAAAACATCCACTGAGTGTGCAGTGGCAGTCAGAAAAGCTAACAGAATGTTAGCGATCATTAGGAAAGGGATAGATAATAATGCAGAAAATATCATAATGCTACTATATAAATCCAGGGTTTGCCCACACCTTGAATACTGCTTGCAGTTCTAGTCACCTCGTCTCAAAAAAGATATATTAGAATTTAAAAAGATACAGAGAAGGGCAACAAAATGATTAAGGATATGGAACAGATTCTATATGAGGAGAAATGAAAAAGACTGGGACTTTTCAGCTTGAAAAAGAGACAACTAAGAGGGAATATGATAGAGGTCTATAAAATCATGAATTGTGTGGAGAAAGCGATAAGAAACTGTCATTTACTCTTTCACATAACACAAGAACTAGGGGTCAACCAATGAAATTAATAGGCAACAGTTTAAAACAAACAAAAGGAAGTACTTCTTCATACAATGCATAGTCAACCTGTAGAACTCATTGCCAAGTGATGTTGTAAAGGCCAAAAGTATAAGGGGGTCATAAAAGAATTAGATAAGTTCCTGGAGGAAAGATCCATCAATGGCTATTAGTCAAGCTGGTCAGAGATGCAACCCCCTGTTTTGGATATCGCTAGCCTCTGATCTCCAGAAACTGGGACTGGAGGACAGGGGATGGATCACTTGATGATCGCTTGTTCTGTTCATTCCCTCTGAAGCACCTGGCAATGGCCACTGTCGATAGACAGCATACTGGGCAAGATGGATCATTGGTCTGACCCTGTGCTTCTTGTGTGCTAAAAGGTATAAAATAACCTGAGTCCTCTGACTCAAACACCTCCTCCTCCACTGAGGAAGGGGAGTTCTCAGGTTCAGGCTCTGAGCACGCCAAGAAAAAGATACGAAGCAAAAGTTTTTCCCTCCAGAAATGTTTGAACCCTGGTTCAAAAAGGTTGCATCCATAATCCAAATCCAACCTGAGTAGGTGGTAGAGGACAAGCCTAAAGGCAAGTACCAGCATTCTAAATCCTCAACTGAGATAGCTGTCCTTCTGCACTTATCCTTCTGGGATGTGAACAGAGAAGAATGTGAAACCTCTGGGAAGAGAAAATGAATAAGCAGGTATGCAAGTTGTAAGAGCACACATATCAGACTATATCTTTGGTGTATGCAGGGCTGGTTATGGTATGTTACCATCAAGCATCATTGGGATATGCTTCTCTCTGTACCTCCACTAGTACTCTTCTCCCTGAAATTCACAGTCATACCAAAGGTCAATGTCAGGCCTACTCCTCCATCTGGGCTAAGTTAACTAATAGTGTCAAGAACACAACAAAATTGCTAAGGATCCTGCTATCCCCTTTTTTTTTTTCTTTACTTTCTTCAGGGAAGGCATAGACCAGGGTCTTCAGCCCAGCTTCATAGCACCAGATGTCAGCTACAAGTAGTGTCCTATTTGCAGGATTCTTCTGTTTCCTTGACAGAGAGCCTTGAGGTATCCAGATGTCTCAGAGCAGTCAGAGTGGCTAAACCTGTGGTTAGATCTTTCTTTCCTAAGTGGGACCTACCATTGCTGTTAAAAGCCCTAACCATTTTGAGCCTCTGACATCAATATCTCCATTCTGCCTATCCATCAAAAATTGTTTTCTGGTCACCCTCAGACCTGCTAGATGAGTTTTTGAACTGGCAGTTTTATCCATGCAGGAATCCCACTGTGTGTTCCATGACAACAAGGTGATACTAAGAATCCGAGGATTGTCCTTGCCTAAGATTAATTCACCATTCAATGCCTCACAAGAGATTGTCTTCCCTTCATTCTGTTCAAAGCCATAGCACCTGACAGAAAAGCTGTGGCACACTTTAGAAGTTGAAGAGCATTAAAGATCTATATCAAGTGCACTTAATTGATCAGAAAATTGGTCTCCTTTTTTATCCTCTTTCATCTGAAGTGCCAAGGGCCCAGGTTATCTAAGATATTGGTAGCTAAATGGATCAAGCCATGCATCATAGAGCCATAGAATTTGTCAGATGCTCATGTTCCAGACAACATCAAGGCACACTTCACAAATCCATGGAAACTTTGTGGGAAGAAAGAGCTTGTGCTTCCACCACAGAGACCTGCAGGGCAGCAATATGGTTGTTGGTTTATATCTTTATTACACACGGTACAGTGGACTTTCTATCGTCTGCAGAGGACTCCTTTGGCATGAGGGTGCTGCAGGCAGTGGTCTAGTAATAGCATTGCCATTTTAGGAAGTTAACTCTGGGGGTCTTTTCTATCTCATTCTGTTTTTCTTATCCCTCCCTACTTCTTTTCATTGCTCACTATGTCTCATACATATCAAAATTGTGGGAGATGTTGGGCTGCAGAATGGCAAAATTTCCTATCAATTAATTTTCTTTCTGCTAACAGCATTTCCCACAATTCTACCCTTACTGACTGGCTTCCTAGCCAAAGGACAGTATTTAATTTTTATAGTTTTTATAGTTTTGCTTCAGTCTATACCCTACCCCCTAATGTTACTAATCATATTCTATGGATTTTTACACAGCTTTGGAATGAATCATCTGGCAGCAGGCTGGAGAAGGGAGCATGGCTGTCATGAGCTGTGCTACAGCTTTGAATTGGGTCTGGAAAATGTAGACAGGAGGAGAATAGCCCATATGTATCACAATTGTGACAGACATTGATAGTAGAAATAAAATTACTGTGTGAGAACCAGTTTTGAAGTGTCCAAAGTTGACCCTCCTGCTTCTCTCAGAACTCACTCCACCAGTGCTCAGGCAGTCTCAGCAGCATCTGTAAAGAGTATTTTGATTATGCACATATGTGAAGCAATCACCTGAGGTTCTATTCACACGTTTACAATGCATTATGCAATCATTTGTTGTGGAAAATCGACCACACGGTTGATTTTAGATCAGACAGCCTGAGGCACCTTTATTGTTCACACAAGTACAAGTATGCATACAGGGAGAGACAGCAATGACCCCACGCAAGAGGTAGGCTGCTCTACATGTTACATATTTTACCAAGCTTATAAAGATTAAAACCGCAAACACATAATTTGATACATTGCCTTATTTGGACTAAAATATTGCAACTAATCAAGCTATGTTATTATATTCCATATTGGGTTTTTCCTGCTATTGTTCTTTGGCAGTCACGCGGGTGGGTTGACTGTTCTCCAACCCCTGCCTTGTCGTTACGTTTTGCAAAAGCCATTACCACACTTTAGCTGCCATAAGCTGAGCTGGCCCTTATGGGCCCTCCTTTTTTCCCCTCTCTTTAGTTCCCCTTTCCTTGATTTCTTCATACCCCAGTGCCCCTTGTACAGATAAACAGCTTTAGGAGAGGTCAAAGCCTTACTCTTACTTAGCATTGCTCTTAGCCAAAGGCCTCGGGCCTGTAAAGAAAAGGGGCATAGGTTAGTTCAAAACTCTGGGCCGATAAGGGGGCTATATTTTCCCTATCATTCCCTCCTTTTGATGCACATCCACGGCATCAAACCCCTAAATTTGGATATTAATTAAATTGAGGATCTCAGAGTTTGTGGTTCCATTTTCATGGGGGATCTCTAGGGTGTCATAAGTCGAGGAATCGGGCAGATTGGAATCTATCTCTCTTAAGGGAACTAGGGCCACTCGCTGAGGTTGGGTATGTAAAGCGGGTGCAGGGTGGGTACAACATGCTTTACAACAACAATAGCAAAACAAATATTTAATATCAACCCTCCCACTACCAGGCCCCACAATATATACTGATGGGAATGGGGTGGTTGGAGGGCTTTAGTAATAGAACATAGAACATCAGTTTCAACACAAAAAGTTAAAACCCTGTGTGCTGTCTGAAAGGCATTAAGTTCTCTCTGATACACGTTTTCAAGAAAGTGGAACTGTTCCTGTAACTGGGAAATTTGTCGGACTTTCGGCAGGAGGGATAACAAGGCATGAAAACGATCCACTACCAGAGTAGTCCAATTGAAAGGGATTTGATATTCCAGGGACACCTGGTACATTTTATCCACAGGCCAAAACATAACATGAGTGCCTGTGGCTGTGTGCAGGTTAAAGACCATGTCCTGCAAAACAGCTGAGTTAACACAAACACAGCTATTATTGGCCTGGATAAGGGTCTGGGAAGCAATGGTGGTTATGTGTCCATTACCTTCCCAGCAAATGTGCTCATGGACACTAATGTTTTCTCCAGGCTTAAGTTTTCGAATGCACTAAAGTTGGGGGGGTTCTAAAGGCCAGAAAGTCCACAGGTTGCCTAGTCCTATCCAAATATCAGGCGTTTATTTCCGTGGCACCAATTAAGAACCTGTTAGGGCCATGGGGTAGTTTTATCTCCCATACGTCCCGGTGGACCACCCAATCCCACATACAACCTCCCCAAGGGCCCGGGAGGATTCGGTATGTAGGTCTGGAAGGAGCACTGTGAGCGCTGGCAATTCCATCCCGAGAATTTCCAAGTGTGTCTCCATGGCCATAAATCGGATGGCACCCCAGAGGCATTTGTAAGGGCAGTGGGCCATGTCTGGTGCTTAAGATCTGCCAGAATGGAGGACAGCTGAACATTAAGAAAATCCTGTACCTCAGAGCAAGTATGGTCCCACTGCAATGCCTTCCCAGCCTCAGTGGCACGTAAGATCATCTGCCTGAGAATATCCTGGGTGATGACACTGAGGGTGGAGACCACATGTAATTCACCCACCCTAGACCGAACCCCGGTCATCTGTGCACCGGTAATGAGACCTGCGGCTTGTTCCAACTGTCCTAGTCTACCCTCATGCTGTTGGGCTTTGTAAATATTACAAGCAGAGGCAGCACTGTTGACTCCCTTCCACAGGGTATTCGTTATATCCCTTTTCCTTTGAGATGAGTGGGTCCAAAGCCACTGCTGTAGCAACGTGAGAGCCGCCCCTCGGGAACAATTGGGGTAGGTAGCAGCAATTTGAAAGTGAGTCAAGGGTAGGGAAAATCTAATGGTTCCCAAGGTGGCGTTAAGTATAGTCCATTTAAACCCTGTGGAATCCCCTCTTCCTGTGTTTTTGTACCATAATTGTTGGTCGTGCACTTGAATGCCCTGTTTGAATGTGGTGACATTGGTCGTGTGCGCGGGGGTACATTGAATCAAGGTACAGGTTATATTTTCAGTAAGGGGAAGGGTTTCTTCGCAACCAAAAGATATTGTAGAAGGGCAAAACCTGTGGGTGTTCACGGCAGTTTTGGTTACTTGGGTGACCAAAAAGCAAAAGGGACCTTGTTTGTCATGGATATAACACAGGCCAGGGATTAACATTGAGTCTACCTCCTTTCGCCAGTTATGTATGAAATAGAGGGTTTTAACAGGCCGATCATAGGGTGCAGTGGTTATGTTAATAAAACTGATATACATGGTTCCAAAAGTTTCCCATTCGACTACCCGTTCATAAATGAGGCCTTGAATTGAAAAAAATAACCTAGCTGAACAATAGGAAAACAAATCGCTAAAAGGGGATGGCCTGGGCCATCGCAATACATCAGAGGTAACGCCCACACCAGGATGAGAATGGGGATGAGATGCCGGGGTGCTGTTTGGGACTGAGGTACGAGCCTTGTGGGTGTGGGCGGGGGAGTAATCGGAGGAGAGGGGCTCGGCCCATTTAACAACTCAGGGAGCACCTGACATGGATGCGGTACCTGGCCATACTTACAGGTAGCTGCTTGGGGAATAAAACCCAAGACCCATTCTGTTCCACATTCCCAGGAATATATCCCGCAAGTCCCTCCCTGCCAATGGACAATATTCCATCTTTTATACCACGGACAGTTTTCAACATCCTTAATAGTCAGGGATGCTTTCCCCTTGTCCTCCATCACCGTCCGTACAGTTCTTTTCCATCTCGAGGTTGAGAGTGGTCTCACTTCCCACAGTGGGAGGTTCAAAGGCACTGTAGAGCAGTCCTCAGGTGTAGGAAGAGTTTGTGTTACAGCAGTGCCAGTGCCTATCCTCCTGGGCATCCAGAAAAACATAAAAGTATCATGAAAGTTTAAAAGTAATAAAAGGAGCATAGTTACACAAATAAACCAAAGGGAGGGCATTAACAATCTTCGCACCATGGCTGACTCTTTTATCTTAGCTCTTGGGTCAGCCATAGCAATAATAGTCTGACAGTGGTCCCTGCAACTCTGTCCTTTAGTTTTTCTTTCTTTGTCTGAGGTTGTATTTTAGCTCCCTCTTAGGTGTGTCAGGTGTTGCGGAGAGCTCAGACGGGTGGAGAGCCCATTCAGTATTCTTGTTCTGCCTCACTGGGCAGAAGGGTGTGCTGGTGGGGTCCAAGGGCGGGGAGGTCGTTTTGCACTGTGAAGCGTGGACCCAACTGGTGAGCCCTCGGCACTTTACCGCAGTGTGAGTAGTTAACAATATTTGGTATGGACCCTTCCACCTGGGTTCCAGGGAGGACTTGCGCTGGTGGACCTTGAGGTAGACCCAGTCTCCAGGCTGTAAAAGATGGCACGCAGTCTCCGCCGGATCAGGCAGGGTGCTTTGAACCTATGAGTGAACAAATCTGACATGATGAATTAATGATCTGCAATAATCTAAAACAGTTTCATCATTTAACTGCAAGTCCACTTGACTAGGGAGCAGAGGTGGGGAAACAGGCATTCTCATGGGGCGTGCCATGAGAATCTCGTGTGGGGATAAACCGTGTTTCCGCATAGAGGTATTCCTCATTTGCATTAGAGCCAGGGGCAGAGCATCTGGCCATTTAAGGCCTGTCTCAGCACAAAGCTTGGCAAGTTTGTTTTTCAGTTCCCCATTCTTACGCTTTACTGCCCCTGCACTTTGAGGGTGATGGGCGCAGTGTAGGTGCTGTACTATGTTAAGAGCCTTGCAGATTTGCTGCATGACTTGGCCCGTAAAGTGGGTGCCCCTGTCACTGTTGATAGAGGCAGGTAATCCGAACCGGGAATGAAATCCTTCAACAGTTTCTTTGCAACTGTGATAGAATCAGCCTTTACGCATGGGTAGGCTTCAACCCACCCAGAATACATACAGACACACACTAATACATACTCATAAGAGCAGCACTTAGGCAGGCTGAAAAAATCAATCTGAATGTTTACAAAAGGTCCCCACGGCTTAGGGTGGGCTGCCAGACTAGTCCGGACTGGTTTTCCACTGTTGTGCGGTAGGCAGATGAGGGCACGAATTACAATATTGTTGAGCCATGCTTGGAAATTTTGGGGGATACCAATGCCACGTTACTGATGCAATCATCCCTCCTTTGCTCACATGGGCCAAACCATGGGCCAAGCGGGCAAGGTAAGGGAGTAGATCCTGGGGCGCAACCAGGAGACCGTCGGGGGCTCGCCACAAGGCATCCTCCAGGTGTTGAAAGCACCTGTTTTGCTTCCAATTGTTTTTCTCTGTCTCAGACGCTGACTCCTGCATTAGTGTCAGGTCTGGAATGGACGCAGTTGGGGGAAGGGTTTGGAGCATATACAGAGAGATATCAGAAGGAGTCGGAGACCCAGAAAGGGCCGCCTGCCTGGCAGCAGCATCCGCCAGTGCATTTCCTCGTGTAACATCATTGCAGGGCTGTTGATGGGCCGAGCACTTAACTATAGCGATGGAAGAAGGAAGCTGAAGGGCAGACAAAAGGGCCGAAACACTAGGGCCATGCCTAATATGTGTGCCATTAGAGGTGAGAAAACCCCTGTATTTCCAGAGCTGCCCATAATCATGCACTACTCCAAAGGCATATCTGGAGTCGGTGTAAATAGTGACGGAATGTCCAGCAGCTAGATGGCAAGCTCTGGTAAGGGCGAATAGCTCAGCGACCTGGGCGGACCTGTCTGTTGGAAGAGAGAAAGCTTCCACAGTACCATGCAGGTCACAAACAGCGTAACCTACCACAAGCTGGCCAGCTGAATTCCTGAGGCAAGAACCGTCTACAAAAAGAATTAAGTCAGGGTTTTGGAGAGGGATATCCTGTAAGTCATGTCTAGGGACAGAGAGTTCAGCAGTAACAGATAGTCAATCATGGGGCTCACCATCCTCTGCTGTGGATAAAAGAGAGGCTGGATTAAGCACGAGACACCTAACTAGGGTCACGTTTGCAGCATTTAAGAGGAGCATCTCATACTTAGTAAGCCGGGAGTTCGATAAATGCTGAGTTTTACCCTTGGTAAGGAGAGCCGTAACCTCGTGGGGAACAGCAACAGTCAAAGGGTTACCTAATACAAGAGTGGCTGAAGTTTCCACAAGAAGAGCAGCAGCAGCTACTGACCAGAGGCATGGGGGCAAGCCCGCTGCCACAGGATCTAAAGAGGAACTAAAATAAGCGACAGGTCTGTGTCTGTTCCCGTGCAATTGCGTAAGCACTCCCTGAGCTGAACCCTCTCTCTCATGGAAATACAGGGTAAAAGGCTTTTTATAATCAGGGAGGCCTAAGGCTGGCGCTTGGGTTAGAGCACTCTTAACCTGTTGGAAAGCTTCCTCTGCGTTCTTTGTCCAGGGAATAGGATCAGAGACCCTATTCAAGGTTAAGTCTTGTAAAGGACGGACGAGGGAGGCATAACCCGGAATCCATTGCCGGCAATAACCTGCCATGCCGAGGAATCCACACATTTGCTTTTTTGTAAGCGGCTTGGGTATTTGAAGAATGGCCTGCACATGCGAAGAAGACAAACTACGTTTTCCTGCTGAAATATCATGCCCGAGATAATGGACTGAGGGCAAGCAGAGTTGCAACTTTGCCTTAGAGGCTTTGTGTCCCTTTTGAGCTAGAGTAAGTGTGTCAGCTTTAGAGGCTTCCAAGGAATCAGATGCTAATAACAGATCATCTACATACTGAATTAAGACAGAACCCATTGGAAATTGGATGTCATCCAACTCCTTTTTTAAGATTTGCAAAAAGATAGTGGGAGATTCAGTATAGCCTTGCAGTAGCCCAGTCCAAGCATACTGGAGCCCTTGGTAAGTGAAAGCAAACAGATATTGGCTATATTCATGAATAGGAATAGAAAAGAAAGCAGAGCACAGATCAATCACAGAAAAATATTATGCAGTTGGGGGGATACACGACAGAATCATGGCAGGGTTCAGAACAACGGGAAAAGTTGGAAGAACAGCAGCATTAATTGCTCTAAGGTCTTGCACAAACCGCCAAGTTTGTTTGCCGGGCTTACACACCGGCAAGATAGGAGAATTACATTAACTAACGGTGGGTATAATAACGCCCTGTTCGAGTAAAGCAGTAATCACAGGGCTAATTCCGTCCTCGGCCTGTTTAGACAGAGGATACTGCTGAATTCTGGGAAGAGGCTTTGCTGGGTTTAAACGAATTTTAACCAGCTGGGCAGAGCCAATATGCCCAACTTGGTTCGCGTGAGCAGCCCACAGTGACGGGGAGACCTTAGCCAGCAATTCCTGTTGTAACAAGGAAGGGCTGGAATCGGTGTCCCCTATAGGAATCTGCTCCTCCTGCAGCAGAGCTAAAACCTCGTTCTGTACAGGACTGGGCACTTCCAGGAACACCTCGTCCGGGGAGCAAAATATTATACAATTCAATTTACACAGCAAATCCTTTCCCAACAGGTTGACAGGGGAACATGGACTGAGGAGAAACGCATGGCGATCAAACAGGGGACCAATGGAAACAGACAAGGGAGATGTTACGGAGTGGGGAATGGGAGCATTTCCTACACCTACTGCAGTGACAATGTTCGCAGAAAGGGGCACTGATGGAAACTCTTGTGCCCTAAGGGTGGAACACGAGGCTCCGGTATCGATGAGGCAAGGGGTGGAAACACCGTTAATTATACAAGAAACAGTAGGACCAGCTTGATCAACAGGGAGAAGTGGGGCAATGATGTTACTAGTTTCCTGGCCTTCCTAGCAACCATGTTGCGGGGGAGGCGGGTTGGGGAAGAGTTGGTAATTGGGAAAAAGGGCTTGTTCTGGCACGCCTCCAGATTGAGGGAATCATCTGGGAGGGCGCAAGGGGCATTCTTATATTAGGTGGCCCTCTTGCTTACAGTAGGCACAACTTTTCCCCTGAGAGCACTCGGCCCTCCAATGCCCCTCTTGCCTGCATGGGAAGCAGACATTAGGGTTGGACAGAGGATTTTCCCCAGGCAGGGGATTCACCTCAGGCGCCCCTCCTCCCTGCTTCCGTCTAGGTAACCTTTTACCAGAATCCTGCATGTTTTGAATCTGCAGGGCCATAAGTTTAGATTCCGTTTCATCTTTCTTTTTCTCAAGTTGCCGGTAAAAATGCTGGGCGATGGCTAAAATACCCTCCAAATCCCTGCCTTCCCAGTCAACAACTGTAATCTTTAGTTGCTCGCTGACCTTGGGAGGGAGGCCCTGCACAAAAGCGGCTACTATGGCCTGTTTTGCCGTTCCCTTGGCATCCTCTATTCCTGAATGTCTTTCAAATATCTTGCTTAAGGCGTTCCATGTAATCAGTGGGGTTCTCCCCTTTATTTTGATTGCATGCATTAATTTTCGTCCAATCTGTTTTCTTTGGACATACTGAGAGGACTTCCCTGACTAATCCGTCCCTGAGGTGAACTAATTCAGGATGAGTGAGATCTTCATCAGAGGCAGGCCATGCGACCTTCAGAAAAAGACGATTAAGCATCTCTTTGGGCAACATGGCTCTTAAGAGCTGATCCATGTCGGCCCATGAGGGGTTATAACATCGAATGACCATATGTAGCTGTTCTTGGAATTTAACAGGATCCTCTCTGATTTTTGGGAATTTATCTATTAAATTATATAAGTCTCCTGGTGACCAAAGGGTGTGCACAGTCACCAGCCCCCCCTTGACCGCCTGGTAACTGTCATAAGGGAAACAGATTTTCTTCTGGTAGTTTCGGGGCCTTTTGCATTTCTCTTATGGTGGTCTGATGACGTGTGTGATGAGCAGGGGGTGAATCGTGTTGTGCCTTATACTCTGGTGATGTTACAATGTTTTTTATAATTGATAAGCGATCGGACAGTCACGCAAAGGCGACTCTTCCTCATCTAAATGGGTTATGTGTTCTTGTCCCCGCAGTTCCACTATTATCTTGTCAGCCTCCATGGACCAATTCCTAAGCTGCTCGTCCGAGGCCGAAGAGGGACTAGAAGAAGTTCCTGGCGACAATTGCTCTCAGGAAGAGGACCCCTGGACGCTGACTGAGAACCATCTTGAGGAGTATATAAAGGGGGAGGGGTAGTGGTGCCCGATGGATGGTCTTGGTCTTCCCCTTCATTAGGGGGCCACTGTCTACACTTTACAAACAAATCGATTAAATCATCTGATGGGGCCGATGGCACGGACCCAGAGGCCGGTGCCTTTTGGCATGGCCTCGAGGGATGAAGGGGGCTTCTTGGGCCCGCTGCCGACTGATCCAATAGGCCTTGGGCATTTACTAATTTTCCCTGTGCCTCCTTTAATCTAAGTTTTAATTTCTCCTGGGAGTCCTTTAGACCCCTCATTTGAGATTCCTGTCGTCGTTTACTCATCTCATCATGCCAGTCGAAATATGCATCAAATTGCTCCTGTGGCACGGCGTTGGCAAGAAGCGCGCCCTGCAGGTGCACAATCCTGTCAAGGTCGAAACTCCCTTCCAGTGGAAACTGCAATTTTGGATCATCCCTAGTATACCAATTCCATTTCTGCAAATATTTACACGTTGACGGACTATAATGCACATACATATAAGCAGCAGGCGTGCCTTTTGGCGGGACTGGGATGCCTTTTGATCTGCCAGTCCCCATTCTTGCTTCAGCTGTCTTTCACTCAAGCCTCTCACACCTGGGAACGCTTTCTGGGATTGCCACAGTTCTTAACACCAATGGCCTTCAAACCTACCTGTGACGAGGGGTGCCGGGGCTCAACCCTCCCTGTAGAGGAGGGGAGCCACACCGGCCTCGTCCTGTCCTCTCTGGGTCCTGTCCTTCGGGTCCGCGGTCCACCGTCCGGGGGCGTTCGGTCCCTGTGGAGCGGACTGAGGCACAGCAAAGTCAGTAGGGGTCCAGCCTTTGATGCAGATGGGCACCAAACAAACAGTTCAATAAGCTCTGGCCCTTTTGGGGCAGGACAGAGCAGTAGCAGAGTCAATGGGGGCCCAGCCCTTGGCTCAGGCGGGGCACCAAACAAACAGGTCAATAAGCTCTGGCCCTTTTGGGGCAGGGCAGAGCAGTAGCAGAGTCAATGGGGGCCCAGCCCTTGGCTCAGGCGGGGCACCAAACAAACAGGTCAATAAGCTCTGGCCCTTTTGGGGCAGGGCAGAGCAGTAGCAGAGTCAATGGGGGCCCAGCCCTTGGTCGGGCGGATCGGCACCAAACAAACAGGTCCGGGCTAGGTGGTTAAGAATCCAGAGCACCTCCGGGCGCTGGGCCAGGTCTGGTCGAGGGTTCCTCCGGGCCGTAGTAGGGCTGGGCAGCTTTGATAGTTCCGCGTCGTAGTGACGGTGGGTTAGTTCTGGTGGCTCGCATCGTAGTGCTGGCGGAGCTCCGGCAGCTCAGCGTCGTAGTTGTGCGGTTGGCTCCGGCAAGGCCTGATACCTGTCTCTGAGCTCCGCAGCCTCCCAGCGACGAGGGTCGGCCGGCACGTCTGCTCTGGCCGGCAGCTGAGCTGCAACTGAAGGCCAGTGCCTGGCTTTTATGCTTCCAGGTCGCCGCCTGGCCCTTTGAGGGGCGGGGCTTCCGCCCGGAAGTTCCGCCCTGGGGGAAGATGGACAGGGCTCAACCCTCCCTGTGGAGGAGGGGAGCCACACCGCCTCGCTACACTGCCCTTGACAGGGGAAAGGGAGTAGGTCTCCGTGGGGCCACACCACGACGATATGAGACCTACAGGGAAAATGGTGAAGGGGGGCGGGCCTCCTTAGGGACTTTACCCTAATGGAAAGCCCGTGGTCCCCGCACACCTTTCGTCAGCCCTGAGCACCAGCCTTCAAGCTGGTAACGGTGCCTCTGCAGCTGTTGAGTCGGCGGTGCGGTTTCCCAGGGCTCCCCTTCTCTCCAAGAAGGAGAGGGAGCTTATGGCTCCGGGGGGCAAAGAAAGGGACCCTGTGGTCCTTTACAAGACAGTACATGAAGAGCGGTCACAGGGTCATGGGAATATGGAAGGGGAAAAGGCAAAAGGGATAGGGAAGCATGCACGCACCCCAACTGGCTAGCCCCTTACCAAGGCCTGCCTGTCAGGGTTTCACAGTCTCTCCAAGCTTAGCTGTGGGGCTTGCTTTCGAGACACTTCCAGTCACGAGCTTTCACTTCGCAGGAGGCTCGAGGCGTCTTCCCACAGCCGTCACTCACACCGGCCGCATGGCCTTCACACACAAACAGGCACATTCCTGGCACAGATGCCAGGGCTAGACCCCCCGGACCTGGGTCCCGACCAACCTGGTCGGAAGGGACCCCCGATCAACTCCCAGGGCGTATCAGCCGAAGAGCAGATCAGGATTCTTTGGACCAAAAGGAGCGTGGTCCGTGGGTTGCCGACTGAACGAACTGATACCGATAGCCAAACCCAAAAACCCCAAAGAAAAGGGCGTCAGGCCTGTCTGGCAAATAAATGTTCAAATCCAGCTTGTGACTCACTCCAAGTTGAAGCCCACGGGCCAGTCCTCCATCAAAACCCAATAGAGATTTCAAAAGGTCTCTTACCTCTCAGACAGGCCCAGGTTTTGGGAGGAGACCACCTGTGGTCCTTTGGGTCAGGGACGAAGTCATCTTGTGGATCCCGGGTTTCGGCACCAAATTGTTGTGGAAAATCGACCACACGGTTGATTTTAGATCAGACAGCCTGAGGCACTTTTATTCTCCACACAAGTACAAGTATGCATACAGGGAGAGACAGCAATGACCCCACGCAAAAGGTAGGCTGCTCTACATGTTATAAATTTTACCAAGCTTATAAAGATTAAAACTGCAAACACATAATTTGATACATTGCCTTATTTGGACTGAAATATTGCAACTAAGCAAGCTATGTTATTATATTCCATATTGGGTTTTTCCTGTTATTGTTCTTTGGCAGTCACGCGGGTGGGTTGACTGTTCTACAACCCCTACCTTGCGGTTACATTTTGCAAAAGCCATTACCACGCTTTAGCTGCCATAAGCTGAGCTGGCCCTTATGGGCCCTCCTTTTTTCCCTCTCTTTAGTTTCCCTTTCCTTGATTTCTTCATACCCCAATGCCCCTTGTACAGATAAACAGCTTTAGGAGAGGTCAAAGCCTTACTCTTACTTAGCATTGCTCTTAGCCAAAGGTCTCGGGCCTGCTAAGAAAAAGGGCATAGGTTAGTTCAAAACTCTGCGCCGATAAGGGGGCTATATTTTCCCTATCACATTGAAACCTCCAGATTGGATGCTGTATTTGGTAAGGCTGTTATAATCCCTATTCTCATAAGACTCTGAGCCTCACCATAAGTACAATATGCATATGGACAATCACTCAAAAAAGAAAGGAAAGTTACTTACCTGGGTAACTGGAGTTTTTTAAGTTGTGTTGTCCATATTAGTATTCCACAACCTGCCTTCTGTTCCCTTTACCTTGGAGTTCTATATTGCTAGGATTCTGCAGCAGAGAGGAAACTGTGTGGTGATTGACCCATTCTGCTCTTCTATGCCCTTGGTGTGGGGCATGAGGACACTCGCCATATATGTGTGGCCATAACAAGTATTGCTGGCCAAAAGACTGGCCTACAGTGCCTGCACATCATAAGTGGAATATGCATATGGATAGCACATCAAAGAATTCCAGTTACTGTATGGGTAAATAACGTTCCTTTACTGTAAGTAAGTAACACTTTTATACATATAGCGTAGCTATTTAAAATATCCTCCTTTTGAATATATTTTGCTACCATTTTGATGTAAAAATGTGAATTATTTCTGTTTCAATTGTTTCCAGGTGAGAATATCTTTCTGATTTTAGACGGCCCCGTGGATGCAATTTGGATTGAGAATTTAAATTCTGTTTTGGATGATAACAAGACTCTGACTCTAGCTAATGGTGACAGAATTCCTATGTCTCCTACTTGTAAACTGTTATTTGAGGTTCACAACATTGAGAATGCCTCTCCTGCAACAGTTTCTAGAATGGGCATGGTCTACATCAGTTCTTCTGCCCTCAGCTGGAGACCAATTTTACAAGTAAGACTGAGGGGAAAGGTATTACTTATTTTTATTTCATTGTACTTTGTAGGTAGACAAATTTTATGCTTTTTTATTTTGCAGGCATGGCTAAAGAAACGTACGCCTCAAGAAGCTGATATTTTACAGAATTTATATGACAGAAACTTTGAAGCAGCATATACATATATGAAACTAAACCTTAATCCAAAAATGGAGCTTTTAGAATGTAACTATGTTATGCAGGTATTGCCATCTAAATACATTCACTTCCTTGAGTACTGATTAAAGTGGCAATACAATTCCATTTCAAAGGACAGGTTTCAGAGTAGCAGCCATGTTAGTCTGTATCCACAAAAAGAACGGAGTACTTATGGCACCTTAGAGACTAGCAAATTTATTTGAGCATAAGTTTTCGTGGGCTACAGCATCCGATGAAGTGGGCTGTAGCCCATGAAAACTTATGCTCAAATAAATGTGTTAGTCTCTAAGATGCCACAAGTACTCCTGTTCATTTCAAAGGAATATATCCTGGCAGCCCCACACTGGCTTCTTCTGTCAGTTAGAGTTGTATCTTCAATAAGTTCAGATGCTCAAGACTGTTCTAGAACAATGTTTTCCATATTATAACTATGCTTGCCATTCCAGTAATGGGTTTTCCTCTGCACTGCATCTACACCATGTATGACCAGACCTATTGACCACACCAAGTAAATTTCACTCCCTCTTTTGGGAAAAGTTTCTGTTCATTCAGCCTGCTGGCAGCTTCAGTATTATTTACATTTGTTGCACCATGCTACACAGCAAATTAAAACTTTTTTAAATGTTCTGAGTCAAAATACTTTTATCTTAAGTCTTTCTTTGCTTTTGGGGTACCCATGTCTCTTGCATGCAACATGTCTTTTCCTGAGCTAAGATCCAACATGACAGAAAAACCCTCACAAATGAAGAGGAAAGCTGGAGGATGCCTCCCAAATTCAGTTACCCTCCAGGCTTGCTTAGTGGGGGAAATTTTGCTCCTTCTGCTTTAACAATGATTTTTCTTCATTTGGATTACCAAGTCCTTTGCCAGGGTTGCCACTGTTGCATCAACTATAGGGAGGATGAACAGAAAATCTTTGGGTTCTAGGATCCTTCTAGAATGTCAGGTTTCCCAGATGAGCTTCTCTTGCATCAGGAGTTTCCCATTTATTAACTTCTTTGAAGGGTGAATATAGTAAGACAGCAAATCAAAGTCTATTTTAATTTTGGATGGAAGGTATTTGCTCTTGGCTTTAGCCTGCTTATCCTCTTTGTTTGACATGCTGGCTAATGATCTCAGTGGTGGTCAATACATTCTTCCCCATGGATTCAAACATGCGTGGAGGAAATAACCTTTCCTGCTATCTGGCTCAGCATTATGATGATCTAAAGCTGAGAGTTCCCCTTGTTCACGGGAGAAGCTAGAACTCATGGAACTAAATGGAGACCTGGAAAGGCTTTGGAGTTTTTATCCCGTGTGACTGGGGTTCCAGTTAGGGTGAACTGCAAAGAATGGGGCAGACAGTCCTCCAAAAGCTGGTGGATATTCCAATACTTAGATTTACCAAACCAGCATAAAAACTTCTGTTTGTATCTTACTGGTTACTCAGAAGTCCAGACAACACAGTTCCCTTAAAGTGATCCAGCCTCAGGCTTCCATCCAGGTACCTAAGTCAAATATAATGATTTCTGAAAATCTTGTTTCATCATAGAAAAGAAAAGATTCTACCAATCCCAAAGGATCGGATGTATTACCTCCCAGGTTAATGAATGTTTCAGATCTTACCCAAATAAATGCATACAGCCAATTCTTATTAACTAAACTAAAATTTATTAAAAAATGAGAGAGAGAGAATGGTTAAAAGATCAATATACATACAGACATGAGTTTAATTCTTGAGGTTCAAATTCATAGCAGATATGGTGAGCTATGTAGCTGCAAACAGTTCCTTTAGAATTTAGTTCATAGGTTATGGTTCAAGATCATTTCAGGGCATTACAGTTTAGGACTGGGATCTCAGTCCTTATGGCTTAAGCTTCCCCTATATGAAGCCTCAAGCAGATCTGAGATGACAGAATCAGGACCCAATGGTCTTCTATACAGTTTTCTAGCATCCATTTGACCATACAGTCCTGGGTAAACAGTAGGCTTTTTATGTAACCTTCTGTTTTCTAAACACCACCAGTAATTAGTTACACAAATTAACATAGGATAATTTATCCATTAGGCAGTCTATTACAAACTTCAAAGAGACATATAGACAATGACATTATTTTACCCAAGATTCATCTAAATGTTAATATTCCCTTTTGATCTCTGAATTAGTAGCTATAGTGACAGACAGGAACTGTCTGTTTACACTCTAAGTCCTGGTTTACACTACGTGTTTAAATCGAATTTAGCAGCGTTAAACCGATTTAACCCTGCACCCGTCCACACAACGAGGCCCTTTATATCTATATAAAGGGCTCTTTAAACCGGTTTCTGTACTCCTCCCTGATGAGAGGAGTAGCGCTGAAAGATCCTCCCCGTGCGGTCCACGCTGGGCGAACTTAAATCATATTAACACGATTCTCATGCGACGACTGCATTGTGACACATGTGCCCGAGACTCTGCGTGGCCAACCTATGCACTGACTACAGAACGCTAAAACCACGCCGGCCCAAAAGATGAATATCCAGTCGCAAGGGCTTTTCCTGTCTCCTGCGCCAGTGCACTCCGCAGTCAGATGGCTTTCCAGAGTGGTCACAATGGCTTGTGGAATAATCCAACCCGAGGCCAAATAACCGTCGATTTGCGGCCACACTAACCCTAATCCAACCGGGCAATACCGATGTCAAGCAGCTAACAGAACTCCGTTCCAAAGACGAAATGAAAAAACATTTGAAAAAATTTCCAAGGCCATGATGGAGAGAGGCCACACCAGGACTCAGTACAGTGCCGTGTGAAAGTTAAGGAGCTCAGACAAGCCTACCAGAAAACCAAAGAAGCAAACGGAAGGTCCGGGGCAGGGCCGAAAACATGCCGCTTCTACGCTGAGCTGCATGCAATTCTAGGGGGTCCACCACCACTACCCCACCCCTGTCCGTGGATTCCGAGGTGGGTGGTAATCTCAGCCATGGCTGAGGATTCTGCGGACGGGGAAGATGAGGAGAGGAAGAGAGGACGAGCTTGCAGAGAGCACACAGCACTCCGTTTTCCCCAACAGCCAGGAGCTTTTTTTCTTCACCCAGACGGAATTACCCTCCAGCCCTCCCAAGCCACTAGCCCAGACAATGAAGCCATGGAAGCGAACCTCTGGTGAGTGTACCTTTGTAATATAAAACATGGTTTAAAAGCAAGCGTTTTTTAATGATTAATTTGCCCTGAGGACTTGGATGCATTCGCGGCCAGTACAGTTATTGGAAAAGTCTGTTAACATGTCTGGGGATGGAGCGGAAATCCTCCAGGGACATCTCCATGAAGCTCCTGGAGGTACTCCAAAAGCCTTTGCAGAAGGTTTCTGGGCAGGGCAGCCTTATTCCGTCCTCCATGGTAGGACACTTGACCACGCCATGCATGTAGCAAGTAATCTGGTATCATTGCATGACAAAGCCTAGCTGCGTATGGTCCCGTGATTGCTGGCATTCAAGCAACATCCATTCTTTATCTCGCTGTGTTATCCTCAGGAGAGTGATATCGTTCATGGTAACCTGGTTGAATTCAGGAATTTAATTAAGGGGACAGAGATGGCCATTCCTACTGGGCTGTTTGCCTGTTGCTTAAAAGAAATCCTTCCTTGCAGGTAGCCAAGCAGGGGGAGGGGGGGGTAATGGCGCTGAGCTTTTTTGCATTTGGCTAGCAGGGATCTTCCCTGCTACCAGCCACGCGTGGTGGGGGCGAAGGGGGGTGTTTTAGCAGTGATCTTCCATGATACCAGCCACGCGGTGGGGGGAGGGGAAAGCGATCATCCAGAGAATTGGATGGGGGGTGGTTTCTGCTGCTGCATGTTAACAGGAAAGAAGCAGCACTGAACGGACTTTGCTTGGTATTTGGGAAAGGAGGGCACTGTGTATATGAAGGCTGCAGAAGCCGAAAAGACAATGGCTTACCATGGCCGCATGCAAGCTGAATTCTGCTGCCCTGGACCTGCGTCTGTGAGATCTCTAACACCAGAGCCGCAGGCACTCAATATTAAGATGCAAAATGCGACCTTGTAGTGAAATCACATGTGCTATGTAAGGTGAATAGTGTTGTTCACCTGTGAAAAGAGTATAAGCCATTGTTCTGTAAAATGTATCTTTTTAAATACTTCTCTCCTTTTTTCCCTCCCTCATGCAGCTGCAAATTTTTCAAGCCTCCCTACTCCATCCCGAAGGCTATCTCAGATAAGGCAGGGAAAAAAAGACGAGAGAAAAATGTTCTCGAAATCATGGAAGTGACCCGCAATGAAAGAGCTCATCTGAATGAGTGGAAGGACGTGGTATCAAATTACAGGAAAGATGCCAGTGAACGTGAGGACAGGAGGGACCAAACTGAGGATGAGGGAGAGAACATGGGACAGGAGGAAGATGAGAGGTGGTAGGCAGGAAGATCAGCGGTGGCGGGATGCAACAACTGGGGCTGCTGCGTGATCAAACTGACATCTCCGGCATATGGTGGAGCTTCAGGAATGGCAGCAGGGTCACAGAGTGCCGCTGCAGCCCCTGTGTAACCACCCTCACCCTCACCATGTCCATATCTTCCTCACCCAGACGTGTAAGAACGCGTGGGGAAGGCTTCGTGCACCCCGCCCACTCCACCCCCGTGGACAGCCCCACCAAAGGCTGTCATTACTTTTGAAATGAATTTTTTTAGTGCCTTTTCCTTCCCTCCTATCCTCCTCCCAAACCACACCCCTGGGCTACCTTGTCAGTTCTCTCCCTCTTTTTATAATGAATTTTAATAAAGAATACATGATTTTTAAATGATAGTGACTTTATTTCCTTAAAAGCAAGCTGTAATCGAAGGGGGGTGGGTTGCTTACAGGGAATGAGTCAATCAAGGGGGGGTTCATCAAGGGGAAACAAACACAGCAGTCACACCGTACCCTGGCCCGTGATGAAACTCGTTTTCAAAGCTTCTCTGATGCGCACCGCTTCGTGGTGTGCTCTTCTAATCGCCCTGGTGTCTGGCTGCGCGTAATCAGCGCCAGGTGATTTGCCTCAGCCTCCCACCCCGCCATAAAGGTCTCCCCCTTACTCTCACAGAGATTGTGGAGCACACAGCAAGCAGCAATAACAATGGGACATTGGTTTGGCTGAGGTCTGAGCGAGTCAGTAATGTGCGCCAGCGCGCTTTAAACGGCCAAATGCACATTCTACCACCATTCTGCACTTGCTCAGCCTGTAGTTGAACAGCTCCTGACTACTGTCCAGGCTGCCTGTGTATGGCTTCATGAGCCATGGCATCAAGGGTAGGCTGGGTCCCCCAGGATAACTACAGGCATTTCAACATCCCCAACTGTTATTTTCTGGTCTGGGAAGTAATTCCCTTGCTGCAGCCATTTAAACAGAGTAGTGTTCCTGAAGACGCGAGCGTCATGAACCCTTCCTGGCCATCCCACGTGGATGTTGGTGAAACGTCCCTTGTGATCCACCAGTGCTTGCAGCACCATGAAAAGTACCCCTTGCGGTTTATGTACTGGGTGTCCTGGTGCTCCGGGTGCCAAGATAGGGATATGGGTTCCATCTATTGCCCCACCACAGTTAGGGAATCCCATTGCAGCAAAGCCATCCTGTATGACCTGCACGTTTCCCAGAGTCACAACCTTTCGTAGCAGCAGCTTAGTGATTGCTTTGGCTACGTGCATCACAGCAGCCCCCACAGTAGATTTTCCCACTCCAAACTGATTCCCGACTGACCGGTAGCTGCCTGGCCTTGCAAGCTTCCAGAGGGCTATTGCCACTCGCTTCTCAACTGTGAGGGCTGCTCTCATTTTTGTATTCTGGCATTTCAGGGCAGGGGGAAGCAAGTCACAAAGTTCCATGAAAGTGCCCTTATGCATGCGAAAGTTTTGCAGCCACTGGGAATTGTCCCACACCTGCAACACTATGTGTCCCACCAGTCTGTGCTTGTTTCCCGGGCCCAAAATCGGTGTTCAATGGCTAGAACCTGCCCCATTACCAGCAGGATCTCCAAAGCGCAGGGGCCCGCGGTTTCAGAGAATTCTGTGTCCATGTCCTCATCACTCTCGTCGCCGTTCTGCCGTAGCCGCCTCCTCCTCGCCTGGCTTTGCAGGTCCCGGTTCAGCATTGCTGTCTTGAGCTCAGCAGGACCATGCTTGTTGTGCTATGGCATTTGCACAGTTCACCCAGGAAAAAAGGCGCAAAATGGTTGGCTGTACCCAGAACCACCTGCGACAATGTTTTTTCCCCATCAGGCACTGGGATCTCAACCCAGAATTCAAAGGGCGGGGGAGACGGCAGGAACTATGGGATAGCTATGGGATAGCTACCCACAGTGCAACGCTCAGGAGATTGACACTAGCCTTGGTACATGGACGTACACCGCCGAATTAATGTGCTTAATGTGGCCACGTGCACTCAACTTTATACAATCTGTTTTAAAAAACCGGTTTCTGTAAAATCGGAATAATCCCGTAGTGTAGACATACGCTAAGATACACACAATTAGCATCACTTCTAACAATATAGGTTTGCATTTCAAAGTTCTAGCCTGTTTAGCATGAATGGCCCTAATTACCATTTCCATACCTTTCTACATGACTTTAAAGGTTGGCTTTGGGTCATCCAGCCTGCAAGCTGTTTAACCCTTTCTGGCCATGAGTTATACTTTGTATAAGATTCGTTGCAATTATATAACTGTGGTAGCAATAATGATTTGCATCATGGTTATATTTTAATCAGACAATGTCACACCCCGTTTTCTGTTGTTGTTTTTAGCTTTTTGGAAAGAGGGTGGTCATTCTTGTTAGGTGACCAGTCTCTTTTCTTGTCTGGTGTTCTCTTGTGGGTTCTAGCCCATAGGGCAGAGGGTGAGAGGGTTATGCGCTCTACATCAAGTAAATCAATTTCATACTTGAGAAAGGGATGGAACCTAGGAGCTTTTCCCTTTTTGAGGTGGATTGGACCACTGGGTTCAGTATGAGTTTTGGACTTACACCTGAAGACTACTTGATTGGTGAGTACTGCCTAGTTTGTGAAGATGTTTGAAGGCATCTCAGTTGGTGTGAAGGGATGCAGAGACATCAATAAGCCATGCAGTCTTCTGGAACTTTTGTGTGTGTGCATGCACGCTTGTGCATGCCTGCGTTCTCTTTGAGGTGATCTGCACTTTGTCTCTTGTACTTTGGCACGTTTCTATGTATTTTTCCTATTCAAGATGGAAGGAGTCCGAGTGTTTTCAAATAGAGTGTTTATTTGTTTTTGGCAGAAAATGTCTGTTACAGATGAGCATTATTTTTTCATCTTCTGCCATAGATTTAAAGACTATGAGCTAGGTTCACAAAAGGTCTTAGACACCTAACTGCTACTGTGATTCACAAAACCTCCACTCAGCTGCTTCCAAACCCTATGTAGGCACATAAACTCGGTCAGTGTGCTTTTTTTATTTTTTTGCTGTAAAAGTTCCATAGATGCCTATGTTACTGCCTCTGAGCATGCATGCTGCAGCCTCACATGTCTGCCTAACTTGCCTGAGAGACCTGATACAGTAAGTGTATTCAGACCTTGCCTACTAGATCAGTCCTTATAGGTGAGCTTACACAAAATGGCTAGATGATGATGATGGGCCAATGATTTTTTTATTATTTATCCACAGTGGAACAGCTTCAACAGGAAAGAATAAGGGAGCCCTATAGTACAGTAATTAGGGCACTCACCTCAGATGAAGCAGATCCTAGTTTAATTCTCTTCTGCTGCTCAGGTAGAGGGTGGGCTTGAAGAAGGAATATCTCACATCCCAGAAGAATACTCTAATCAGTGGGTTAAAAGTTATAAGCTACCACCTCCTCCTCCTTGTCCTCCTGGGCTTCTTGCTGAAATGGAGTAGGTGCCTAAAGCCAGGACAGATTTTGCTTCTGAGAATCCCAAGCAAAGGAGGTGCCTCACAGGAGCCCGACCTTAGGTACCTGTCTCCAAGAGGAGAGTGAGGCTTAGCACACGCCCTTTAGCTTGAAATCTACCATGGGCGGTCTTAGGCGAGGAGCTGCATAGCATGCTGGCTTTTGTGAATCCTATTCAGTGATGCCTGTCTCTCCTCATACATTATATAGGGAGTCTAGGTGCCAAACTCAGGCTTTATGAAACTCAGGCTTTTTTTTTCTGGTCATCTAAAAGTGGTGACAATGTTTCTTTGTGAATTAGTCACCACAAATACCTTTAAAGATGTAGCTGATTAATTTTCAGAGAGAGAGACTCCTAAATACTTGTCACTTTTGAAAATGAGACTTGGGCTACTAAGTCACGTAGGTTCCTTTGAAAATTTTACCCATGGTTATATGTATATGGCTTTACTCTATATTTTCTTGTTATAATTTTGAGTTCGACATTGTCCTTTAGCAACCTTGACTGGTTTTCGAAATGTATTTTTAAATGTCTGAATATATATGTAGCTAAAATTGACTGTAGTATTTTCTTAATGCTGTTTTTTTTATACATTTCCAGTCTATTAATCTTTTGGAGGGGTTGATTCCCTCAAAGGAAGAAGGCGGTATTTCATCTCCAGCACATCTTCATAAATTGTTTGCTTTTGGATTAATGTGGAGTTTAGGTGCTCTTCTGGAGCTGGATAGCAGGGATAAACTGGAAGCCTTCATTCGAGCAAATGATAGCAAATTAGATTTGCCAGAAATCCCTAAACACACCAATCAAACAATGTATGAGTTTCATGTTACTGATTATGGTAAGAGAAAACACATTGGCATTCTTTTTGATAATTAATTTTTTTTTAAATAAATAAGGTTCGTTAGAAATATAAAAGTACTCTATAATTACCTATTATTTGGTCACATGGTCAGAGCTTTTCTTTTTGCTGAGACCCTATTGGCACACTAATCTTATGGAATCTGAATGCAAGTTATATATCTGGAGGTAAGCAGTGGAGGAGTTGAGATCTGTTTGGATTAGTAATAATTTTTATACCTCTTGTTTTTAATTTAGTTTTCATGGATTCTTTCTATTGAGGTTCCTTAATTAGTCTACACTATAGGTAATTTTTGAGCATGTTATTTCTGTACTAGATTAATTTTACTTTATCTGTCACATTTTTTCCTCAAACAGTATTGGTTCTCCTTTGACTTATTGTGCACATATACATTCCACTGCAGGTATATGTGCATCCAATACATTTGAGTCAACGACTTTTGCCTTCCGTACTACTAGGCAATGCATGTGCCACTTCCTTATGCACTGAGATGAGAGCATAAAAGGGGCATTGTCACCAACTCCCTGTCAATTCCTTCTCACCCCCATGGCAAGAGTTGAAGCCCACCCATAGCATTTGCTTTGATTTTCAAAATTCCTATAGCATACATAGTTATAGATAATATTTAGTGTAGTATAGTTAGGTTAATTGGTTATAGTATTTAGTTACGTAAATCCACCAGATATTATGGAAAAAATCCCCAGGTTTCCAGCAGTGTGGAATGCATAGGGCTGTTTTCCCTGTTACAGACAGGCATAAGAGCGGCTTGATTTGCTTTTGTGAGGACCAAGTGGGGGACAAATACTCTATTTGTGTCTCCTTCCCACTAAGACAAAAAACAGATTTCTATCTCAAGAGTTTACCATATGAGAGAGGTAATGCGCCGCCCATCAGAACTGAGCCCCTGCGAGGTGGCAAATTCAAAGTCCACAAGCAGTGCCCCTTTGGCTGTTTGTGATTCAAAGAACAAGTCTGGTGTGAAATGTCACTGTTTACCTTCACCATCAGCTCCTCCAAGCATTCCATGCTGACAAGTGCTCAAAGTCTTGATCTTCTAAGAAGACTTGAAGTAAGTCCTCCGGTACCAATTTGAATCACCACAAATCTAGACACTCATTGGCTGCATTTGATGTAGCTCTGTTGACTCTGGCCTCTTCAGGCCTGTTGAGAATGGTGTCTTCACCCTTACCGGGTCCCTCTTCATCATTCCAGCTTGTCAATTTACGTCAGCACTGATGGACGAACACTTACTTGTTTGGTCCCCTCTACTTTGTTGGCCTTCTTGTCAGAAAAGGATCTTCTGTGTCTCCCCTACTGGACCCTCCTTTCCATGGTCAATTCCTATTTAACTGTCAAGACAAGGTCTAATATAGATTTCCCCCATGTTGGATGCAACACTTTTAGAGTTAGGAAATCATCACCTATAATATTTAGCAATTCCTGGGATGTTTAGTATCAATTTAAATTTCCATCCATGTGGATTACTTTATAATTTGGGGTTGATAATGGTCAACTAGTCATTACTTTTTGTTCATTACAGAAGTAACTTCCTACTGTCCTATGGAACTACTATGCCATTTATTAATCCGACAGGAGAGTCAAGTATTTCTTTGGTGAAATCCTGTTTATAAAGAATGTACACAAAATCCCATTTCCCTGAACACAGTAAAAACAAACAATGGGAGGCTCAGAATCCAAGTCTGTCTTTTCATTGAGCACTGTGCCAAAAAGAAGCTCTGTCACTCAGCTGCCTCCCAAGGCCAAGCTCACAACTGCTTCTCTTGCTTTCCACTGGCTTTCTGCTACTTACATACACAGCTGAAACCAATCAAACCCTAGCCCCAGCATTTGCAGTTAGTCCCAGGGAAACCACTCAGCCCACACATGTTAGCTCTGGATCTCTTTTTCATGTGGCTCAGTGTCTTGGGCAGTTGCTTCCTATTGTTTCCAATGCTATGTAAAGTACTCCTATTACTACATAAATGGAAGGAGTGGATTTCTGCCTGGGCCACCGGGGTCCGTGCCCAGGGCCCTGGCTAATAAGGGGGCCCCTGCAGGAGTGGCAGAACGCTGGCCCCACCCCTGCTCCTCCTCTTCCCTGGGGCCTTCCACCCTGCTCCTACTCTTTCCTCTGAGGCCCTGGCCAGGCCAGAACCCAGACCCCAGCCATAGTAGAATGAGCATATTCCCCCATGTGTAATTGGCCGAGCCGCTCACCCAAACCCCTCTCCCCCATGTCCCTCCTTGTTCATGGATCTGGCCTGAGCCCCTCTCCGCAGCCTCCCCTTCTCCCCCCATGCATGGACCTGGTCTGAGCCTCTGCCCCTGGTCCTGAGCCCCTCTCCCCCGCATTCCTTGTGTAGATGTGGCCTGAGCCCCCCTCTCATACACATCCCAGTCCCGAGCCCCTCTCCCCCTACATGTGGATGTGACCCAAGCCCCTCTCCTCCACCCATCCCCCATGGACCTGTCCCAGACCCCTCCCCTGCAAAGACTTGGCCAAAGTCTGTGCCTCCCCAACCCTGCTGCTTACCCCCCCCCAGCCCCTTTCCCAGAAAACTGGGCATTTGTCCTATTAGCTCTTGCCAACTCAGTTGGCAAGTACAAATGGACAGATGTCCAGTTTTGCTAACAAAGTTGGGATGTCTGGGACAGGGTTTAAACGGAGGACTGTCCTGGTCAAAACAGGATGTATGATCACCCTAGGCTGTAATAAGAGCCATCCAGGTAGCCCGGGCAGCTGTGGGGAGCTGGGACCTTCCATCTGCCCTGGGTGGAGGGTCGGAGGGGCCATGTCCCTGCCCCCTATGGCACACCACTCATGGCAGGTGGATGGTGCAGGCTTCCTGACAGTGGGCTGGGCTCCCTAGGCTGCTCTTACCACCACCTGGCTTCTGGCTAGGCCAGGAGGCAGGGCCATGGGGGGAAGGGGAGGTTCAGGGGGTGGGGCCCCATGACAGGGGGAATTTGGAGGGCCCAAATGTTCTTTGTGCCTAGGGCCCCAATAAATCTTAGTCTGCCTCTAGTGACGAGGCATTTAATTGCTCCATCCACTGAGCCTGAAGGAGGGTGGTTATCACACCAATACGGTTTTAAAAGGGGGGTTGTGACTGTCATCCTCTTGATGGCAGCCATTAACACCTTCCGACATAGAAATACAAAAGGAAACCTGAACATGAGGTCCAACTGGTTAAGCAGACAAACAGTAGATCTGTTGGAATAATTCCTCAACCAGAAAGTATTTTATCAGATTTTAGACCAGTTGGGCTATGTGAGGCTCTGTCTATTGGCAACAAATAGAAATTCCAAAGAACCAAGAAGCTAGCCAATCTCAGATGCAAACTGCCATTCCAACAATGTAAGGTACACATTTAAAAATGTAGCATTTTAAAGGTTATTCCTTTCTCCAATCATAACTTCAAATTGCTGCACCAAGAAGGAGTTGGTTAGTTCACCATCTTCTTTTGGTTTGTGGCAGAGACGTGGAATAAATTTGAAGCCTCCCTACACACCCTGCATTTCCTTGTCCTCTTGGTAGGAGGCACAGAAGAGAAAGGCTTCTCTTTGAGTATGACAGCTTCACTCCCCAGACAGCTTCTTCTGCTACTAAACTACCTGTTGTTGAGTTCTCTTTGGGTCTACTGCAGAGGGGAGAAAACACAATATTTTGACTAGCAGAGCTACTAAATGCAAACAGTGAATTATTAGGTACTATATTTTCCATTTGTTGCTCTTTTTAGGTGACTGGGAACACTGGAATAAAAGAGTTCAGGAATATGTTTATCCAACAGAAAGTATCCCAGATTATGCATCTATTCTGGTTCCAAATGTAGACAATGTCAGAACTCAGTTTTTGGTAGAAACAATTGCTAAGCAACACAAAGTAAGTACACTATTTCTTATTTAATTGCAAAGGTAATATATATGGTGTAACATAAAGAGGCTTCCTGTCATAAAACAGGGATGTGATAATCCCTCATTACATTCTCTATCTCTACTCAGATTTGGTCAAGTTGTACATTTTGTGACAAGATGGCCAATGTAGTATGGTGTGTCCTGTGCTTTTCTTGGTGGGGGGGGGGCTAAGATGCCACCCCTTACCCCTGCTCTTGGGGCACCGAGGGCCCCAGTAGTGGCCCTGGAAGGTGGTAAAGGAGGGAAGCAGGGGAGGGGTCTGAGTTTGCTCCTCACTCTGAGTCCCAGCCCCTCTCAATCCCTGCAGGTCCTTACCCTCTTCCCCCTTGGGTGGGGTACCTTCCGTCCTTAGACACTGGGGGAGGAAGTCTCCCTCTCCTGCTCCCTTACTCCAGTTTTCTGATCTTTCAAGTCTCACAGCACATCTCCAAGCTCCAGTCCTCTCTCCTTCCTCCTTCTCTCCTGACTGCCTGAAGGAGGGGGTTTTATTAGGTTGCTAACAGGGCCTTAATTGACTACAAGTGCTCCAATTAACGTATAGCAACCCTCCCTAGTCTTCAGGGAACCACATCTTAATTAGCTTAGGGTTTATATACTTCCCCTCTACCACTCTCCCACTGCTCCCTGGCTCTCCTGTATCACAATTTATTTAATTGTATTTACATTATTTCTGTTATCTACAAATTTGCCCTCACAAGTGTCTCTTTGTCCACATAAAATACTTAAAATAAAGCTTATTGTGTAAAAGATAATAGAATTAGTCATACACACACAAAAAACATGTTAAATATAATCCAAATAACCCCAGTCTTTTTTCCTCTGAGGAAGAAGGCTAGAGGAGATCTTACCATCAGTTTCTGAGTATCAACAGATTAATGCTCTCTTAGATGAATTGGGAAGGTGGATTTCAGAGTCAAGGGACATCCGCTAAAAACAGCCTGCCACCACCCGTGGTTATATGAAGTTCTTTCAATGGAAAAGCAATGGCTGATCCTAACTGTCATGAAAGTACAAAGGGAGAGAATGCTTCTCATTTAGTAGCAATCTAAAACAAAAATAATTTTCAAGAGCAAAATCAATACCTTGAATACACCTGGAAGTAAATAACAAATCTTTGGAGTATTAATATGGTTTATTTAATTTCAGTGTGTAAAATTCACTTTCTGTAATCCCAGAGGGTTTGCAAAAAATAGTACATGCAAGAAACAGTACATGCAAAAGCCTGTTGAGAGTCTTTGAGTTAAGTTTAGAGGTGAGAGCAACAAGGGTGATATCATGGAGGGCGAGTGTTACAGACCACCGGATCAGAAGGATAAGGTAGACAAGGTTATCTTCGGACAACTACCTGAAGTTTCCAGATCACAGGCACTGGTACTAATGGAGGACTTCAATCACCCTGACATCTGCTGGGAGAGCAATAAAGCAATGCATAGACAATCCAGGAAGTTTTTGGGGAGTGGTGGGGACAACTTCCTGGTACAAGTGCTGGAGCAACCAACTATGGGCCATGCTCCTTTTGACCTACTGTTTACAAACAGGGAAGAATTGATAGGAGAAGTAGAAGTGGGTGGCAACCTAGGCAGCAGTGACCATGAGAAGGTTCAGTTCAGGATCTTCACAAAAAGAAGAAAGGAGAGTAGCAAAGTACAGATCTCGGACTTCAGAAAAGCAGACTTTGACTCTCTTAGGGAACTGATGGGCAGGATCCCCTGGGAAGCTCATATGAGAGGGCAAGGAGTCCAGGAGAGCTGGCTGTATTTTAAAGATGCCTTATTGAGGGTGCAGGAACAAACTATCCTGAAGTTCAGAAAGAATAGCAAATATGGCAGGCAAACAGGTTGGCTTAACAGTGAAATCTTGAGCTTAAACTCAAAAAGGAAGCTTACAAGAAGTGGAAGTTTGGACAGATGACTAGGGAGGAGTATAAAAATATGGCTAGAGCATGCAGGGCTGTAATCAGGAAGGCCAAGGCACAACTGAAGTTGCAGCTAGCAAGGGATGTAAAGGGTACCAAGAAGGGTTTCTACAGGTATGTTAGCTACAAGAAGAAGGTCAGGGAAAGTGTGGGACCCTTACTGAATGGGGGAGGCAACATAGTGATGGACGATGTGGAAAAAGCTGAAGTACTCAAATGCTTTTTTTGCCTCGTCTTCACAGACAAGGTCAGCTCCAAGACTGCTGCATTGGGACACAGTATGGGGAGAGGTGAGCAGCTCTCAGAGGTGAAAGAACAGGTTAAGGACTATTTAGAAAAGCTGGACGTCATGGTCCATCTAATACATCCAAGGGTGCTGAGGAGTTGGTTGATGTGATTGCAAGGTATTGGCCATTATTTTGAAATTCTGGTGATCGAGGAGGTCCCAGATGATTGGAAAAAGGCAATATAGTGCCCATATTTTAAAAAGGAAGAAAGGGAACTGGGGAACTACAGATCGGTCAGCCCTTTCAGTCCCTGGAAAAATCATGGAGCAGGTCCTCAAGGAGTCTATTTTGAAGCACTTGGAGGAGAGTAAGGTGTCAGGAACAGTGAACATGGATTCACCAAGGGCAAGTCATGCCTGACCAACCTGATTGCCTTCTATGATGAAATACTGACTCTCTGAATATGGGGAAAATAGTGGATGTGATATATCTTGAGTTTAGCAGAGCTTTTGATACAGTCTTCCACAGTATTCTTGCCAGCAAGTTAAAAAAGTATGGATTGGATGAATGGACTATAAGGTGGATAGAAAGCTGGCTAGATTGTTGGGCTCAATGGGTAGTGATCAACGGCTCGATGTCTAGTTGGCAGCCGTATCAAGCAGAGTGCCCCAGGGTCAGTCCTGGGGTGGTTGCGTTCAACAATCTTTATCAATGACCTGGATGATGGGATGAATTACACCCTCAGAAAGTTCACAGATGACACTAAGCTGGGGGGAGAAGTAGATAAGCTGGAGGGTAGGGATAGGGTCCAGAGTGACCTAGACAAATTGGAGGATTGGGCCAAAGAAATCTGATGAGGTTTGATAAGGATAAGTGCAGAGTCCTGCGCTTAGGAAGGAAGAATCCCATGCACTGCTACCGCTGGGGACCAACTGCTAAGCAGAAGTTCTGCAGAAAAGCACCCTGGGGATTAACAGTGATGAGAAGTTGGTATGAGTCAGTAGTGTGTCCTTGTTGCAAGAAGGCCAACAGCATATTGGGCTGCATTAGTAGGAGCATTGCAGCAGATCGAGAAGTGATTTATTCCCATCTGTTCAGCATGGTGAGGCCACACCTGGAGTACTGCATCCAGTTTGGTCTCCCATACAGAGGGATGTGGACAAATTGAGAGAGTCCCGCGGATGGACAGTGAAATGATTGGGGCTAGGGCACATGACTTATGAGGAGAGGATGGGGAACTGGAGTTATTTAGTCTGCAGAAGAGAAGAGTGAGGGGAGATTTGATTGCAGCCTTCAGTTACCTGAAGGGGGGTTCCAAAGAGGATGGATGTAGTTGTTCTCAGAAGTGGGCAGATGACAGAACAAGAAGCAATGGTCTCAAGTTGCAGTCGGGGAGGTCTAGTTTGGATATTAGGAAACAATATCTCACTAGGAGGGTGCTGAAGCACTGGAATGGGTTACTTAGGGAGGTGGTAGAATCTCTTAGGCCCGGCTTGACAAAGCCTAGGCTGGGATCATTTAGTTGGTGTTCGTCCTGCTTTGAGCAGGGGATTGGACTAGATGAGCTCCTGAGGTCTCTTCCAACCCTAATCTTCTATGATTCTATAATTCATAACAAAAAGATAAACCAGGAGTTGAACCAATGCCATTGTGTTGGGTTGTTCACCCCACGTCAGTCCTGTAAGGGTTAAGGAAGATGAGAAAGGGCCAGTTAGGATAATATGCCACACATAAGTGGCTTAGGGCAGAAAAGCAACCCCTAACTGGAAGTCAAAGCTCATCTGAGCTGCTGTGGGCTGGGCTAATATAAAGCCAGGATGCTGGCAACAGAAATCTGCAGTCATTGCCTGTGCATTAGAAAGGGAAGGAGGGATACTAGAGAAAGAGTTAGGACCCTGGGAGCAAGGCCCTGAGGGTAGATTGTTCCCAGAAGAGAGAAGGATGGAGAGAAAAGCCTGTGGGAGGTAGATAGGAAGCAGCCAAGGAGAGAGCTGCAAAGCTGGGGACTGAGCAGACTTTGGCTGCATGTTGTAGGGTCTCTGGGTTAGACCCTGGAGAAGTGCGTGGTCCTGTGTTCTCCTACCAGCCACTGACAGAGTGGCAGTGCCTGGACAATGAGACTCTATACCTTGGAAGGGGAAATGCCATAGTGACCTACCCAGAAGGTTGCAGCTCCTGGAGTGAGAAAGGGGCCACAGAGTGACAGAGAGGACAATGAGAGGAGAGACCACAAGGGGAAGTGTCATACCTGGAACAGAGCTAATCAACAGAACAGCCAGGAGGAGGTGCCACTGGTGACTGAATGAAGACAGTTTTTTAAATGTTTCAGTCAAACCCTTAATTAAATAACTGCATAAAATCTCAACCCCAAAAGGACTTCACACCTGTTCATCCTAATCCTTAGCCAAAAGCCTGAATAAATAGGTTAAATTAAAAAAAAAACCCAAGGCAAGGGATAGCAATTGCTCAAGCAAGCAAAATGTATTACAGAATTCAATAGCCTAAGTAAACTGTCAAAGTTATCCCAAAGATCATTACAATGGGTGTCTCCCTTCCTAAAAGTAGGAAGGATGATCTTGTGGTTAAAGCAGTGGACTGTGACTTAGCAGATATGGGTAAAATTCTTGACTCGGCCACAGACTTTCCATATAACTCTAGGCAAGTCACTTGATCTCTCTCTGCCTTAATTCCCCATGTGCAAAATGAGGATAATAACCTTTCCTTTCTCTCACCTTTTGTTTGTTGTGTCTGTTAGACTGAAAACTCTTCTGAAAAGAGATTGTCTTGTACAGTATCAAGCACAGTAGGCCCCCCAACTGTAAGCTCTACTGTAATACAAATAACAGACAATAATGGTGATCCCTTCAGAAGGGGATTTTTACAGCCCAGCATCTCCCATTTTTCTGTGATGCATAGGCTGTCCCCCGCACCTCCTTTTGCAGTTTCAGGAGGCATTTTAGTATTGCAGCATGTTCCTGGGATTAGCCATTACCCCAGCTCAAGCAATACTCCAGATCTCCTGTCTCCATAGCAACAGTCAATGGCAATTTTTTTACTCCCAAACTATTTTTTTGCCAACTTTGATTTTATTACGTTTTCAGGCAATAGTGAGCAATTTAAAATCTCTCTTCCTCCTCCTCCTCCTTTGAATCAGGTAATTAGCAGCATAAGGTTCAGCCACCTGGATTCACTGCTACTGCACCTCTTCTGCACACATCAGGCTAAATCAAAACAGTGTTCTAAATGTGAGGCAGTTTTTGCAAGCTTATCTAATCTGACCTCTTGAATAACACAGGCCATAGAATGTCTCCAAAGTATTTCCTGTTTGAACATCTAATCTTGATTTAAAAATTTCCAGTGATGGAGAATCTATCACAACACTTTGTAAGTTGTTCCAGTGGTTAATTACCCTCCCTGTTAAAATTTTTGAGAAATTTTGAGGCTTTACCACTCTCAGAGAAATCCTGGCCACTACCTGCTTTGCTAATACTATGATGTCCTAGCTGGGTGGCCTAAAGGTCCTGGATGACAAGGATCACACTGGCTTCAGGTCTATCCTTAAGAAAATATTTTTTTCAATTGCTTTTGTCTCAGATGCCTCATTAGACACAATGAGATTTTCAGACATGGTAATGGCATCCAGCTCAGTAGCCATATCTCACACCTGTTTACATCTCTGGATGGTGGCTGCCTACTTCAAACAAATCTGACAAACCTCCTAATTTACAGATTAATTTCTATTTGGAGAAATATTAGATAAGATAGTGCCAGACAATGCATCCAAACAAAAGCAGTCCCTCAGGTCTCCATGCAGTGCATTAAGAAGGGACTATATGTCCAACTGAAAACACAAATGCTCCTTTTGTCTGTCCTCTTCACAGAAGTACCAAAGAAAGAACAGCAAGTACATTAGTGGAAAACCCTGGCACTATGGATCAGGCCACAAAACCAGAGGTGTCAGCTGTACCTCTAAGAGCTTACTATGACAACAAAAGACTGCCTCTGGCTCAGTCTGAGTCTAGGAGGCAGAATATCCTACTTCTCAGAATTGTCTCTCAGAAGCACACACAAAAGTGGTCATCCAGTCACGCATCTTAAGCAATTCTGTGTGGAACCACTCACCAGAACAAATGCAAAATCAGGTTCTGATTTCAAACCAAGTACTCAAATCTCTGAGTTTGACAATCCCAGGGAATATCCACATGGGTCGTCTTCTCTGCCTCCAGATCATGAAGTACATACAACAGATGCCAATCTACTGTGCTAGGGAGCATATCTGGGAAACAACACAACACAGAGGACATGGACCTTCAGAGACAGGAACAAGAGCATCCACTTCTTCAACTTCAAAGTGATAAAGAAAGTCCTCCAAAGGTTCCAAGCCAACTTCTGGAGGATCACATTCTGCTCCAGTCAGAAAATATCATGACAGTGGCATACATCAGCAACCAAGGAGGAACTCAGAGCTCAGTCTTGCACCTGGAAGTGAGGGAGGTAATAGAATGGGCAGAGGAGAATCTGGCTACCATAAGAACAATATACATGAAGGAAATCTGAATGCAGACTAGTTTAGCACATGCTTAGTCAACTACTCAGAATGGTATTTGAATTAGGAAGTCTTCAACCTGATTTCTCAGAGATTCAGCCTCCTGGCACTCAGTCAGTTTACAAGTTGGAAGAGCAGAAAGCTGGCACAATACTTCATCAGAAAAACAGTTATCAAGTCACTAGGGACAGATGTACATAGGTGGCTAAAGGACTTTCTCTGCACGTTTCTACCTCTTCCACTTCTAAGGAAAGTGGTTGAGAAGATAAGGCAAAAGCAGGCAAAGGTGATAGTTCTGGCTCTACACTAGCTGAGCAGACCATGTTTGTCAAGGCGAGTAGACTTGGCACAGAAATCTCCAGTGCATCTATCAGTGAAACTGGACATCCTTCACCAAGGTCCCATTCTCCATCCAAATCCAGGCCATTTCCAAATGGCAGCCTGGCTATTGAAAGAGAAGCAATAATTATACTGTGAAAAGCAATCAAGAGTCTTGTGGCACCTTATAGACTAACAGATGTATTGGAGCATAAGCTTTTGTGGTGAATGCCCACTTCATCAGATGCATGTAATGGAAATTTCCAGAGGCAGGTATAAATATGCAGGGGAGAATCAGTCTGGAGATAACGAGGTTAGTTCATCGGGGTTTGTTGCATGGATTTGATCACTTGCTTTCACAGACCTTGGGAGGCAGGCCAGTCCTTGCCCACAGACAACGCGCCAACCTCTGAAATTATACTGTGGTTATCCTCCAAAGTGATTGGGACTCTATTGGCCTTCAGACAGACTTTAGCACTTAAGTCCTACTACTCTGGTTGGTCAAGGTTTAGCTTATGTTGTCAAAACCAAACAAAACCAGAAACCTCAACAATCCCTGGAATTCTAATTATTCCCGATTTTCTTCAGTACAGTATGGACAAGACACTTCAGCCCAGCACTAGAATGTGTCAGGTGTCAGCCACAAGCAATGTCTTATACACAGAGTCTTCTGGTTTCTTAGCTGAAAATCTTCAAATCTCAAGATTTCTCAGAGCAGCCAGATTAGTCTGGCCAAGGATCTAGTCAGTCTTTCTTAAATGGGATCTACTGCTGGTGGAAAAAACCCTAATCACCTATTACTTTGAACTGTTAAGGGTTACACCACTCTATTTATCTGTCAAAACCTGCCTCTTGGCACCTCCACTAGATGGGTCACGGAGTTAGCAGCTCTATGTATGCAGGGTTTAAGGACTCCAGAATCTTTGTTACCAAAAGTGAATTCCTCTTTCCAGGAATGACAAGAAGTTATCTTTCCACTATTCTGTCCAAATCCACAGTATGCTACTGTAAAGCCATAGCATAATCTGAATGTATGTAGAGCATTCAAGATCTACCTCAAGTGCACCAGATTAAGAAGAAGATCATGCTTCTTGTTTGTTCCTTTTCACCAGAAGTGCCAAGGTCTTCAGGCATCCATGCTATCTCTGGCCGTTGCACAGGAATCAGAGCCTATTGAACTAAATTTCTAGCCACATCATGAACAGAAAGAGCATGTGCTTCAACTAAGGAAATTTTCATGGCAGCAAGATGGCCTCTATCAATACGTTTATTAAACAGTATATGGTGGATTTCATATTCTCTGCAGAGGCTTTCTTCTAAGGAAAGAGCTGTATGGTGTGATCAAAAAATAACTTATCTTCAGGCATTTACTTACAGGTGGAGAATTCTTTATCTCGGTCTGTTTTTTTGATCCTCTCTACTTACATTTCACTGTTTGCTGTATCCCACACACAGCAGACTTGTGAGAAATGCTGGGCTTCAGAATGGAAAATGCATTGTACAATAATTTGCTTTCTTCTAGCAGCATCTCCCACAATTTTACCTCCCTGCTATGATTTCAGTAGCCAGAGCGAAGGGACAACATTTATTTTTATGTCTACAAGTTTATGGGCCTGATGAGCCCTATTGGACATAGTTCACTAGCTGACACTAAGGTTATTGTTTCTTATCGGTGTCTGGAGAGGGCAGATGGACCGAGCTGCAGGGGTTGGGGAGTGGCAGCTGGACCAGCCAGATAACTCCTCCAAAGGCCATGGAGCTGCCCCTGGCCAAGCTGCTCGTGACCTGGAGCATGCCTCCTATTCGCTGTGCAAAGCCGGGGGTGGAGGCACTGATGTTGGGGTGTTCCCCTGCCCCCACCTGTGTACCTGGTCTCTGCTGAGCTGGGATGTGGGTCAGGAGGAGCGTGTCTGTGATGTTGCCTCTGGGTTGGGAGTGGGTGCTGCTGGCGCTGCTATTGAGGCTCCTGAATGTTCTCACACTCCCCTCCCCAACACCCACTCTCCCCCAACACATACACCCACACACATGCCCCCAACATACACACACGCTATCTCACACACACATTCCCCCATCGCGTGCACACACACTGTCTCTTGCACACACACAGTCCTCAGCACACACACATACACGCTTACACACTCCCTCAACACACTCTGTGTTTCACACACACACTCTCTCTCTCTCACACATACACACACACACACACTGCCCCAACATATGCTCTCTCTCTCACACACACACTCCCCCAACACTATCTCACTCTGTCACACACACACGCACATACACACACACCCTCTCACACACACACAGACGTTGTTGTTGTTGTTGTTACTTCTTGGTTCTTCCTATCGAAATGCAGAAGGGATTTATAATCTCTGTAATTTTATTCATTCAAAGTTCATTAAGGATTAAAGTATTGATATTTTAGTTTTTTGACTGGTCTGTGTATTTCATAATTTTATTTCTCTCTTATGCATAAATTTAATTCTTTGAGTAGTGAGTTCTAAAATGCCTAACCTGTCCTTGCTGTAGTAATTATCATTATTACTTTTATTGCCATATTGTGCTTTGTCATTCATTATTTCAAGCGGTACAATGAAATAATAGTATCCTTTTAGAATGTAAATTTTGCTTGTACTCACCTTAGCAATGCCAGTTTAAAAAAATATAGCTAAACACATAATTTTAGACACTGTGCAGATGAAGGCCACTTATTTTAAAACAGTATTTTTAATTATATCTGTAAAATAACTTAAAATTCGTGCAAAAATAAATGTGGTTCTAAGTCTGATAGTAATAGTAATGATGGCGTCAAATGTTAGTGAGTCACACACGTGATTGTGATCAATAAACATAAATGCCAACATAATTAGACAAATAAATTCCTGTTCTTAGTAAAAGAGAAAATAAAACCTTAAATGCATATGTTAAAATTAAGTAAATACATTTTTAGTGGAGTGAAAAACAATTGACTAAAATAAAGTGGCAGTAACACAGATTGTGTCTGTTAAAGAAAGTAAACAGATTTTAAGCAGATTTTATATATTTTTATTTATTTCTCTTAAAGATAGTGTACAAAGTATCAAACTTGTGTTTCTGATATCTGTGTTAAAGCTCCAGAATTGATACCTCAAGGTTTAGGATTGGGAATATCTTGCTGTATTATCTCCTGATTGTTCTAAACGTACATATAAACTTAATATATTACTTTAATTGGTGTTTGGATATATTTTTTCTTTCTTTATATAGAACTTAGATGCAGTGCTCCTGTCAGCTAATTTCTAAATTATTATCTGCAAAAAAGTCTAGTTTTCAGGTTAAAGTTGCACCCGGCACAGAAATCTGAAATGGTGCTCTGGTGAGCCAAGAGTACCCAGAGGGCTGCAGGATGGCCATGGGTTCCGGCAAGATGCAGCCCCCATGTGACAGCACAGAGTGAACCTTGAGCTGCAGACTGAGCACCAGGCATCACAAGCTGCAGCAGCAGTGTAGAAATAAGAGTGACAATACATCATATACCATGCTACCGTTACTAATGCACTGCTGCTGGTGGTGGCGTTGACTTCAGAGCTGGATTCCCCGACAGCACCTGCTGCCCAGGAAGTGCTTAATTTGTGCTGGGGCTGAGCTCCGGCAACTCTTAATATAAATTAAGCACTGGGAAGGGGCAGTGGGGCCTGGAGATGATGGGGGTGCAGGGGAAGTCAGGGGGGCCAGATGTGACGGTGGGGGTGGGGTACCTGAGGAACTTTTGGGGGACAGAGGAGATGGAGGGTGAGGAGCTGAGGAGGCACCCCCAGGGGCTAAAGGTGTCAAAATAAATACAGTAGTTTATTATTTTTATATATTCTTTGCTTTAAAATAATTTTCTATAGAGTAAGTCATTTAATTAGCAATTTTATAATATCTGTCTTTCTAAAATTTTTATTACAGGCAGTTTTGCTCACAGGAGAACAGGGAACTGCAAAGACTGTAATGATTAAAGGTTATTTGAAAAAATATGATCCTGAAGAACATTTGTCAAAAAGTTTAAACTTTTCCTCTGCCACAGAACCATTTATGTTTCAGGTAAAATCATAGATCTTACATTGTACTCGTGTATTTTTTTCCTGCATAAATATTTAAAATGTACTTTAAAGTTCTGATGATAAAGACTGGAGTTTTCAGAAGCTCCTAAACGGTTTAGGAACACAAGTCCCATTGACTTATGCTGCAGGAAATATTCTCGGGAAATTCATTGACTTGTGTTATATAGGAGGTCACACTACATGATCACAATGGTCCCTTCTGTCCTTGGAATCTATGGATCTATGAAAGTCAATGGGTCTTGTTCTCTTAAATCACTTAGTCATATTAGACAATTCCACACCAAATCACTTTTACAGTAAATTGTTAATTCTGCTGCACAGGTTTCCTCATTCTTCATGAATGGGCTGTGCTTCTTTGCTGTGGAATTCTGAAACCATTTGCTGTTTTCACTAGGGGCTCCAGGACTAAGACCTACACTTCTCCTCAGACCACTAGAAAATCCTATAGAAAAGCTTGATGGTTTAGTTTCTCTCAACTACTTTGTTTTCTAACTTTATCTTTCATTTCTTTTTTTTACAGTAATGATCTAACTCCAGCCTCTAGCTCTTCTCTCCTTTTCCTCAGTTGAGGAGTCATTAGAGCATTGAGACTCTAATCGTCTGGGTGCTCTGGTGCAGCACTGCTCTAGCAGACTCCCTTTGTTCCCAACCATAGCTGCAGATAAACTATGCAAGCATAAAATCAAGTTCAACAGGTACTGTAGGGAGCATTTCAGGGGCTCAAGAGGGCAAGTGCTAGGCAAGCTGCCAGAGTTGAATTAGTTAGCTAGTGCTTCCGTCTCCTTGCTCAAAGCAGTGACACCATGGTGGAAAGCCTCAAATAGGAGCAAGGATTTCCCTTTGAAGGATTCTTGAATGAAAGGGGATGGCAAACAGTTTGCTCAAGGGGTCAGTCTTGCAAACTCCATGGGCGCTGGGTCCCAAAAAGGCAAAATTAAGCACCCTCTTTTAAAGACCTAACTCATAACTTTAATGAGAAAATTGTGTAAAAGTCAGGGTTTAGACTTTTTCTTCTTTACTTTCCCATTCTGAAGGAATGCATACCAGGTACTCTCACAGTACTCTGTATCGGGCTCTGTGTCCCTGCAGTCTGTCTGGGTATGTAGAGAAAGCTGTTATTTCTGGGAAGTCCTGCCTCAAGTTCTCAGCTCATGGACCCTTGCTTTACCAGAAAAAAATGGCTCATATTTCAGGCAGCAGTATAATGGACCCTCACTCAGCCAGGGGTTCAGAATCTCAAAGGAGTGAAAGGTCTTCTTACTGCTCTTCCTCCTTTCTGGGGGCCTAAGTGGTACATATACCAAGATTAGCAGCATTCTGTGTCCAGGCATATTGGATTCCTCAATCGAATATTCACAGGTGTCAAGATTAATCATAATGGCCAGATTAGACAAGGCTGTGGCCTCTTTTTCTAGCTGCCATCCACTCCAAAAGGCAGGTTTCAGAATTAATACTTCTATCTAAATAAAAACTCATGTTGCACTTCTAATGAGGAAAAGTTTATCCTTATGTGTCTAAAAATCCTTCTGGCCCAAAGTAAATTCTTCTTGCTATGCTTCTTGGAAAATAGTTCTCTTGTCATTTTATCCAATCCCCAAGCATCTTTTGGAAAGACTGGGGCATAACTGAATGTTTGTAGAGCTCTAAAGATATATCTCAATCATATGAAGTGCACATGCTGATCATAACCTGTTTCTCATTCAGTCCAAAATGGCAAGGCCTTTGGGCCTCAAAGTTGCTGCAAGCAAGATGCTAAAATCCTGTGTCATTTGGCTTGCTAGACATCTGGGAAATGTTCCAAAGGGAATCCAGGCACCTTCTAGATCTATAGTGCACTAGAAATAGAAAATGTGTGAGCCTCAGGGAAAATGTGTAGAGTGGCATCATTATCTTCAGAAAATGTATATATCAATCTCTGCAAAGTAGGTTTCCATTCCTCTCCATAGACATCCTTTGGGAAGAAGATGCTACATGGGTTCCCAAATAATTCCCTAATTTAAAAAGCCTTTGCTTTATATAGGGGTAATTGTATTTCTTCTTTGAGAGATGTCCCTGTGGGTGCTCCACTCCAGGTCAAGGTGTGCCCTACGTTTTCGCTCAGATAATTTTACAGCAGTGCCCGTATGGGCCGCACATGTGTGGTGCCTGCCTTGCACACTGCCAGTGCCTCAATAGTGCATGCACAGCCCAGAATCCTCAGTTCCCTCTCTACCGTCCCCGGCCTGAGTTCCTTCTCTAGCATCCTGCTCATTCTTCAGTTCTTCGGGAGTTACCATAGACAAATTTGTTTTAATTAACTTAGTTATCTGAGTTAGAGAAGTTTTAGTTCTTATACTTACCTTCCCTGTTAAAAAAGAGATTTTATTTTTTAACCTCAGAGTTAGTGACCCCATAAAATGCCTGGTTCATCAGGTTTCAAGTGATGCATAATGTGCAGAGAGTCCATTCCCATTTCAGACAGCCATTTTCAGTGTATCTGGTGTTTGGAGGAATCCCATGTTCCCCAAAAGTGTGCCCACTGTAACAAACTGAAGGCCAGAACATGCAAAGATAAAGACCTGAGGCTGAAGCTCATCCTCATGGAGAAATCCCTCAGGCCTGCCTCAGACCTGGGCGAGCAGTCCTCATGGGAGAGTCCACCACCAAAATCTTCCAAAGACAAGAAACTGACAAAAAAATCAGCCAGCCATGTTGCCTCATACGGAGCAGATAGCCTTGAAATTATTGCCGACCAGGTTGGTCTCATCAGTGCCAGCTGGTCTATGGCTCAGCACATACAATGCTCCTGGCACCTCCAGCATGATCTGTGCTTCTGCGGCTGCTGGCACCCACCACTCAGGTTTTTAGGCTGATGGCGTTAAGTTGCCTACCTCCACCGCAGCACCGTCAGTCACAGCAAAGGACGCGGTGCCAACAACTGCTCCCATGCCTGTGCCACAGATGACTGCAACTGCTCCCACGATGCCAACTCAAGTTACTGTGTCACCAACCCAGCTCACAGCTCTGCTCATGCATTTTGTGCCTCACCCATCAGAACTGACCCAGCACGCGGTGCCTCCGGCGCATTTAATGCCTCAACAATTGGTCCTATCAATCTCCACACTAACTTAATTTAAAAACCAGAGATCTGGTTGTTTCATCTAGCCCAGAATCTTGTCTACTGGGCACCAACGTTTCACTGGGGCCGTCAGCACCATACTAACAGCTATCACCAATCCCTTCACACTTCTCCAGTGATGAAGATAATGGCGTGGAAGGGTTTTTTTCCCCACACCACTCTTCCCCAGTCAGGACGTCTATTAGTGCTGGAACACTTAGATCACAGTCCTCATATTCCAGAGACTTACCACCTTGGTATGGCCACCCTTGGATGGGGCCACCTCTGCCCTCCCTGGGACAATGGCCTTATTTGAGTCCCTGGGGTTCTTGCAGAAGACATTACAGTAGTCATCCCAACCCATGCAGGGAAGATGCGCAATCTCCTCCTCCACCTTCACACACCGCTACAGCTGTACAGGAGGAACGTACATTTCTATAAAGAGATGATGTCGCACTTGACACCTCTCTACTCAATAACAATTCATCTTCATCACCAGATGAGGCTATTATGCCGCCACCACCAACAACGGAGAGATGATTTTACACATTTCCAAGATCCATTTAAAAGAGTCACTAACGAGCTAAAAATCACTCTCGAGAAGGTTTTGGAGACTCAACACGAGCTAACCGAAATTTTACAAACCTTTGCTTCTTCCAAGATTGCATTGCCAGTCAATGGGGCTATCCTGGAAACCACCAAGACCATATGGCAGACCCCAGCCATGATAACCCCAATGTGTAAGAGAGCTGACTGTAAATACTACGTCCCTTTTAAGTGATCTGAATTCCTTTTTACACACCCAGCACCCAACTCGCTGGTAGTTGAAGCGGCCAATCAACGAAAGAAACAGCAACATTTTTGGTCCGCTGCATCAGATAAGGACAGTAAGAGGATGGACTTACTTGGCCACAAAGTTTACTCGTCCTCCACGTTACAAGTTACAGCGGCAGATTATGCGACTCTATTAGCCAAGTATGATCACAGGAACTATGGAAAATTCATGGAATTTCTTAATGACATTCCTGAAGAAAAACAACATCAATTCAAAGCTGTGGTCTCTGAGGGGCAGATGATATCTCGCACGGCTCTCCAGGCCACACTTGATGCTGCTGATACGGCCACAAGGTCCACCGCTACAGCCATGGTCATGTGTCAAGCCTCATGGTTGAGCTCCTCCTCATTCCCACAGGAGACACAGAACACCATAGAAAAATCTCCCTTCAATGGCGAGAAGCTGTTTGCAGCCAAAACTAATGAACTGCTGCACACCATGAAAGACTTGCATGCTACACTGAGGTCTCTGGGCATCCACACACCTGCCACCAGAAGGAGATAGTACAGATATCAGGCTTACCAATATCCCACAATATCCAGCGTATACACAAAATCATCAAACACTGTATAACCATCAGCAGCACCAATGCCAGAGAAATAGTCCTCAATAGTGCCACCCCTCAAACACCAGCAGCATCTCAACCTCCTCCTAATAAGCAGATTTGAAGCCTTGGTTGAGGGTATAGAAGACCTCCGACCCACTCCAGCTCTCATATCAACCATCCACCCCTTTGGGCACTTTCTGCTCCCATTCTATGCCAACTGGGTTGCTGTCACAACAGACAGATGGGCCTTAGAGGTCATCCGCTCAGGCTATACCATCCCCTTCCTGTCCGTACCCCCTACCCACCCTCATCCCTCTTCAGGGACCCTTCCCATGACCACTTGCTCTGACAAGAGGTTCAACATCTTCTACAATTAGGTGCTGTGGACACGGTGCCAGCTCAGCACAGAGGGAAGGGGTTTTACTCCCACTATTTTTGTTACAAAAGAAAAGTGGAGCTGGTGACCCAGTCTCGGCCTCAGATGACTAAACAAGTTCATCAAGAGGCAAAAATTCAAGATGGTTACCCTAAACGCAATAATTCCAGTGCTGGAGCAGGAAGATTGGTTTTCAGCCCTCAACATGCAAGACACTTATTTTCACATCACTATATACCCTGCCCCTGGATGCTTTCTCAGATTTGCCCTGGGCTCAGACAATTACGAGTACAAGGTTTTACCATTTGGCCTCTCAAAGCACGCATGTCTTCTCAAAGATTCTTATGGTGGTAATGGCACATCTCATAAAAAAGGAATAATAATCTTTCTGTACCTGGATGATTGCCTGCTGAAGTTGCACACCCACAAAGAAGCCATCCGATCCACATAGATGACTATTGACTGCTTCCAGAGTCTTGACCTGCAAATAAATATAAACAAATCTACACTACATCCAACCCAACAATTGGAATTCATAGGCGTGCACCTAGACTCGACAATGGGGTTTGCATCTCTACCATCAGACAGATTCTACACCATAAAGAATCTTGTTGCCCAGTTGAGGATCAGCCCACAGGTGTCAGCCCCCAACTGCCTGCAACTTCTAGGCCACATGGCCGCATATACTTTCGTCGTCAAGAACGCACACCTGTATATGTGATGCCTGCAAGGTTGGTTGGACACAGTCTACAAACCAAATGTGCACAGACTAAATAGACTACTAACTATGCCTCCAAAGGTCAAGGACTCACTAATATGGTGGATTCTACCACACAACATGTGCTCCAGGGTCCTGTTTTCGCAGGATCCTCCCTTGCTTATAATCATGACAGATGCTTCCCTCAATGGATGGGGGGCGCACTTGGGACATAACATGACTCAGGGCCTATGGTTCCCTACAGAAACCACGCTATATATAAATCTTCTAGAGCTCTGAGCTTTCCGAAATGCCTGTCTCTACTTTCTCCCACTCATCAAGAAACAAAGGATCAGGGTGATGACCAACAACATTGCATATCTGTTTTACATAAACAGACAAGGGGGAGTTCGATCCCATTCACTATGCACCGAGGCTAGGAATCTTTGGATCTGGTGCCTCCAACATAACATCCATATCTCAGCCTCATACCTGCCCGGGTCACAGAACATCATAGCAGATGAGCTCAGTCGATCTTTTCCCCTAGACCATGAATGGAAGATAAACAGTACCGTCTTACACGGCATCTTCCAGAATTGGGGTTATCCTCAACTGGATCTATTCACAACTGCGACCAACATGAAATGCCCCAGATTCTGCTCCAGAGCAGGTCTGGAAAGCACTCCATGGGGGACGCGTTCATGATCACATGGACTGACAATCTGTTGTATGTATTCCCACCAATACCACAGGGGGATACAGAAAATACGGACAGACAGGCCAGGGTCATCCTAATAGCTCCTACATGGCCCAGACAGACATAGTACCCATTTCTAACACAGATGTCTGCTTGTGCCCTGATCTCACTCCCTTCCCTTCCTGACCCTTTATCTCTACTCAGGGGCCAGTTACACCACCCCAACATAGTGATGCTCAACCTCAAGGAATGGCTCCTCAATGGCTCTCTAGTGAAGAATTAGATTGTTCCCAACACGTCCAAACAGTGCTATTACATAGTAGGACAAAATCTACACTTACTATCTATCTTCATAAATGGAGTAAGTTCACCACGTAATGTTCCACCAGGCACACCTCTCCTGCTTCCGCTCTCTCTTACTTATACGGTATTACCTTCTAGAACTTAAATTATCCGGGTTTTCCTTTACCTCAATAAAAGTACATCTAGCAGCAATCACAGCATTTCACCAAAAGATCGGTGACACAATGATCTTAGGGTGGGCAGTCACAAAGAAGTTCCTCAAGGGCATCCAAACCTTGTATCTGGACACTCCCCCACTCAACCAGGGGACTTACACTTGGTCTTCATAGCCTTGATGCACAAATCTTTTGAACTACTAGCAACCTGCTCCCTACTGCACCTATCCATGAAAGCTGCATTTTTAATGGCAATTACATCCGCCAGATGCATGGGAGAACTTGGAGCACTCATGGCTGAACCTTCGTACACTATCTTTTTTAAAGATAAAGTCACACTTTGAACTCATCCTAAATTTCTCCCTAAGATGCATTCGTCCTTCCACCTCAACGAACTTATTCATCTACCAACCTTCTTTCCTAAGCCGCATGTGAATCCTTTTAAAGTGGCAATGCACACTCTTGATATTTGCAGGGCATTATCTTTTTATTTGGCTAGAAGTAAGCCATTTAGAGCTTCCCCTAAACTATTTATCTCAGTAGCAGAACACTGTAAGGGCAAATCGATATTCACCCAAAGAATATATAACTAGATATCAAACTGCATCCGCTTATGCTACTAACTAAAGCACATACAACCTCTGACTTCAGTCAAGACACACTCTACTAGATCTGTGTCATCCTCTATAGCATTTCTACATAACATCCCCCTCACCAGCATAAGAACGACCATACTGGGTCAGACCAAAGGTCCATCTAGTGCAGTATCCTGTCTTCCGACAGTGGCCAATGTCAGGTACCCCAGAGGAAATGAACAAAACAGGTTATCATCAAGTGATCCATCCCCTGTCACATATTCCAAGCTTCTGGCAAACAGAGGCTAGGACACCATTCCTGCCCATCCTGGCTAATAGCCTTTGATGGACGTGTCCTCCATGAATTTATCTAGTTCTCTTTTGAGCCCTGTTATAGTCTTGGCCTTCACGACATCCTCTAGCAAGGAGTTCCACAGATTGACTGTGCATTGTGTGAAAAAATATTCCTTTTTTTGTTTTAAACCTGCTGCCTATTAATTTCGTTTGGTGACCCCTAGTTTTTGTGTTATGAGGAGTAAATAACACTTCCTTATTTATTTTCTCCACACCAGTCATGATTTTATAGACCATATCCCCCCTTAGTTGTCTTTTTTCCAAGCTGAAATGTCCCAGTCTTATTAATCTCTCCTCATATGGCAGACACTCCATATCTCTAATCATTTTTGTTGCCCTTTTCTACAAGACTGCCACCTGGGCTTCAGAGCACACTTTTATCAAACATTACGCTCTCACACAGGGACTCCTGATGGACATTCGAGTGGACCAAGCTTTGCTGTCAATGGCTTTCTTACCAGATCTGAAGTCCCTACCATCCTAAGAGATACTGCTTTTAAGTCACCTGGAGTGGAGTACCCACAAAGAAGAAGAGGTGGTTACTCACCTTGTGCAATAACTGATGTTCTTCGAGATGAGTGTCCATGGGGGTGCTCCACTGCTCATCCTCCTGCCCTCTATTTCGGAGTTGGGTGCAGGCTCTGTTGTAGAGAAGGAACTAAGGAGTCCATGCTGCACGCACACTACTGAGGCACTGGCAGAGCGTGAGGCAGGCACCATGTGTGCACAGCCCATACGGACACTGCTGTAAAACTTTCCGAACAAAGGCGCAGGGCCGCACCCTTGACCTGGAGTGGAACAACCAGAGGGACACTCATCTCGAAAAATGTCAGTTACTGCACAAGATGAGTGACCTCCTCTTCTGCTTACTATTCTACTGTAATTAATAATTTAAATTCTAGTTTATTCTTTCTCATCTTGCTTTAGTAATTCATTACTTTTTATTGCCCATTAGTGAATTTTGAGGGGAGAAGCTGTGCACCAGAACTGAAAATGTCTGAGTTGATCGATCTCCTCAATCTACCCACCCTAGTAGTTTGTTAAATGACCAAAATACAATTCAAAACAAATTGATTTTTTTCTTTAAATGAAGACTTCAACACACCTTAAGGTTCATTAATATAATTTGAGGTTATCGTCTTAATGCTAATAATCAGTTGTTAGGAGCCTTTTTATGACTTTGGAAAAATTCTCCTGGTGGCATGAGGTGAGGGGTTTTAGTCCTAAATCCTCCATGAATAATTCCAGACTACATTTGAGTTCCATGGAGGAGAGAGACAGCCTATTTGCGAAGAATGAGATGAGAAACTGCTGACAAAAAGAAAATGATCAGATAAGAAATTTTCCATTATCTCAAGGCAACAAGCAGCAAATTTTAAAAAAACCAAAACCCTTTCCAAATATGAATATAAAATGTTTTTAAAATATGCTAGTATTCTAGATACTAAATTAGAACGTTTTCTTTTTCTTCAGAGGACAATAGAGAGTTATGTGGACAAACGCATGGGAAGTACTTATGGACCACCAGGCGGGAGAAGAATGACCGTGTTTATTGATGATATTAATATGCCAATAATTAATGAATGGGGAGATCAGGTATAGAAGAAAACTTCATATAAGAATATATGACTAAAATATGTTCTGTAGTATTTAACAAGAATATTTGAATCTCAGATTTTATGAGTCAGATTTTTTCTCAGATACAGTAAACATTTTATTCCTTTTTACAATGCAGTGTTTTTATTAAACTATAAATCATAGAAAATCCATATGATTATGGTGTAATTATTAAACAAACATCAGGGAGTAGAATAGATATTCTGAAGATATATCTTGTATTTAGGAGTCATATTTCATATGTTATCCTTAACTTTGTCATTTTTTTAAAAGCGCTAATGAAAGCGGTATAATCCCTAAAATAGCATGTTATTCAAATGTTCAGCCTGACATTAAATTGACAGGACCAGTCAGTTGTAGTAAACAATAAATTTCTGCAAAAAAGTTCTGTATTATTTATGGAAAAGCCGTATGGTGTCGTGTACGCAAAGTGATGCTCCTAGAGTGATTTAAAATAAGAATATTCCATTCCACATTTCCCAAGATATTGTACTCTTCTCATTCTACTGTGCTTATCCAAAGCCAGTTCACATCACAGAGAACAGATGGCAAGATATAGATGTACAAAGAGCAAATGAATCTGTTTTCCTTGAACACAGCACATAAGACCCACAGCCTAGTATGTCTCTTGCCACCAAAAAAGCAAAGGAAAGAAGTCATGGAAGTTTCCATGACCAGATACATAAGATATTGCCTTGTGGAAACATATAGGTGTTAGGAAACTCAGCTCCTGAGGAGATTTAGGACACACTCACTTCCCAAGGTCACCAGTCACCTATTAGATGGATACATTTCCTTATCAATGATTAATGGAGAAATTATGCTGGGGAATACTAAATATACTCACCTAATAATTTACTTCTATTAATCTTTTCACCAGAACATCCCAACAAATGGGAAGACCAACTGATATAAATATTAGCATGAAGATATTTCATGGGCGGTATATTGGTATATATTACCATTATTGTTTGTATTATGGTAGAGCCTAGGTCTCCAGACAAGATTGGATCCACTTGTTAAGCACAGTACTTTCATATATTTAGAAGCTGTCTTTTCCCGAAGAGCTTATAATCTAAATAGACAAGCTAGAGAAAGGTAGGGAGAAAGCAAGTAGCAGTATTTTCCCCATTTTTCAAAATGGGAAATTGAGCCATGGAGAGATTAAGTGATTTGTCCATGGCCACACAGAAGTCTGCAGCACAGTTAGGAACTGAACCCAACTCCTCTGAGTACTAGTTCAGTGCCTTAACAACAAGACAATACTTCTTTATTTGGTCAAAATGAGTGAGACAGTGTTTTTATTACCATTTAGTTATATTTTAAAGCTCTTAAAAAAATTTCTGGTGGTTTGCCATGTAGGTAAGGTAGTGCCTTATAAGTGATCTTGAAAGTCTTGGAGGTGTTGTGGTCTGTGTCTAGACTAAGATAAAAACAAATTTCTCTGAGGATTAGAGGAGAGATTGCAAGACGAAAGAAAATTAGAAGATGAGCATATTTCCATTTTCTTCCTTTGAAATCGTAATTAATATTTGTTTCATAATTTTATAGGTAACAAATGAAATAGTTCGTCAGATGATGGAAATGGAAGGAATGTACAGTTTGGATAAACCTGGAGACTTTACTACAATTGTTGATGTACAGTTAGTGGCAGCTATGATACACCCTGGCGGAGGCCGTAATGACATCCCACAGCGTTTAAAAAGGCAGTTTACTGTGTTTAATTGCACACTACCATCCAATGCATCCATAGACAAAATTTTTGGTATTCATATTTTTTTGTAATTTTGCTTTATTTTACTGTAGGCTAATACATGTAAAATTTATAAACTTGAGTCCTGATTGTCCTCTTACACAATTTTAGATCAGGAGTAACTCCAATGAAATAACTAGAGTTGTACTAGTGTAAAATTGTGCAAGTAGGAGGAGAATTGGGCCTTGCATTAGAATGAGACAGTCAGATTCAGTTGATTTGTGACTTAAAGGTGAATTAAATACTTCTAATTTTAAATACACAATAAATCTTTTTAAAAGTTTTCAGTTACCAAAACATTTAGGGTGAAATTTGTCGTATTGCAAAGGGCCCATTCAAGGTCCAGTTCACCTCTTAGGTCCCTGGTGAAGGCCTGGTGTAGGCCCTCTGAAATTAGGTGAATTCTACCCTAACACAATATATGTGTAGGCTTCTGAATTACGAACAAACATATGTTAAGAAAAATTAGCAGTTAATTAATGCTTTCCTCTCTGACTTCACAATACATGACCAATATAATTTCCTCTGAAATAGTTGATGATATTGCTAACATCAAAAGCCATGTAAGGAACTTAGTTCCCTGGACTGGTGCTGTTCACAACAGGAATCTTAGCTCCCAGTGCACTGGATGGAACAGTCTGTGATTCCTCCCTGTGCAAGGAGTATCACAAGGAATTAAGTTCTTGCTGGTGTTCCACGCAGCCACCTATGCAGATCTGTGTAGGATTAGAGATGCAGTTCAGTCTTTGGTGTTTTAAACCAGTGGTTCTCAACTAGGGGCACACATACCCATGAGGATACACAGAAGTCTTCCAGGGAGTACATCAGCTCATCTTGATATTTGCCTAATTTTACAATAGACTATGTAAAAAGCACTAGCAAAGAAACTAAAATTTCATACAACTTGTTTATACTTTTTTATATATTATACATTGAAATGTAAATACAATATTTATATTCCAATCAATTTATTTTATAATTATATGGTAAAAATGATAAAGTAAGCCATTTTTCAGTCATAGTATGCTGTGACAGTTTTGTATTTTTATGTCTAATTTTTGTAAGCAAGTAGTTTTTAAGTAAGGTGAAATTTGGGGGTACGCAAGACAAATCAGAATCCTGAAATGGATACAGTAGTCTGGAAAGGTTCAGAGCCACTGTTTTAAACTATTTATTATGGGCCAGATTCTGCCATTTATGCTTATTTTGAGTCATACCTTATTTTGCAATAAGTCTTATTGAAAAAATAAATAATTAAAAAATACAGGACCCTGAACTTAGGACTTTGCAGGTAAACAGCCTTTTAAGTTAATCCAAATAATAAAATTTGAAACCAGGATTTTAATTGTTAAAGTTTTTAATTCACTAACTCATAATTCAATTTACATCTGAGCATATCATTTTTAGGCTGAGCAATGCCTTTATGTCTTTTAGCAAAATATCTGTTGTTTTTCCACTCTTTTCCTTTCCAATTTCTCGCCCAGTCAAATGTGTTCAGGTGAGTTAGAGGGTCTGTACCTATTATTCTCACCGAGTGTTCCTTTTCATAGCTGTCTGGGTTTTGGCAGGTATGATCTGGTTGTGTCATTCGCGGAGTTTGTTTTGGTAGGTTACAAAATAAATTTCAGATTTCAGAATAGAATTTAGAATTACAAAAATGAAAATTGCATGTTAACAAGAAGGATTCTATATTACACTTTTCAAAATCTGTTTATTGAAAATAGACTTGCAAACAGTCCTGATTTTCAACTATCTTTTTGCCCCCATAAATCTCTAATAATTCACAGGAATAGTATAAAAAAAACAGTAGACCCAACTTGTTCTTAAGATGCAAAGGGGGACATAAGGCCAGTTTAACAGGGTATTTGGGAAATGCTCCAGCCTAGGGGGGCTCTCTGAGTACAGGGGTAGGGATAGCTCAGTGGTTTGAGCATTGGGCTGCTAATCCTAGGATTATTAGCTCAATCCTTGAGGGGGCCACTTAGGGGTCTGAGGCAAAAAAAACAAAACACAAAAAAACTGTCAGGGACAATACTTAGTCCTACCACTGAAGGCAGAGGACTGTACTCCATGACCTTTTAAGGTCCCTTCCAGTTCTGTGAGATAGGTATATCTCTCTATATATATATATTAACACTGTGCTACTCCCCCAGAGTAGGAGTATGGCTGGGGGAAGAGGGTTTGCAGCTGGAGTGTTTTTATACTTTAACTGTTTTTGGCAGCCTGAACAGCCCATTGAGGTCATAGCACTTGTACCCTGAGTGCCCTTGCATCCCTCACACTTGAGTAGATAAAGTGTGGAATGGACCCAACTTTCCCTTCTTACCACACATGGCTGTGAGATGGAACTCCTACAATTTCACTTCTCTGCACTCTGTGAGACTTTACTGATTTTGTGTATATTTATCGATCGATAGATATAAGTAAACAGTGATATTAGTATAATTGTTTTCTTTTCTATACCTGTTTGAATCATAGAATATCAGGGTTAGAAGGGACCTCAGGAGGTCATCTAGTCCAACCCTGTGGTAATCTAGCCGTCCAGTCCCAGACCTGGACTTTAGGGTCCACCAGTCTGGTGCTGTCCCAAATCTGGACTTTTGCGTCCAAAGTTTGGGGGCTTACCTGAAACTCCCCCAAGCTCACTACCAGCTTGGATATTCTCGCTGCCACCAGATCAGGAATTAATCTATGGGGCCTGATCCCCCCTTT